>NC_041815.1:639347-959020 GCF_900964775.1 Scleropages formosus | reverse complement strand
GTTCTGCGGGAAGCAAGCAAGAAAAGGGGCTGATATTTTTTGTTTCATTATTACACTGGATCTTGTTCTTTTAAACCCAGCCTCACTTTTGCCAGAGCTTCTTACCTCAAAATACACTAATTCAGTTGACTTTGTCTGAGGAAACTCTGCTAAAGTG
Organism: Scleropages formosus; assembly: GCF_900964775.1. Lineage (NCBI taxonomy): Eukaryota > Metazoa > Chordata > Actinopteri > Osteoglossiformes > Osteoglossidae > Scleropages > Scleropages formosus. The sequence goes on along the minus strand of NC_041815.1, from coordinate 958,863 downwards.
ATGGACGACTGATCCAGGGGGTAACCCGGTTTGCACATTTGCAAACCTTTGGGATTTACATCGCTCATTGGATTAGTTCGTACCAATAATGATTAATGTACGGTTTTGTTGAAGTCTTCAAACATTTTTTTTGAAATTAACCTTACTTGCATCTTCAGTAGGTGAACTCATAAACACGACCGCCAGCAGAAGTGTGTAACTTGGCGTGTACGTTCAGTCAGCACATCACTGTCATTAAAAGCTTCGTAATGCTTGTGTGCCTCCGACTAGATTTTGTTGAAGCCTCAGAAATGCGTCCTGCTGGATGGAGGTTCAGGAGAGGAGCGTTCGTTCCTCAACACTAACCAAATCAGAGTACAGATGTGATCCTCTTAAGGCAGAAGAAAGCAGGGCAACTGAGGTAGGTACAAAATCAGCAAAACATAAGCAAGAGAGAATCAGAATCAGAATCAGAACGAGCTTTATTGCCAAGTATGTTCACACATACAAAGAATTTGTCTTGGTGACAGGAACTTCCACAGCACAGACAGAATGACAGTGGCAAGATAGATGAGAAGATAGAGTATGTGAATAAGGGATGAAAAATATATAAAAATATACAGTACCCAATATTATATACAAAAATAGTCACTAGTTACAAATACAAGGGAGTGTGAGAAGAGATATGGTGTGATAAAAAGTTATAAATATAAATAGCATTATGTATTGCACTGGTTTACTCTCTAGGGGAGAGATTTAGGTGTTCATGAGATAGATGGCCTGAGGAAAGAAACTTTTCTTGTGCCTGGCTGTCCTGGTGCTCAGCGCTCTGTAGCGTCGGCCAGATGGCAAAGGTTCGAAGAGGAAGTGGCCTGGATGTGAGGGGTCTACAATGATTTTGCTAGCCCTTTTACTGACTCTGGACGAGTACAGTTTTTGGAGAGCTGGGGGGGGATGTGCCGATGATTCTTCCAGCAGTCCAAACTATCTGCTGTAATCTTCTGATGTCTGACTTCGTAGCTGAGCCGAACCAGACAGTTATAGAGGTGCAGAGGACAGACTCAATGACTGCGGAGTAGAATTGCAGCAGTAGCTCCTGTGGCAGGTTGAACTTCCTCAGCTGGCGAAGGAAGTACAACCTCTGCTGGGCCTTCTTCACAATGGAGTCTATGTGGAACTCCCACTTCAGGTCCTGTGAGATGGGTGTTGCCCAGGAACCTGAATGACTCCACTGCTGCCACAGTGCTATTCATGATGGCGAGTGGGGATAATGCTGAGGTGTTTCTCTTAAAGTCTACGATCATCTCCACTGTTTTGAGCGTGTTCAGCTCCAGGTTGTTATGACTGCACCAGACAGCCAGCTCTTGGACCTCCTGTCTGTAAGCAGACTCGTCAAAATTTTGGCTCATACAACGCAAACCCAGTACCATGGTGAATTCTGCCCCTTCCCCCACAAAACTCTCACGAGTTGCTCGTCCAGTGCAGGGTCACTGTGTTCCAGAGCCTATTCTGGAAACATTTGGAGCACTGTGAACAGGTCACCAGTCTGTCACAGGACTTTTATTGTCCTTCATTGCCCTGAAACAACATGTGTAATATATATCAACATCTGGCAACCTTCAGATGCTTTACATTTACATTTACAGGTGCTCTTCGACTTACGATTTTAACTTTACGATGGTGAGCTGGTGATAGACCTTCAATAGAAACTGTACTTAAAATTTAGATTTTTTTCCCAGGCAAGCGATATGTGTTGCAATACTCTCTTGCGATGCTGGGCAGCAGCAGCGATCTGCATCTCCCAGTCCGCAATGGGGTCGCTATACAGATACCCCCCCGTATCTACATTGTGTTTTGTGCATCCATAATGTTTACAAAACGCCCATCTGTGTCTCCTGCCATTGGTGGGAAGAAGAAGAGGAGGGCAATTACTCTTGAGGAGAAACTCAAGATAATTGCCCTGCATGAAGGCAGAAAGCCCGTAATGGCCATCGCACGTATGGTAGGCTACGATGTTAGGTAGATTAGGTGTATTAAATGTACTTTCGATTTACAATGGATTTCATGCAACGTAACCCCATTGTAAGTCAGGGACCACCTGTACACACATAATTCATAGCAAAATTTCCCTAACGGAGAGCTATAGATATGATTCTTGAAGAACAGCAAGTTTGTCTAAGGGCACTGTTTGTACCAGCATACATGACACTGGTGGATACAGAGTTTGCAGAGAGAGGAGAAATTTTGAAATAGATGATATTAATAATGACATCGCATGAGTAGCAAGATATCATTTAGAAGGAAAATATAAGGGTAATTGTGACAAATAATGTCGATTTATGGAGTAGACAGGTGATCTGGAGAGGGGTGAGTGTGAATGATATTGTTCTTGAATGTTGAAAGAGATTCAGCAGTTCTGAGTGTGATGGAGGGAGGGTCCCTCCGCCACATGGGAGCCAGAACCGAGAACATCTGGGGTTTTCATTTTGTTACTCGTGTCTGTGGGACAAGGAAGCAGCCAGAGGGGGTGGAGAATAGCGGTCTGGCTGGGGCGTAGCGAGGGGTGAGGTCCGCAAATTCATATTTTCCATAAACACATTCAGGGTTTGTCATCTTGAGACCGATCACCAAACACGAGCTGTAAACACTGTGGAAGGGAAGTGAATTAATCCCAGTTCATCACAGTCCTACTCTGGGTGTGTTTTACAGCCAAATAACACTGGTGACGTTTGTTTCGCAACAAAGACATTTTTGGAAATAGAGAAGAAAACAATTGAAAATAAATATCCTCAGTATTTTTGTCTGTTCAAAAACAGTGCAGTGTTGAATCAGTTATGTACCTGAATGGTGACAGAATTAGAGAACCTCAGCAATATAGCAGCTGTGCTGCATAAACCTTCAGTCCCATGACTATTTGAGGTGCTCAGCTACACTTTCTGTACATAATATACATGTAACAGTTTCCTGTTTGACTTTTAAAAAAATTGCCCAGCTGCATACAGTGCAATAAAATAGAATAAAATTCATCCATCAGGTTCATTCAGAGCTCATGAATGACTGAATAACAGACAGAATTAGATGGGAAATGGTTTATGATTTTTAATACTCACACTCAACTGCTACAGCTGGTAAAAATAAAAAAAAGTCCCCAAGATGATGCTGTAACTCTAAGCAGCTACAAGAGCTACAGAAGTTGAATATTGTCTTTATAATAATAATTATTATTATTGTATATTTACTTAGATTACTCTTTAATCCAAAAAATGTATTTTTTTTTTACCTATTCATTGTTAGATATTACACCAGCGCAATTCAAGCTAAGTGTGAGGGACTGGTGTTCTCTTCAGGGTGTATCCTGACCTGCCCAGCACCCTGTGATTGCAGGATAGGCTCCTTATGGCCCCAACCCTTCCTCTCCATGAAGCAGAGCAGCAGTGTGCAATGATGGTAAGATGGCGAGTGAACGCTACCAAAGTACCATGCTGAAGAGTACTGCAGGAATTTCACTGAGGGAATCAGGAACAGGTGACCTTGACGTCAAGTCTGCTTGGTGACTGGACACTGCTATGGACTCATGAGGAAGCCCTCTTTTATTTTAACACCTAATGACCCCTCTTCGGTGACACACACATCTCCGTGGGCTCCACCTAACTGTAGTTCCATATCAACAGAAGTCAGTACTATAAACGTTTTTTTTTGTTTTGTGCACGTACAAGTTATATTATCTCCAGATGAGTGTCGTTTTAAGTATTTATATTAAAATAATTTAATAAATGAAAATAAAAAATCATCATCACAATGTGGAAGCCAGTAGAATGCTAAATTCAGCCAGCGTTTTTTCGAGCTGCTCCCTCTTCATCAGATGGGTGTTAGGTATTATTTTTTTATTAAGTGTTTTTTTTCCTTTTAAATTTTGTGCAGCACCACCATGGTGCATGTTTCATTACCTCTCTACACTTTTCCTAGCCTTGAGCAGTGTGTGACACCATAGTAAAGATGGCCTTCAGTAGATCAGTGCTCCTACCCGTTCTGTTTTAGCTTCAGCTCTCAGTTATAGCCAATACCCTGCAGGTATAGCGGATAGCCTTCTGCCACATATTGTACACTGTAATAGTGTGATATACTTTATAATCTTAATAATACATGCTAAGAGTCACTTTGAATTTCACAAGAGAGCAAAGCACAACCTTTTCTTCATGCACACCTTGCAGCCACCGCATCCAGACGAAGCCACAGAGCTGGAAAGGCTTTATTTCGTGACAGTGCAAGTACATGCACTGTAATTGTGTTTGTACCACTCTTCCTTCCCAGCGACACTACCGCTACGACAAACAACAGCACGAAACACTGCCTTTAGCTCTCCTTGCTCTTGCAGGAAAACCCTCTGCAACTAACTTCTAATCACAAGAAGGATGTAAAATCAGATCCAATAGACTGCTACTGGGAACCTCTCCCTCTATATATATGTATATACTATATATATATATAAATATATATACACCTGGAACCCTCTGTCTGTCTGTCGTCTTTGGGCCTGCGGCGTTTCTGGGAACGTGTCACACACTCGACGTGCCTGTCACACCTATCCCCAGGGACCACGTAGAGCCTCTATCCCTCGGCTGGTGACTCGTCGTCATCGGCGATCATGCCTTTCAGGTAGGAGCGTTTGAATTCTTCAAACACCATCTCCTCCTCCAGCTCGCTGTGCAGAGCCGGGGAAAAAACATGGGAAGAGAGAGGGAGACACTGCAGTAAGTCACGTGTACTATTACCTGCTGTGCACACTTCGATATTCACAGTCCGCTCCTTCAGGATCTTCTCGTCTCCATTTCCAACATTACATTGCAGCAGAATGGAGTTAGGTGAACACGGTGAGGTAAGAATTTCTTACCTTTCTTTTACTGCAGGTGAACAGCAGGGAGGAAAAGAATAAACAGCATGTTATATTGTCTATTATTGCACCTGTCGTTGATGTTTGATACTCATAAAATCACGCGTAAGGTGCAGTCTCGGGGATGAAAGTCTATCTACAGCAGGCGACCGCCAAACTGAAACTTTAGTTGGTAGGTGGGAAATATTTTAAACAAAATAATTTTAATTTCAACTTCATTCCTGGTTCTTGAGCTTTAAAGGAAGAATAACTTCAAACTCCATGATCAGGAAACTGAATTTTTGGCCCAAATACATGCTTTCAAGTAAATTGCTGTCTCTAAATTACCCATTATATATATTTATATACACTCTATGTGCGTATGAGAGCCTCACTGGTATATGGGTGAGTGACTTACTGTATTGTAAGTAGTATATCTAGCATTGTACAGGGACAGCTGGTAGTGTAGTGATTAGCGCTACTTCCTTTAGACCCCAGGGTTACAGGTTCAATTCCCACCTGCAGCTCTCATACCCGTGAGCAACATACTTACCCTAAATTACAATAATAAAAAAACTGCCCAGCTCTATAAGTGGGTAAATAATAAGTAGGTTCACATAGTAAGTTGCTTTTGAGAAAAGTGTGAATAAATGTAAATCTCAGTCACCTTGGGTGAATAGGATGTGGGGTGACATTACTACATAGCGTGCATTTCCAAAGGAGAAGTTGGAAAAGTGTGTCAGCTAAATGAATAAATACATATATATGAATGATTCCAGACTCTCGATATTAAAAAAAAAAGATTGTTGACAGTCAACGTTTTAAACTGTTCATAATGAGTACTTCAGTTTATGTGAATGCTTTCTTTGGAAATTAATAAAAGCACTCACAAACATGCTACAATTACACTGCAGCTTTCAAATACACAACTTGTCCAAGGAAGCCTGTCTATTAAAGTGTGCTTCACAAGAAAGTGATTTGTAATTTTTTATTCATTGTGAGAATCGAAGAAAAAGATCTAACAACTAACAACACAAGTATGTGCTGGGACTTACCCACGTCAGGTTTAGGGTGCATGAGAAAAAATGGAAGCTCTACTCCAACCTCGCTGGAAGACAGACAGACAGATGAGTGAAAGACAGCGACTTCACTGCGTCTGTGATTGACCCATGGTGTCATTTTAACTAACCAAGCAGAAGAACCTTAAGAAAGACTGACCACCTAACTTAAGACATATAGAAGAAGACAAATAAAGAAATAAGTAGAATAAAACGAGACATACCTGGTTCCAATCATCCTGTGAAGAAGACAGTAGAAAAATAAGGACTTTCCTGACAACTGCTAAACACATTTAGCTCACATACTGTCTGCTAGCAATGACAAACTTTGTACAGGTGAAATATTTACTGAAGCTGTCAGGATCGAGGACACCTCATGAGGCTTACTTAGACATTAAGTTTTATTTTAGATTTCCTTGTGGAAGGAATTCAACAAGCCTGTAGTCACAAGTGTGGTTGGTGCCTTAACCTTCACAGTAGCCTTGTTCAAGATCAAAAATGCTCTCTAAATATTCATACGCACCCTCCAATTATGAGCTTTACCACGACTCGATAGGACACTAGCATGCCCAGTACTTCCTTCAGCACACCCTCCTTCACACTGCAGGGGGAGAGAACAAAAAATATACTGTATATATATATATGAATATAGAGCTGAAGACACTGGTAACAAAGACACTTTCATGCTGAGAGCAGTTCAGCCCCTCTTTTCTGCAAATGCTCTTCATCCTGACACATCGTCGATAATGAATTATTGAAATGCATTTTAGTCATTCTATTGTAGCGCAGTATAATGGCTTTGTAACTGGAGACTTCGATAATACCCCCACATCTGCACTGCACTAGTGCTCAACAGCCTACAGTGATTCTGGCCATACAGTTAAACAGACACACTGTGTCAATGGCATTGCGCCAAATTCATCATCTACATCTGCAATGCAAAACTTTACTAAATGATCTGCCGTGCCACTTGCAGTTTGGTGACAATGACAGCGGTGTGCAATAATATCCAGTAATACAGTATGTAGTATACACAGAGCAGGCTCTGAGCCATTGTACTGTACTGTGTGAGTGAAGCTACTCAGAGAGAAGTAGAATTTACATAAACTGAAAAAAATCAACTATATATCTCAATGCATTAATTGTTATCAACTCATTGGCAATTCTTTTCAAGGCCCATCCTTAACTTGGTAGTTATTTGGACCTTGACAACCTTTCAAGCATTCTTTTTTTTTTTTTTTTAAAAACTTTTCTTGGTGACCCACATGCTAGAGGAAGCCAGATTTGTGTCTTCATGCTTCAGCTTTCCATCAAGGGCCAGACCACGTCTCTCACGATTGTTGGCCAGGAGTGGAAGGAGGGTGTACACTTTCTTCAAGCTGCTGCTGGCAGGTACAGAATCTCTGGGGGGAGTAAAAAAAAATTCTTTTTAGCGGATGACTTTCCTGGATGACTTATGGTGTTAATTTTGTTTAACACAACTATATTCTCACTTACACAGCAGGGTACTACGGACTGGAACCTGGGATCTTCAACTTGCGAGGTAATTAACCCTATGACTAAAGTGCCCAGCATGCAATTGTTTTAACGTAATACAAACAACATAGTACACTATAATTATAGTACGCTATAATTTAAATATAAGTGAAAAATAGTAACATATACATGAAATATTTGAATAGCATACAGTATGTTTTCTGATTGCAGCTGTCAGTCACCAAAGTTCCCTTGTGAGAAAAATTATCCTTCTTTGGTTGCTTATTTATAGACAGCTTTTCAGACATTCCCAAAGATTTTGTATTTATTTTTGGATAGGTGCGAAAAAGTGGCTTTGGTTGTATGAGTGAGGCTTTCCTGTCAATCAGCTGTACAGGAAATTAAATCACAATGTTTTCTTTATATCTATGTGTCCAGTCTTGAGTTAGTGTGTATTTATACTATGTATAAACTATCAAGTGTAAAGTAAAAGTGAACTAAATAGCAGGTTGTCTTCTTGATGCTAAAAATGCTATGTATACTTACGAGGTCTCCTCCAAAGCCACCGTTTTCACATACTTGTCACTGGAATACAGCACCACATTGGTCACCTGCTCCACTGCAAGGAAAACACAGCAGGATAAATAACACAATCTAACAAAAATGTCATTATTTTCTTTCCTTTTTTTTTTTGTTGCATTTTCTGTTCAGTTTTGTTAGATTGATCATACTTTTGGCATTACTTTCTATATGTCAGTTTTTAGAGAAATTATTTCACATTCTTGAAATTTGCTAATTTTGGCACCGGGTTCCAAGCATCGAATATTCCAGCACCTTTTAGGATCTGATGCTTTCTTCAATGTTTTGGTACTTTCTACAATGTTCTGGTACCTTCTAGAATCTTCCAATGGCTGCAGAGTACTGAGCTGAAACTGACACTACAAGAACTAGTGGTATTTTAGTAATCACTAAACTTTAGCTAATCATAATCAACAGAAAAATCAACATAACTAAGAACTTTGAAAAATGTTGTGTAATTTCACCGAAACGACAAAGTTCCATTGAAATATGTATGTATATGTAAATGACGTATGCAGCTCCTCACCTGAAACAATGATTTCTTTCACAGGCCTGTTGGAACTGTTTGTGATGTTCACGGTGACGTTAATTGGCTCCCCGTGGTAGTACGTCTGCCAAGAAAGTTTGCAGAAATAAAGGCTAGCCTGCTATGACTCCCCGTAGGCTTGCATTCCTTCCGCCGCTCATCCTTCTCGGACTGATTTGAGCTCTTCTTGCAGTTATACTGGGCTCAGTTTCACAGGACTTACCCCCTTCTCCAGGCTGACCTCCATGTGAAGAGGGTTGTCGGACATGGCAAACTCACGGGTCGTCTCCACCACTGGAGGAGCTCCAACCTGCTCTTGTGCGTACTGGACCTTTCGGATAGCCAGTCGCACAGAGCTCCTGGGTGTTGTACAAGGTTGGGGAAAAAAACGCAGTAACTCTGACAATGTCCCTCAGTTTCTGTCATGCGGCTAAAGATGGAGTGGAGTTTGTTCTCACCGTTTGTGAATTTTCTCCTCTTGGTTCTCAGCATAGAAAGCTTTCACTTCGAACTCCACAGCACAGTGCTGCCAAGTGAAAACAAGGAGAGATGAGTTCCCCAGTGAATCATTCATACAAACTACACAGCCTTTGCCTTTGCATGCTGTGTGTAAGGGGGCATGAGGATGATGGTCCGTGATTTACCTTTCCCACATCAGTAGGAGCAGGCTGGAGAGCCACAGAGCAGGGCAAGTTGTCTGGGAACTGAAACACATGAATGAAACAAGCATTGCGCTGGCCATGCACGCACACACACACACACACACACACACACACACACACCACGCAGTATTCTTATAATCATTAGAGAGGTACGACATGAGACCAAGGGCTACTAAAGCATGGCATAGCACGGATGATTTACAACGGTCTGAAAGCACACAGACGCACACCTTAAACATTCGGCTGCATCCGACTCATCGATTCCAGATCTCCTCACCTCAAAGAAGAAGGGATATGCATTGTCCCCCAGCTTGTGCAGCAGTCGTTCCTGAATTTTAGTGTGTATGCTCCGTTCCTTATCCTGGAGGGGAGGGTAAACCTGACGGGTGGACAGGTAGATGTCTCTGCGGAATGCAACACCCATGACGTCCATGTCATCACGGCCATACCGGAATGTGCAGGACAGCATGATATACACTGGCAGAGGGCAGAAATCACAGTTCCCATTAATGCTTTAAATTTTTGGCTTTCAAAATCAGTCTGCATGCATACCTTCTATTACATCAGAAGCACCTTCTGCTGAATGATGCCATCATATGATGTATGTTGAAGCACAAAATGACTAAGAAAGCTTACCTTTTTTGCCATGCACCAACTCTGGGTCAATCAGGACTACTCCATCTAGGGTATGGGATGGTAAATGCAGATTAGAACCGCACAGTACAGCAGCAACATGACTGAATACATAACTAGACACAGACAGTCGTGGTGGCGTATATATTTAACTTTTATAGTACTGCCGATGGAACAGACTGAGGGCACCATGTCCTCCTCCTGGTAAACTCACCCACTGGATCCACGAAGTCACAGTGGTCCACAAAATCCCTCTTCCCCATATACACGCTGACCTGTTCCGAGAAATGGAGCCACCTTTACCAGCAGCGCTTTTCAACTAGTAAAGGCATGGCCTCAACAGACCAGTTGAGTAGGACTTTTGTTGCAGCAAGTCTATGAATTTACACAAGCAGCAGAACTGCCTTTAAAAAAAAAATCTTAATTTTCTTCAAGATTAAGTACATTTATTAAAAAAAGTAATTAATGACATATATTGCATCCAAAACCAAAAGCTCTGGTACAACTTTCACTTTAATTACACAAGATACGGAACATATGACGTGGTTTCTCAGACCTCAGCACCTGAAAACACACGCCACTCACCGACTTGTCACGGGACAGCTTCTTGAAGACGATGTGTTTAGGACTCATGGTGGATGCGTGCGCCTTTTTTCCGCCTGGAGCAGAAAGAAAAGTGTCACTGCAGTCTGACTAGCAATAAATATTGACCTCCAAGTCCTTTGCTGCTTTAAGCGGAAGGTGCAATCTTCTGTAAATATCACAGCAAGACCCCCGCTGACAACTCCTTTGGTAACGGCTACTGGAACATTTCCTTGGAATTTCTCCCATAGACTCCTAAACAAGACCACAGAACCCAACAGATAAGTCAAAAGCAAGCAAGCTGACCTGTGGTGGTCAGAGTCACTGGTTTGGGAGGTGAAGTGTTGAAGCCAATCCAATAAGGCAGTATTTGTACCGCAAAAGCCCCTCCCCACGTCCCAAAAAAACACCTTTCCGTCAGCATGATTACGAAATGGTCTAATCACCTCAGGTGGTGCATGTGTCATTATTACACAAACACCTGAGATATTATAAACTATCGGAAGTAAGAATCGCACACAGCTCATCTTTCACATTTGTTTTACATGGCACACGGAAATAATTACATTGCACAGCCTCGTCTGTGCAAGGCATGAACAGGCTGAGCCATAATCTGTTGTTGTCAATGTCAGCAGTCTGGGTGCTGCGGTCAGCAGGGGGACATAAAGGGATTACCTTAGGAAAATTAATCATCAGACTCTCAGCACCAGCAAAGAGGGGTTTCACATAACCCAGAAGCACAGAAAGCAGCTCAGGAATGTTCTGAACCCAACAAAACAAGCACTGCAGGTTCTCGAAAGCAGAAAAAATGTTCCATGTTGTAAAAACATTTTTGTTATCATAGTAAATTCAACATATATACTGGCACTTTACCTCTACCAAGCCAGCATGGAGTGAGTCTACCTTTTCTTATCCGTGAAGTCTGGCAGATCACGCATTTAAGGGTGGAAACCATAATGTATGCTCCTAAATTTGCAGTAGAATACTGAACTCTGAGATGCATGTCGCTTTGGGAGAAAGAGTCTGCTAAATGAATAAATGTAAAAACCACATTTTGCCATTAAGCAGTACTCATAAGCATCGTGCAACCATTTAAATGTTAAAAGGCACAAGGTGTCTGAGAAAATGCACTGCATATCTTATATGAAATTTAAAGAGGAGTGACAATCTATTAGTTTCTTCCAAACACATTTGCCCCAGAACTCATGACAGGTTCCTTGGAAAATTGGAAACCTCCTTCCAAACTTAAGTTTAAGGCAAATTTTAGTAAATGTGGCCCTATAGGTGATACAGGTTACTAAGATTGGAATTTATTCATTATAGTTGACAACACAACTGAGCAGTACTTCATATACCGTAGTCAAAAGTCTGAAACCCTACACAAAGGCTTGGCAACACTCAGAACAAGCCCCGTTCTATACCGGGGCAGGAAGAGCTAGTACTACAAGTGTGTTTATACCACCTCCAAGAGAGCGAGAAGGAAGGCCGATGCAAGTCGTGAGTTTGAAATTATTTACGCGCCTGCGTGTATCGAAACAAGCCCTGCACACCACCGCCACTTATATCACTGCAGTAAATAGCTACTGATTTGTAATATGCAGGAATGTATCAAACTACATTCAGAATAAGCCAAGCAATTTGTAACTCCTAAAGCAGTAACACTGGTGAGATGCAGTATAGTAACGGTGCAATTAGGCAGTACTCATAAGGATCATGTTAAGGATAACTGCAAAGGGATGCCTTAAGTTCATTTATGAAAGACTTCATGTAAACTTATTTAGCTGATGCTTTCCTTCCAAACAACTTTCAGCATTAAGCCAACTAATTTACCCCTTTATACTCTGGACAGTTTCACTGCAGCAATTTTGGGCATGTGCCTTGCTCAAGGGTACTACAGCTGGAGGTGTGATTAAAACCGGTAACCTTTGAGGCCAAAGGTAGCCGCTCTAACCACTACACTACCAGTGGTAGTGTAGTTCATGAAAATTGGTTAAAGCACTTGCTCCAGTGTTGGGGGTGTTATATCTGAATATTGACAGTAACCAGACAATTCTTTTAAGAATTCTTTATTTCTTATTTTCAAAAGGCATCACTGGTTGATACAATTGTGACCATGTAGTGAACAGCCCTTCCATTTCAAGGTCTTTACATTCCTGTAACAGTTGGAAAAGCCATTGAAATTTAGACTCATTTACATACAGCTGGAAATTTGACAGAACAGTCAAGATCACTTACAACAGCAGAAACAACTTTTAAAGTTAAGACAGGCAATGACCAACAACCTTATGATTTTGAATTACAGGAGATTTTGCTCAACTGCCACCTTCAGGAAAATATATTCACATTCAGTTGAACTATGGGGGCATTTAACAATATTCTACATGAGGAGTAATTAGAAATGCCATCTTGTTATTCTTCTCCAGACTGATTATTTCAGAAACAGCAAGAGAAAACCTGGAATAGAAAATAATGGTTAGACAAGTTGCCTACTCAAAGAACAAAGACAAATTTAAATTCCCTAAAAATTTGGTTATGTGAGCACACAATCCACTACTGGATTGTATTAACTATACAATAATGGTTGAAAATGCACCTCTGAAGGTCTCAGCTTGAAAACTTGAGATCACGTGCCAGTCAATAACTCCAGAACCCCATGCTCCTTTTGGGAGGGGGGGGGGGGGGGGGGGGGGTATGTTGAACATTCACCATCACTATGCCCCATTTTCTTGGGGAGACACAAAGATGACATTGTCCCATTTGTCAGGAACCCCTGCAACCAGCACCACACAACTAGAGTATGCTGGGAACACAGAAGGAATTACTGGGAGCTTAAAGGGTAACTGGGGTCACTGGCATCAGACCTTTTACATCTCATCATTGACCTCCAGAAGTGGACAGATGTAACAAGTAGTACCTGCAATGAAGCAACATCATGGCTCCTGACAAGCCTAGGTCAACCTTCAGTTCTCTGAAAAGAGGGAGGGGGGGAGGAAAAAAAAAAAAAAAAAAAAAAAAAAAAAAAAAAACCCAAAGTAACCATGAAATAGTCAATGCAAAAACTATTTGAACCTAGGTTTTAAACATGGGCATTACATCAAACAAGTGAGACCAACCTCAAGACCACCTGTATAAAATTATGCTCTATTCCTACACTGTTTCCCTCCAGAGATTTCAAAATTCTACAAGTCCATTTTAGCAGTAGAGAACTCAAATGACTTAAAGGCATGAAGCAGCAGAGGTGAAAGTGAAATTATTAATGCACTTCATTTGAATAGGGTTAACTTTAGCCAGAAGGAACTGCAAACTGTTACTACAGTAGACTGATGACAATGAGATGTTACCAATATAGGTACAGTTGCCCCTCCAGATTTGCAAATTTGACATTCACCGTTTTGATTATTCACAAATTAGTCATGAAGTTACATGGGAATATTTTGGCACCTGCCAAAAGATTGCAGAAATACAAGCTAAATGTACGTAAATACTGAAAATTATTTCCATCACATGAAATCATATATAAATAGTGTTTAATATGTTAGAAGTATAGTATGCACTTGCACTAAGTTATTTTTGGCAAAAAAGGAACTGTGGGATCTACACCTCTTTGCTTGGGTACGCCACACATCTGTCTCAGCAACCAGCCTCACTCGCAAGTTAGCCATCTTTGTGACCATGGAATCTTGCATTTCTTGCAGTAACTGACAGCACTGAAAAGTTTTATTTTATATAATAAAAAAACACAAAAAACAGACAGGAAATAAGCTATTTGATATGCAACATGTACAGTACTGTGTTCAAAAATTCTACTAGACGTAGCAGTCAGGCTAGTAGACTTATGGGTTGAGATTAATCACACCTCATAAGTATTATGGTGAATTTTCACATTTGTGAGAGAGTCTTCCAACCCTTACTCTTGCAAATGTGGAGGGGTGGCTGTAGTGACCCAAACATGCTAACAAGCTGAACTTTAACTGCATGCTGGCATCCAAGTCCTCTGTTGTTGGATTCACTTTTCTGCTAACAGTTGTACATCACACTGCGGGGGGGGGGGGATCTGCTAACAAATGTAAATTAAACAATTCACCTCACAGAACTTGTTACCTGTTAACCTCTACAGGCCATGCTGTTTCTTTGTGTCACCAACAAAGGTGCAGGCCTCAATGTCCAGGATCAGGTGACACCAGCATGTCCAAATGTCTTCATTTCACACAGCAAATGGGTCATCCACCTCTCATGAGCCCCTGCAACCAATGAGACACAGTATGGTCAGAGCTGACAAAGTAACTGGGGTGGCTTACATTGTAGCTGTAACAGTGAGACAGTGCATACCTAGTCCCATACTGTGAGCTGATGTGTTCAAGTTTCCACTCACACAGCATACCTGCAACATCACACCCCAGGTCAGGTGAGAAGCCTAGATCAATGGTCCAGTTCAAGTCCCATCCACCAACATGGTCTCCTGTAGAAACATCTTAACAGGATAAGAAGGGCCAGGATTTCAGTTTAAGCATCTCATCAGAAACCAATGTGCACATTCAATGGATAAGAGCACAACTTCCCTAGAAGAGCAGCCGTTATACAAGAATGAAAGCTCCACCGCACATCACTTCACTCACAGTCACAGGGACCTGCAGTCCTTAAACAGTCAGTGCAGTTCAAAAAAAAAACTGAAGTTAACAAGTAGGGTTGCCAACTGTCCTGTGTAATACGGAACACAGCCACAGGTTTGTCCGGTATTTTAACTTTTCACACCCAGAGACATTTAAAAGTATTTATTACTTATATTTATTGCATACATAAACTTCACACAGTTCACATAAAAGTGTTAAAAGATTAGGGAAACAAATCGCATTATGGATGTGTCAATCACTTGCCTCATGCAGAACAGGACTGCTTTCAAGCCCTTTGAAAAGTCTTGGAAAAAGTAGTACTCATGTCATGCTAAAGTTTTGTTTGCACTTTAACTGGTTGAGAATATCGCACTTTTTTGTTTGTGCTGCTCATAAAAAAATTTGTGAAATGCAGTCCACTTCAGTCAGTTGCTGTGCTTAAAGATAAGTTAAGCTTTCACTTTTTTGAATTTTCTCTCTGTTCAATAATTAAACTCAAAACAAAAGCGAGTCTGTTCCTCAGGTGTAACAAATAAAATCGCAGGCAGCCGGTGCGGCGGTAGTGATGTGTGTGAGACTTAGCCGCGTGGTGATATTTAAAATTAATTTCTCTGTTACAACTGACATTCTCAGTGAGCTAAAAATCATATTAAAATTTGTCTGATTCATTTCAGCCAAGCAAAGATTTTTCTTTACATATGCATTAGCTAGTAAGCTGAATCACGGGTACTGTCTTGATTTGATTAGACTAGTAGTAGTTAGTAGTAGCTACAAACAAAAGGAAAGATTATAAAGAAATTCCGAGTGTCCATTTCTTCCACAAGCCACACTGCCTTCTCCAGGAGAATAATTTAGTACTTAGTCTACATGATGATGTGGGCCTTCCCAAGAGAGCTCCTTCTGGCTGAACTGCCCGCAAAAGCGGAGAGAAAATCAAAACGCAAATTTGAAATTCGGGACGAACTCACGAAGGCGAGTTGTTGACCGTTGTGACGAACGAACACATCCAAATTACTCTTCTCCGAACGCGCCATTTCTTCACGAAACAAATAACGTACTACCTAATTTAATACACCAAGTCGCAGTTTCAGGGAGACTGAGCTACTTGAATCGATAATATAATTAAACATTTCCGTAACATTATTGCAAGTACAGCCATCTGGACGAAAAGAACAAGCGGACGGAAACCTTTAATTTTATATTTCCACGGCGCGTAGAATATACGTCACAACACCTCGCCAAATCAAGAGGCAAAAAGGCGCGAAATCATACGGCAAGGCCGGAACTGGTTCTTATGCACGAGACCAGGTCGTACAGCTTCTTTTCTAAGCGTAACCGATGTAAGGAAGAGCTGAGCACAGAGCACAGTTAGGAGTAACTGCTTTACGAAATTGGAACAACATTTCACTGTTTTAGCTAAGGGCGCAAATAATGACTATATCCGTACAATATTAATCCTTTTAATAATTTATTATGTGTGGTTTTAAGCCTTGGGGTATTTTTTTTTTGTGTGTTTTAAAGATTCTGCCATGCGGTTTTTATATAATTAATTCCTTTTACTGATTTTTTTTTTTTTTAAATTTCATTTTAAATTTTATTATTGGCATGGCAGTTTTAGGATTAATTTATTTATTGAACAAAGATTTTAATTACAGGAAATGATGAATGGAGAACCTATTCCTGTCGAATTTGACAGTGTGTGGAGCCAGACACCTTTGGGTGGGCTTGTGATCCATTCTGATGCATAAAAAAAAAAAAAAATCTGTACAAATATTAGAACGTAACAAAAAGTGAAAGTCTTTGGATTATGACAATAAGTTCAGTTTGGGGTCATTTTTCATGTAACACCAACTGCTTTAGAGTGCTTTCAATGCGCCAAAGAGGAAAAAGTACTAAGAAGCACCAAGAAGTGATGAGTAATAGCAACAAGCACCTGGAACTGAAAATAGTTGAGGACAGGAGATAACAGATGGGTCCAAGTCCAGCTGGCTATGTAGCCCTGTTTTACTACGTGATCTTTATACTAATATGAAAGAAAGTGTTGCACAAGTGTTTTCGGAAAACTCAGAACTTAGTGTAAAAAGAATGTTTCCATGGACCTATCGTGTCTGGTGTCAACAGTAGACTGGTGGTGGTGGATAGTTGGTCTTTTGAAAGGCCTACATCAGACCAGCATAAGATCTCAACACCTCCCAACCACATCTGCAGTTTTATATCAGAAGGACATGCAGGCATCCACTACTCAATGTAGTGGATTATAGCATTAGTTCAGATAATAAAAAAAAAAAACAACTTGATAGCTGGGATTAACCTTCAAATACTTTCACTTTTTTTGCTGAAGGTAGGCGATCCGTGTGCACTGATGGCAGCAATAAAGCCTGTGCTTTTACATTAACAGGAGCGAGAGGGACTGAGAGAGATCCCCAACTTATACATTAACCGGAGGGCAAGGAGCTGAGTGGGAAATCCTGTCTTTGTAGGTATTGCCAGTAAGAAAGGATTCACAATGAAAAGAACAGCTGAGGCACATCAGAGACATTTATTGGAGAATAACTTCCTGGGCATCAGAACACTTTAAAAGGAAGTACTGCTGTTTGTATGCAGTTATACTCGTGCTACTATTTACACAACTATATATAAAAGATATTTCAATAAGTACTATTCACTTGAAAAAACAAAGGAAAAACAAAAGGTACAAATTGGGCAAGTAGTCACACCAAAAATAGTCACTGATCTGTGCACTAATGTTAACCATGGTTTTTCAATTAATCAATCAACCAACTAATCAACCATTTAAGTAGTCAATTAACAAATTGCGCAGCAGTAGATACAGATGATACTGGGATGTTACCAATATACATGTAGGTAGTGACCTAAATATGCCTGAAAGAAGCTGTACTGTAACTGTATGCTGGTGCTGAAGCCCCTTGGAAGCCCTATTAATCAATCAATCATCTTTTTATTGTTATTTTGTGTACTCTATTTTCTTCCTCATTAGGTCACATTTTGTAGTTTTCTGACTGGAGAGAATGTACTTGGGTATTTTAAGGAAAAATTGAGTTTCTAGTTAAAATTAACACTTGTGATGTTGATATGTTTATAGGTTGGAGGTTTTTTAATACTCTAAAATATACTAATTGAAAATTCTGTCTATTCATAATTTCATTGAAATCTTGAAGTCTTGTCCAATTTTTTGATTTGTTCTTAACTTTGAAGTACTCTTTTCTCTTATACTGTACATGGAGGATGTTGGTGATGAATTTTATTCTGAAGGACAACTCATGGGTTCCTACTTCTTCGGACTGCTCTTTCGGAAAATGGTAGCTGATAACCTCTGAGAAACATAGTTATTCAGTTTCCATGATTTATGCTTGCAGTTCTAGTGTTAGTCTCTTATCATATTCTCTATGTCACTGTGACCTAGTGCTGCTGCTGTCGCAATTATAAAAAATATATCATAAAAAAACATAGTTTAAACATAGGCTTTTGAGCTCTGTTGCTCTGAGATGTCCGGTGATCTGTAGATATTTTGGCTTGTCATAGAGTAGTTATATGGATACCTAGACAAAAAATAACACAGTATGTAAGAAACAGACAGAGAACATTTCTCATTATTTATTAATTCTTCATTTCTTTTATATGCTGTGTTTGTTTTTCATGTTATTTTCTCTATCAAAGTTTTTAACTGTTTATTTGATGAAGTGTGTGAAGTAACTTGGAAATACAGATCACGCTAATAAACAATGTACTGCAATGCAGAAAAAGGATTCTTTACCCCTTAGGTGGTTCCTCCAAGTTTCCCCTGCAGGAACAGCAAAGGAACGCTCCACCCAGAATAGCCAAACAAGCTCCTGCCCAGCCTATGTACAGGCCAGGCCCAAATTCGAACCTGTGGGGGGATCATAGAGAGCACAGTTAAATATGTGACAGTGTGTTTGTTTATGAGTGTACCTCTCTTTGTCTCTGTCTCTCACACAGAATTTGATTAGGAAAATTGAACTTGCTTGAGATGTCCATTGAAGGGGTCGTAGAATTCCCGCACAACGCGAGCAGCATACCACGACACTGCTGTGAGGGAAGAGATCCCTACAGGAAAGGAAACATTTGTTGTTTGTTCCCTTTAAAGAATTATGATTTTCTGATGTTTTATTTTTAATGTGCTCTCAGGCAACATCTTGGGAATGGTGCTGTACAAAAATAAGCAAAATTGCACTGAATAAACATAATTTTTTACTAACAGTAACATAATGAAATGGACAAAAAGTACATTCGCACTGTCTTTGTCATCAGCTACATGGGTCCTGCTGAGCATCCTGGTTGTGGAAACTCACCTGACAGAAGGAAGAGGATACCACCGATTATGGCGATTTTGGCCTTGACTTGGTCAGAGGTGTTGCCAACTTTAACACACTTCATTCCCAGTAGTGACACAATGACCCCAAACATGCCCAGAATCAGAGAGATGATCATGAGAGCGCGACTTGCCTGTACATAAACTGTACACATAGATATGTTAATCAGATTGAGGCACAGGATCACATGTACACATGGACTCATACTACCCTACAGACACATGCCTATTCATGTTACAAGAACTGGACTTCACAAGGACCATCATTGCCCCTGCTTTGGCATTTCTTTGCATTTACTAGCACAGAGTTTGGATTTCATGTGCCTCTTCATAGCTGAGCAGTGAAATAACTTTTATATTAATTTATTTAGCAGATTGCAACTGTCCAAAGGAAATTACAGAGAGTATTAACTCGTGTTTACATTACACCTTTATCCAAGGTAACTTACGGTGTTAGATACACCGAACTCCCTCGTGTCTACACACACACACACACACACACACACTGTCTGAACTGCTTGTCCCAGACGGGGTCGCGGGGAGCCGGAGCCTAACCCGGTAACACAGGGTGTAAGGCTGGAGAGGGAGGGGACACACCCAGGACGGGACGCCAGTATGTTGTGAGGCACCCCAAGCAGGACTTGAATCCCAGACCTACTGGAGAGCAGGACCCGGTCCAATCCACTCCGCCCCCCCTCGTGTCTATACCGTACAGCAATGTAAGACACACAGAAACATGCACACACATAATATCTACAATTTAGTCACTGGTTCACCTGAAACACATGTCTTTGGGGGGGACAAACACTGTGCGAAAATGCAAACTTTCCAGAGACCAAGTGGGGATCGAACCCACATGGAATCCTACAGCCCAGATGCTGTGAGACACCATGACAGTGTGTTCAGTGACTATGAATTCACTTGCAATGTTTTCATACATTTATTTTCTCTTTCTCTGTTCTGTTTTGGGTTTTTTGTAAAAGGTTGAATTCATGCATAAACAAGGTTAAATTAATACATGAACAATCAACATCATATGTATGGGACAGCTGGTAGCACAGTGGTTAGTGCTATTGCTATTGGACCCAAAGGTTGCAGCTTTGATTTCTACTGCTGGCTGTAATATCCTTGTGCAAGGTACCCACCCTAAATTACCACAGTAAAGATACCCAGCTGTGTAAGTGAGTAAATAATTGTAAGTACCTTAGCATCTTAAGTTGCTACAGGGAAAAGTGTCGGCTGAATGAATACAACAACTGTACGCCGTTTTTAAGCATATAGCATGTAGTAATTCAGAAAGTGTTGAACAGGTGCAAGTATGTTGCCTTACAGTGCTATGACTACTAATAATAACGCATGCACTGTTATATTGTATTTACACTGTTATATTAGAGTACTTAATGAAAGGAAACTGCCACGTTATGCTGGTGTTATGATAACTAATGTTAACTGCTGAAGTAATCGTGTCAATTTTAATGGGATTTGGTGATATTTTATCATAAAAGGGTGTCATTTTTGGGACCTCAGGAACACATAACTTTTACCATTAAAACTAATGCTAATTAAATCTTTGAGTTATGAGAGTTCGTGTTACAAAGGGTTTCTTAGGACTGCATAACCTTTCAACTATAGTAAGATTAAGCAAAAGAGATACAGCCAGGTGCAGATCCATTGAAGGTGTAGTTCTTCCTGCTGTGCAGAAAAATTAAACTTGGTGGTGGTAGCTTTTAGGTCCTGTCTTTTCAGATTTTCAAATGACTAAAATTCACAGACTGTTGTAAACCTGAAACTTAAAAGCTGATCATTATTCTCAGCGGTTCTACGAACTGGCCTTACTTCAGAAAGAATTATGCTACTGTCAGTGATCATCCTAAATGTTAATACTGTAAAGTTGCCCATCGATGCAGGTTTTAACTTATTTCAGAAAGAAGCAGCTTTTTATAACAAAAAAATACCAGTGTATATTCACTCAAAACTCCTTGAAGATGACAATCACGCACTCATTTCAATTGAGTGCTTAAGCTTTTTAAAGCTCTATTATGCTGCTTTTTGGGTGTTTGAACCTTCCATAAAACAATGAATGATCTCTACCGGCTGTCTCATGTGATTCCTACCAACGTGAAAGAGATTTCTATCATCTGCCTATGAGTATCACAGGTTTTCATATCTTCGCTAGACATGATGGTGATTCAGACAAATGGAGACACTTGATATTAAGTGCTGACCAGTGAGACAGCAGCACAAAACAAGCTGTACAAAAGAGACACATCATACACTAATTGCATCATTCCCCAAAATCACAACTGACCCAAAAACTACTCTGATATATTTTGCAGGTGCTGCTTGTAGTGTTCCTTGTTTGTCTCTGTTATGACTTTCAACCTCAGGTTTAAACAGAACGGGTCCATCGGATGTCTTACACACGAGATGAATATGAACCATCCTTGCAATTTTTGCCTATCAAGGAGAGTCTTTTAACTGAGGATGAATTCCATTGCACAATTATTTTTAGTAGCCTGGCCTCCTGGCACCCACTCTGCACCATAGCAACTGTGAACTATCTTCACCAGTCTTTCAGATGACACCACTCTGAGGAAAGTGGCAGTGAGGAAAGATAAAAAAACTGCAGCTATTACCATAGTTAACACAAAGAAAAGCTCAAAACATGTCACTTCCACCAAGAGTCGTGGGAAAAATTCTTCATAACAATACACTTCCAAACTATGTAATGAAGTATGCCAACACACAACATTTATGTATTGATGGCAGCTTTTGCTTTTCCATTAAATGGTTAACTGAGAAAGAAAAAGTTAAGAACTAAACTTAAAGCTTCCTGGTCATCAATCCATCTATGAATCCAACTATTGAATGGCAACTACAAGGGGAGTTACAATATCATCAGAACAGGTCTGTTTGAGGACGGCCTATGGCTAAATGAGCCTTTCATTGAATGATGGGTCAACTTGAGCTGGTAGTGACATTCATGCGTCTTTGTCTCTGTCTGCTCAGTGGTTGTTGAGAGTGAAATTACTGTACAGGATAAATCTGAAATGGCACTTAACTGAAATCTCAGAGTGGAGAGGAGAATTTGTAGCTCTTCTTAGTTAGAGAAAATGTGTTGCATCTGAAACCATTCTTTGACTTCAGCTTTTTAAGATGTACATACATCCAAATACTAGAGCACCTTGACAGCTCTTGTGCAAACCCTGCAGAGCCTATGTAATGCAAAGCAAGCATCTCAATTAACATGTGTTTTTAGTGGCAGATCTCTTTTGCCGGTGAATCTCATACTGAAAACATGCGTGTAGGCCTCTGCTATAGGCTCTGCTGAGTATTTTCTCACAAGCTTTGTGCGAGGAGGACGAAGTGGGACGATCCACAGGCACTCGGAATCACATCAGAATTTCAAACAATTTCCAGCAAATGACGTTTTCCATTTTTGCTCACTGGCAGACTTTGCATGCTTGAGCTCTGTTCCTCTATCCTTACTCTCCAGAGAAACATTTGTGAAATTAAATCAGATTTTTTCATATTACATTTTAATACTTGCTACTTTAGAGAAGAGAATTGTGGATTGATTGTAAAGAAGTTGCCTTAAATGCAGCAATGTGGGGTAGAATGGGGACAGAGCAGGATTAGTGGGGTCATGTACGTTATTTCGAATGTGCTGTAGGATCCTGTGAGAATAATATGTGGTTATGTAATGTATTTTGGATTAGTGCACATGTTGTATTTGTGGGGTAATTAAAAATAATACAAGTAATTGATTTCTCTGGGAAGCATGATGGCACAGGGGGAGCCTCACAGCTCCTGGGATGTGAGTCTGGACCTGAGTTGGAGTCTTTTTCATTCTGTGTCGAGTTTGCATGTTTCCCCAGCGTTCATGCAGGTTTTCGCCAGGGGCTTAGTTTTCCTCCATCAGTCCAAAGACATGTTTCAGGTGAAATGGGGACTCATTGTGTGTCAGTGAGTATTTCTTAGGTCTACTTTACAGAGGGATGAATGATTGCAGAGAGTTTACTGGTTTCTATCTAGCATTGTCTAGCAAAGTGATCTTGGACAAAAGTCTCAGCTGAATACTAACTAATCATAATACAAATATGATATAGTCCTAAAAGGAAGGGAGTAAGGGCACTGAAGTTCATAGGCAAAATGACAACATTATGCACAGCAAGTGTCTAAGTATGAAAATTCACATGCAGTGCAAATGTAATATGGTTCATGCTCATGCAAAAACAGCGAGACTAGTACATATGTTTACCTTAATACTAAAAGACTGGAAGTTTAGTAAGAATTCTCTAGAAGAGTGAAACAAGTAGTAGATGTAGTTGAGCTCAAACTCTTAAAAATTACAATTTGTGAGTTAATGACTCACAGGAGGATGTTTTTTCTTACACTGAAGACAAGGATAAAAGCTTCTATAGCTAGAATTACCCAGCTGCTCTGAAATTGGGGCAGTAGTGACTGTGTGATTCAGATTCTGCCTGTTACAGGGCTCAGAGCCACAGAGAAACAGAGACAATTCCCTAGATGTCACATGTAAGAGACCTAAATATCACATTACCCAGATACTACATATGTGTGGGAATTACTTTAAAAGTTGATGGTTCATTTATTTCGATACAGGCAGTTCCCGGGTTACGAACGTCTGACTTACGTACAACCCGTAGTTATGAACCACCCCTGTAAAGTAAAAATTAGAGTTACATACAATGATTTGTAACAACAAACAGGCGCTACTTTGCAACAAGCATCAAAACATTACACATCTACAGCGGTTCGTGGGCTCATGGGCATGTGAGCCCGAGGTAGGCCAAAGACTTCCTTCTTTTCAGTCGGACCACGTTGCTGTTAACAGTGTCTCGTGTGTTACTGTTTTTAGCTTTAATTTTTTTTTGTTTTTACCCTCGTAACCATGACAGCAAAGTGTAAATATGAGTACATTTCTATGAGATGTACGTCGCCTTGGAGAAAAGCAACTGCAAAATGAATAAGTGTAAATGTAAAAGGAAAACGATCACAGTTGAAACTAAAGTGGGAATAAAAAAGCGATAAGAAAAAACATTAGGTTACAGTCGGTCAACGATGGGGACAGTTTTAAAAGACAAAGCAAAAATAATGGAGCATGTTAAAAGCTCTGTCCCAATGTCTTGCTATCGCTCTCCGTCTATTATAAATACTGTAGTAACATTTATTATTATCTTATTCTGTATCTCTATTATAGGGGGGTGCGGTGGTGCAGCGGGTTTGGCCGGGTCCCACTCTCTAGTGGGTCTGAGGTTGGAATCCCGCTTGGGGTGCCTTGTGACGGCTGGGTATCCCATCCTGGGTGTGTCCCTTCCCCCTCCAGCCTTACGCCCTGTGTTGTCGGGTTAAGCTCCAGTTCGCTGGGATCCCACTCGGGACGAGCAGTTTCAGACAATGTGTGTGTATATCTCTATTACTGTACATAATTAGATTAATTATTATTGTTTTTATTATCATTACATCATTACATTGTATTATTTGTGGGGGACGCGGTGGTGCAGTGGGTTAGACTGAGTCCTGCTCTCTGGTGGGTCTGGGGTTCGAGTCCTGCTTGGGGTGCCTTCCGGCAGACTGGCGTCCTGTCCTGGGTGTGTCCCCTCCCCCTCCGGCCTTACGCCCTGAGTTGCCGGGTAGGTTCCGGGTCCCCGCAACCCCATATGGGATAAGCGGTTCAGAAAATGTGTGTGTGTGTGTGTGTGTGTGTGTGTATTATTACATTATTATTGTATTGTTATATTAAAGATGTTTTAGTGTATCCGGAAGTATTTCTTTGATGTTATTTATGTATAGAAAGCTACACGATATACTATATAATAAGACAAACTTTTGACTAACTGATGTTAGATACAAACCGGACCTAACTGTTCTGACTTATGTACAAATTCAACTTAAGGACAGACTTAGTAACGGAACTCGTTCGTAATCCGGAGACTGCCTGTATTCTCTGTGTGTGTGTGTGTGTGTGTGTGTGTGTGTGTGTGTGTGTGTGTGTGTGTGTGTGTGTGTGTGTGTGTGTGTGTGGTTTTTGTGCTGCCTTAATGAACTCACCTGGTAGCCCAAGGACAGTTTTGTACCTGTTACACTGAACTGCTCCTAATGCAGAGGCAGCACAGTCCATCCACAAGCCCTGGAATTGCCAGCTGTTTGTTGTCACCGTATCCGCATGACTCCTCACCTTCCAGACATTTGAGCTTGTTGAACTTATCTCCAAAACCCAGCCCACTAGGCACATGAGTATGCCCACGACCTGTAGCACTAAAACAGCCATTGCTCACTTTCAAAGACTTCGGGCCTCAGGAAAACCCTGAAATGTCCACAGAAGGGTGAATGCTTTTTTCTGCCGAGGAAGACAGAGGGCTGAAAAACAGAGAGACACAGAAAGTCACAGCACTTATTAATTTATGAAATAAGTCCTGTGTTCTTTTGAGCCACAATACACAAACCTGCTTTGTGAGAACATTTCAACACACACACACACACTCTCTCAGAACCACTTGTCCCATACAGGGTCGCAGGGAACCAGAGCCTACCCGGTAACACAGGGCGTAAGGCCGGAAGGGGAGGGGGCACACCCAAGACGGGACACCAGTCCATCACAAGGCACCCCAAGCAGGACTCGAACCCCAGACCCACCCGAGAGCAGGACCGTGGGCCAACCCACTGCGCCACTGCGCCACTGCACCCTCATAGCATTTTGAGACACCAGCATAGAAAATCAGCCCACAGAAACCATTGACAATCATTTCAAAAGAGAGAAGTCAAGT
Source organism: Scleropages formosus (assembly GCF_900964775.1). Classification (NCBI taxonomy): domain Eukaryota; kingdom Metazoa; phylum Chordata; class Actinopteri; order Osteoglossiformes; family Osteoglossidae; genus Scleropages; species Scleropages formosus. The sequence continues at coordinate 932,746 of NC_041815.1, read as the reverse complement.
TTATAACTTACCCTAGCGTCCACAGGTTTTTCTATGTCTACGTAGAGGTAAAATTGAATAGTTTGGATTCAGCAGCAAACTGTTAGCAGCAGATCAGGCAGCAGCGGAAAAAGCAAGGCAGTGCAGTTTGGAAAGTTCCAGTATTTTCTGAGGCTGCACTCCTCTTAAGCTAATATACGGCTGAGGGTCAATAGCCTTATGGTCAAAGAAAGTAACCCCGATGAGAATACAAACTGTGTATTACTGCACATGCTCAGTGAGTTGAGCAGTGATAGATGATTCATATCAAGTAACATTTGCACAACCACTACTGGACTGTCTTTACCTTGAACACCATAACCTGAATAAATGAGTAATAAAAGGAATATATACTGAAAATGGAGGTGTGATTGGCAACCACTAGGTCCTGTGGACAGTGGTCAATTTTGCATGGCCCATAAGCACAGAAACACAGGTAATGGGACACAAAAGAGGAGGACTACATTGTATTCAGTGAAGCTTCTGTCAAGAACCGTAATTAGTTCACAATATGGTTTTTACCAAAGTTTTGTCCAGAAATTATTCCATCAGCAGAATGCAATGGTTAAAAACAGGTGTGTAATTTGAAATGTCCTCATATTTTGAAGAAGTACCACTGGTAATATATCCATGTATTCAACCTGAATTGCACAAAATGGGGTTGTGCACAGACACACACATACACGCTGGCTCAAGCCGCTTGTCCCAAGTGGGGTCACAGTGAGCCAGAGCCTAACCAGGCAACACAGGCGCAAGGCTGGAGGGGGAGGGGACATACCCAGGAAGGGATGCAATCAACCACAAGGCACCCCAAGGAGGACTCGAACCATAGACCCACCAGAGAGCAGGACCTGGCCAAGCCCACTGCACCACCACATCCAATATAGGGTTGTGTCAATGAGTAAATATGTCAATCACTTTGATTAATTAATCTTCAGGGCACTAATAATTTTAAAAACTTATTTTTTATTTAGTAAGAAAACAGAACTGCATCACATCAAAGTGGAGACAGAATGAATATAGCATAAATTGCAAAAAGATGAATTCGGATAAAAGCTAAGGCAGCACAAGGCTGAAAGGTAAATATTTAGTGGATCACTCCAGAGTGACTCATTTTGTGAGTTTCCCCATTTGTTTACCAACTTGGTCCACATAGCCCTTTCTCATCAAAACTGGCATTGTTTGGTTCAGTTGGATCGTGGAGCATTTCAGTTGGCTAAGTAATCCTTTAATATGAAATGCAAAGGACTTCATTTTCATGGTTAAGACAGGCATATAGTTTAAAGAAGTTTTTAATTTATATTTTGCTCTGAAGACTTCAGCCATAACCACTTGACTTCAACTCCACAATTCTGGGTTGTAGAACATTATACTGCGTGCACATGATATATATTTTACAGGACAAGGGATTACCACTTAAACGTTAAAGTAACAAGGGTATGTAATTTTGAGAACTGGTGACACACAATAAATAAATAAGGGACACATGCAGTATGGTTATATTTGCTCCCATATGAAGACAGTAGTGAATCCAGAGAGTGAGAATCCAGGTATCTCCCAGAATTACTGTGGTTTTTAGTGTGAGTGTGAATGCACTCCTCCGGCAAATCCGCTTTGTGGACACGCAGGAGATCCGTCTGAAACGGCAGCGGAACGGGCGCACTAGGAGGGCAGTGAAACTGGAACTGAAAACCGCAGTGGTTGTGGGACCGGTGAGTCCGTCTGAGCGTTTCGTACATATTCGCTCATTCACTGTGACTCTCGCTGGACTTTGGCCATTGGAAACAGGTAAACATAAAGGATGACTTCACAATTGATCTTTCAGCAATATGGCTTCTGAGATCGAGTAGAGACCGTACAGGGTGACAAAGCCTTCTTCTCGTTAGTGACTGCAAACAGCGAGTCTAAAAAATGTGATGCAGTGCATACACCTTGTAATAACCAACTGATAATTCAATAACCATTGTTGTCTTAAACATGCAGTGGTGCTCCAAGGGTTAATGAATCGACTTAGAGGAAAACAGGCTTCCTGTTATAACATTCAGATATAAGCTGTTAGAATGTCCAATCATAAGGGTACAATCTGGATTTTTCCTGAAGCTTTCAGCCTTACTGTTGATAGTTTATTATCTGCAGAAGCTCTGGAGGAGCTCAGCTGGGTTCTGCACTGCACCCAGGGTCGATCCAAGGCCTTATGTGGAACACCAAATAAATCATTGTAGTGTTTTAACCCCTTTCTCCCTGTCCCCTGGAGATACACAAATCTCTGAGAGTACCCCCTTCTACTGCATCTGTCATACTTCTAATCAGATTTGCTCCTGAATTAGAAAGTACTTCCCCTGCTGAATTCAGTATTTAAGAAGGTTTAGGGTGAGGAGCTCAGTCACCCGGGAGGAGCTCGGAGTAGAGCCGCTGCTCCTCCGCATCGAGAGGAGCCAGTTGAGGTGGCTCGGGCATCTGTTCCGGATGCCTCCTGGACGCCTCCCTGGGGAGGTGCTCCGGGCTTGTCCCACTGGGAGGAGGCCTCGGGGCAGACCCAGGACACGTTGGAGAGACTATGTCTCCCGGCTGGCCTGGGAACGCCTTGGGGTTCCCCCAGAGGAACTGGAGGAGGTGTGCGGGGAGAGGGAGGTCTGGAGTACTCTGCTCGGACTGCTGCCCCCGCGACCCGGCCCCGGATAAAAGCGGAGGAAGATGGATGGATGGATGGATTTTTCCTGACAGTCCAGCAGTATTCACCCTCCATTTATCAAAGGAAGGACAGGAAAATAGTTTCATAAAACAAACATCACTGTCTGCTAGGTAAACACAGCACCTCCATCCAAAATGATCTCAAATTTATCATGAACATGTAGAGCAGAACTGGCAGATCTCTGTCACCAGCTGAGGTCCTTGGCAGGTGCCAGTTTCATGACGGAAGTCACATAACGCAAGATAAAGGCATTTTCCATCTTATTTATTCATTTTCTTCTGTTCATTATACTTTCCAAAAGTGCAGTGTGTTGTGGAGTGTACTTGAACGATGAACCTCGATGTAGGAAGTGGTAGGTAAGGAACTAGGTTTGCTTGAGACTTTCATGTCTGCAGCTATGTCTCCTTCTCTCAATGTAATGCATAAATTATACTTTCGCTGAGATGTACGTTGCTTTGGACAAAAGCGTCTACTAAATCAATAAATGTAAATGTAAATGTAATGTAAGTCACATTTTGTTTCCATCCAGCGGTTAGTTTGCAGTACAACACACTCAGACGAAACAGAAACAGTGTAAGAGTTTGGGACCGCCTTCATTCAGCTTGCTGCCACATTGTTTATTGCTTGTATCTGATGTGAGTGATGGTGATCAATAAGATTATGAAAGCTGCAGATGTTTATGGAATAAACCAATCAACAGTCAGCATGAAGTGGACATTTATTGAGACAATGCATTTTCGTTTTCAGTCATTCTAAATGAGGTTTTATTGTGTGTACATATACCATATGTGTGTCCCAGACTCTCATCTGTAATGTATACATGCTATAGCTAAGGTTTTTACAGACTCTTAAGTGTACATAAATGAAGGGACATCTGTTCTATTCATAAATAGATAATATCTTGATGTCAATTTAAAAATGTGTGGGACTCCAATACAGTGTCATTTCCAGGATCCCCCACATCCAGTGACTCTACCCTGACCAAGCGGTAATTGAAAATAGACAGATGGAAGTCACACACACACACATCATCTGAAACTGCTTGTCCCATGCGGGGTCGCAGGGAGCCGGAGCCTAACCTGGTAGCATAGGGCGTAGGGCTGGAGGGGGAGGGGACACACCCAGAACAGGATGCCAGTCCATCGCAAGGCACTCTGAGCAGGACTCGAACCTCAGATCCACCAGAGAGCAGGGCCTGGTCAAACCCACTGCACCACTGCACCACCATACCCCCGTCCAGATGGAAGTCTTACAGAGTATTTTCCTTTTTGAGGTTGTGTGTGGGATGTGTTCTAGGGAAGCAACCTATTCTGCACGTGAAAAGTTTCCTTTGGTACGTAAAGCAGTCACTGCCACCTGTTGACAATTGCAAGAAAGTTTCCTGCTGATTCTGCCACTGTGCAAGATCTGACAACTGTACTTCACACAATAAAACTACAAACAGATATAAATTAACAATTTAAATCATCACTACAATACATTTATGTAAATTCATACGTCTTACAGAAATACACACTGTCCAAAGCCGTTTGTCCCGAGCCAGAGCCTAGCCTGGCAGCACATGGCGTGGGGCTGGAGAGGGAGGGGACACACCCCGGATGGGTCGCCAGCCTGCCACAGGGCATCCCAGGCAGGACTTGAACCCCAGACCCACCACAGAGCGGGCCCCAGCCAAACCCCCTGTGCCACAGCACCACTGTACCCCCCCCCCTTACAGAAATAATGACATACAAATAAAATTTTATTTGTTTTTCCATTGTTCCCTAAACAAAACATTTCTTACAACAGAAACTTAATATTTGCTCAAATACAGATGTATGCGAGAGTATAGGCACTTGAAAGTAAAAAGAAATGAGAAGAGAAAACTGAGCAGGGCACAACAGTAAACATGGCATATTTTTGCACATTTTAGTGGATAATTACTATTTCCTAAATATAACACTGAAAAATAATATAATGAGTGTAGCACACAATTTCAAGAAAAAATTAAAATAAAGACAATTGACTCTTACAAAGCAGTGGAAGGCTAGGATCTTTTTTCAAAAGGTTAAAAATGACAAAATTTCCACTGGTAGAAACAGTGTTTGACTTCAGCGGGTTCCCTAAGATCCTGGAAAATTTCCATCAGAACTGCTCGAATTAACCAAGAGTACAGCTACAGTGGTGCTTCATAGTATGTGAAGCCCTTGTGTCCATTTTACCACAAAATGGATATTTAATGAGAAGCACACACACACATTTTCAGAACCGCTTGTCCCATACGGGGTCACGGGGAACCGGAGCCTACCCGGCAACACAGGGCGTAAGGCCGGAGGGGGAAGGGGACACACCCAGGACGGGACGCCAGTCCGTCACAAGGCACCCCAAGCGGGACTCGAACCCCAGACCCACCGGAGAGCAGGACCCGGTCCAACCCACTGCGCCACCGCACCCCCCTAATGAGAAGCAGTTTTCCTCATATGACATAATAGGTGTGTGATGATCAATTTCATGTGTTGCTTTAAAGGAAATCATGTGTGCAGTAGAAATACGGAAGTAGGACAGGTGCAAAAATAAGTGAACCCCAAGTTGCATTGGTTAAACTGAGTAGGTAAATAGAATCAGGGGTGTAAATCATAATCATAACTTTAAATCTAAGATTTAGATTTCATAAGTTTAATATTGTATACAAAAACAATGATCATGCCTATAAGGTTCATATACTTTCAAGGAGTGCTGTATGGTCCACAAGACCACAGTAAAGAGTTACTTACACAAAATTAATCTGCACAAAAGAGCTGTCAAAAGGAAATCTTTCCTTCAAAGATCAACATCTGAACCAGACAAAACCAGAAACTGTTGGAAGAAAGTTTTCACAGCTGATGAACCAAAAATGAATCTCGTTTTGTTGCCACAGTGATAAAAAAACAGGTAAAAGCAGGGAACGAATGTGACAAAAAGAGCTCCTTGCAAACTGTTAATCACGAAGGTAGCTTTCATATGCTTCAGGGCAGTTTCAGCCAGCAGCACAAGAAATTATGTGTGTGTAAGGATAAATTCAATTACGGGCAGTTCCCGGATTACGAACAAGTTCCGTTCCTAAGTCTGTCTTTAAGTCGAATTTGTACATAAGTCGGAACGATTACGTGCGGTTTATGTCTAATTTCAGTTAGTCAAATGTTTTTCTTAGTATATAGTATATCGTGATACTTTTCTATGCATTAAAAAAGCATTAAAGAAACACCTCCAGATACACCAAACCATCTTTGATATATTAATACAATAAAAATAATAATTATAATTATAATAGCAACAATAATAAGAATGATCACTATTATTTCCACTTTAGTTTCAATCGTGTTTGTTTTCCTTTTCTTTGATGCATCACCATCACTTGCATCACGTTTCCGTTTAAAAACAAAAAAATTAACCCAAATTCAGTAACACACACACTATTAACAGGAACGTGGTTCGACTGAAAAGAAGGAAGTCTTCGTCCTACCTTGGGCTCACGTGCCCACGAGACGACAAACTGCTGCAGACACACAATGTTTCGATGTGTGTTGCAACGTAGTACCTGTGTGTTATTACAAATCATTGTATGGAACTCAGACTTGTAATATAATAGGCCTTATGGGGGGTGGTTTGTAACAACGGATTGTACGTTGAGTCGAATGTTCATAACCCGGGGACGGCCTGTAAATATTAACTAATACTAAAAAATTAGAAATACCTAATTTCCCAGAATCAGTTATTAAATTAAAGCTGAAAAAAGACTTGATATTTAAGCAAACAAGAATCCAAAGACATGCCTCAAAATCAACTATTAAATATATGCAGAAATGAAGAATGCGGTTTTGGAATGTCATCACAATTCCCAGGTTTTGAATATTTCTGCAAAAAGAACATGTGATTGCTGTGATTTCCTCTATTATTGCTATTTTTTTCATTGAATATTTTAGATCTTTAACCAAAATCTAATATTACATAAAGGGCACCTGAGTGCACATTTTTAACTTATTTCATTAATTTCATTAACAGAATTATAAAAGGAGCACCTGCCCCAAATACACTGCCCGGCCAAAAAAAGGTCACCACCTGGATTTAACTAAGCAAATAGGTAAGAGCCTTCCACTGGATAATTACTGCAGTGATTAATATGTTTCAGCTAGCAACAAGTTATTTAACCCTAACTGATGCAGTGAGTAGCTTCTCATTTCTGAAACAACTATGCCGGAAGACATATCCTGTGGTTGTGGAAAAGATGTACTCTGTTTCAGAAGGGTGAAATTATTGGCCTGCATCAAGCAAAGAAAACAACTAAGGAGACTGGTGAAACTACTAAAATTGGGTTAAGAACTGTCCAACGCATTACTAAAACCTGGAAGGATAGTGGCGAACTATCTTCGAGGAAGATATATGGTTGGAAAAATCTTGAATGATCGTGATCGGAGATCACTAAACGTTTTGTGAAATCAAATTGTAAAAAACAACAGTAGAACTCACAGCTATGTTTAATAGTGAAATTAAGAGCACTTCCACATGCACAATGTGAAGAGAACTCAAGGGATTGGGACTAAACAGCTGTGTAGCCTTAAGAGAACCACTTATCAGTGATGCTAATCGGAGGAAAAAAGGGCTTCAGTTTGCTAGGGAGCATAAAGATTGGACTCTGGAACAATGGAAAAAGGTCATGTTGTTTGATGAGTCCAGATTTACCCTGTTCCAGAGTGATAGGTGCATCAGGGTAAGAAGAGAGGCGGATGAAGTGATGCACCCATCATGCTTAGTACCTACGCTACAAGACTGTGGGGGCAATGTTATGATCTGGGGTTGCTTCAGTTGGTCAGGTCTAGGTTCAGCAACATTATGTGCCCAAAAAATGAGGTCAGCTGACTACCTGAATATACTGAATGACCAGGTTTTTCCATCAATGGATTTTTTCTTCCCTGATGGCATGGGCCTATTCCAAGATGATAATGCCAGGATTCATCAGGCTCAAATTGTGAAAGAGTGATTCAGGGAGCATGAGACATCATTTTCACACATGGATTGGCCACGACAGAGTCCAGACCTTAACCCCATTGAGAATCTTTGGGATGTGCTGGAGAAGACTACGCAGTGGTCCGACTCTCCCATCATCAATACAAGATCTTGGTGAGGAATTAATGCAACTCTGGATGGAAATAAATGTTGTGACATTGCATAAGCTTATCAAAACGATGGCACAGCGAATGTGTGCCGTAATCAAAGCAAAAGGTTGTCCAACAAAATATTAGTGTGTGTGACTTTTTTTTTTGGCCAGGCAGTGTAGTTGAGCTCTAATACCTTTGGGTCTGTTTCATGAGAGACTGCAGAGGGACTGTATGATCAACCTCAGCTTGGGGTCAGCAACTGCAGTACTGCAAACAGTGTACAGAACCGTGCTCATTAAGTGGGGTCTGAGTGAAAGCTTGCAATTCATAGCTTAATCTACATCTCCCACACTTACCCATGGTTTTGAGCTCTGAGCTGTGATGAAAAGGTGAAAAGGACAGCACTGCAAGAGTAAGCAGCAAAAGTTTGGTTCCTCTATGGCAAAATTCACACTCAGTAACAGGGTATGGAGCCCAGGGAGGCTCATGTGAGAGGCTGTCTTGGGACTGCTTGGGGATCCTTCAGGATGAGTTGGAATTACTGGGTTAAAGGCAAGGGAAGTACATCCTGGTTGGGAAGCCAATCCATGGCAGTGTAGGCCAACTCCCCCCCCCCCCCCCCAAAACAAACACTCATATTACGAGCAATTTAGTGTTTAATTCACCTCAACTGCATGTCTTCAGTGCGTGGGAGGAATCAGGAGCAACAGGAGGGTGCCCTGTGTCGGACTGGCATCCTGTCCTGGGTGTGTCCCCTCCCCCCCTTGGCCCTGCGCCCTGTGCTGCTGGGCAAGGCCCTGGCTCGTTGTGACTCCGCTTGGGACAAGTGATGGTTGATGATGGGTGGATGGATAGAAAACCTTCATATTCAAGGCAACATCCTTAACCACACACTAGCTAGCAATTTGGCAGAAAAACGACCTCAAGACCAATACTTTAACCACCGCACTTAACAGGGAGGAAGAAGTTATTTTGGTGATGGACAGTGCTAAAGAGTATTTAGCTGTGGCCAAAAAAAGTCTCACTGGTCTAGAGAAGGGGGGATGCGGTGGTGCAGCGGGCTTGCCTGGGTTTGGGTCCTGCTTGGGATGCCTTGCGATGGACCGGCGTCCTGTCCTGAGTGTGTCCCCTTTCCTTCCAGCCTTGTGCCCTATGTTGCCAGGTTAGGCTCTGGTTCGGCGCAATGCCACTCAGGACAAGTGGTCTCAGGCCATGTGTGTGTGGTCTAGAGAACATAGTTTAAAACATTTATAGGAGTTTTCAGAGAAGCTTCCACAAAATCACAATGCCTGGGAGGTGTGAGAGAACATCGGTTTGATCCACTTCACACTTTATCGACCACGTTTTCCGGGTTCCGGTGAAATTCGCTTCGATGGCGGCGACACGATGTGTTGCCCTGAGACAGGAGAGGTGGAAGGTCCCACACTTTGCACTCGTAAGGCCTATGGCAAGCGGACACAGTTGTTAAGCCAGTCAGAATGCTTTCACTCAACTGTTTTCTTCTGTAATGGTGCTTGTGTGAGAGAAAACGTGCACTTTCCACACATGCCTCAGGACAAGGAGGATGAGCTCGTCCTTCCCACAACTACATGAGCTTCACCTCCTTCCCGTGGATAACCAGACACGACTGAACTCGAGCAGTGAAGCTGTGTTCCGATAGAACCGCTGGACCACACATACAACACTACTGTGCATTGTTTTCCACTCCTTTGTTTGTACATCATGAAGGGCCATTCGATGCCTACATCATGCAATAATCATGGCCGTTCCTTCAGTACGAAACGGATTAAAGATCCCCTTTTTATTCCAGATGAGGCACATATCCATCGTGTGTGTCTTGTATTAACATTACGTGCCATATAATCGTTGCCATAAATTTTCGGCTCGACCTGCAACACTACAACAGGTGTTTTTCTCCCCGCCCCCCTGTATTTTTTTTTTTTTTTGGCTCTTTTCATACAATCTCTGACTTGACGGGAAGCGGGGCGGAGGCGCGTGACGTCGGCCACCATCCGCGCAGCATCAGCAACGCGAACGCGCAGCTTGAGCCGCAGCGAACTTTGTTCCCCTCGCGAAGGGCGGCTGCGCTGCGCTCCGCTCCGCCTTTCCGCGGAAACAGCAGCAGGAGCGGCTCCGCCGTCTCATGGTGCCTCGCCCTTCGGGAGCACAGAGCGCCAGCGCGGGGAAGACGCCGCTCCACGGCTAGAGGACGTGCTGCGCTCCTTCTCGAGAAGATGGCGGCCCCAGTGCTGGCGAACCGCGCGGCATCTGTGAGCAGCGTGGGCAGCAGTCCCACGTCCACGGCGCGCACCTCCAACAACAACAACAACCGGGTGACGCCGAGCTACCCCGAGCTCGACTTCAGGTCGGGGGCGAGGATGGAGGAGCTGAACAGACTCATCGCCGAGTTCAGCAGACACCATCAGAGGGAGTACGACGACCAGCGCGCGCTCGAGATCCACACGGCCAAGGACTTCATCTTCTCGGTGCTCGGTGAGGCGCTCGCGCCGCCCTGCATACGCGTTACGGTGTGCGGCGCCGCGCCGCGATACAACACGGCGCGCGTGGCTCTACGTCCTTGTAGTTATGTATTGGCAAATATGTTGAGTCTGTGTGTAAAATGCCGTTTTTGTAACGGAGGGTCACACAACCGTAGGAAACGTTACTGTGACACACGGGAACGGTTCTGTCTCACAGTTTTACTGCTACGGTCAAAGGTCCTCGCGCTCCGTCAGTCAATCCGAAGTGTACTTACTTTCTGTAACTCCTGAGGCGAATTTGTTCTCTAAAAAATAGTGTGTGGAGACTGAAAACACTGTTTTTGGAAAGGTACATTATCTTTATCTGACTCTTCTCTCTAGCGACTTGCAGCATTAAGATACTTTGAGTGATTTTCCCATTTTACTGGCGCTAAGGTAAGTACCTTGCTCAAGGGAGGTACTACAGCTGCTGGGATCTGAACCTGCGACCTCTGGGTCCAAAGGCAGCAGCTCTTAGTTTTACCACTGCACTACCTGTAATCCCCTTATCACTTTGGAATTACCTAGAAAATACAGAGTACGACACCAGAATGCCACCTCGCCATGAAACCGTGTGTATGACGGCGTAGGTGTGCTTGACTTTGAACATGATCTGGCAGCTTATTTTATGACATCATAATTTTCGATATGAAACATGAGCGAACTATTTGTATGCATGGGTGAGGGCAGTCAAAACATTCAAGGGACACAAACCTTTCTCCTTGAATCGCTACTGTTTGAGATGCGGTCTCCGCTTGCAGATGAAAGGCAGTGTTTGTCATGTGGAAGGAGTTTCTGGACTGGTTCTTGTCTCCCATGCTTGCTGCTGTGGGAGAAAGTCCATGGGTGTGCTAAATTCTCTCACTGGTTCTCAAACTCAGTTTTATGGGTAGGAAAAGTTTCTTCCCTTTCCCCCCTTGCCACAGACACGCTTTTGTCCAGTCGACCTATTAATATGCTGTCCACTTATGCTCTTTCGTCAGCCTGATTTTCACTTTCTCTTTTCTCGCCTCCAGGCATGGTGCAGAAACTGGACCAGAAGCTGCCTGTTGCCAATGAGTATCTCTTGCTGTCCGGTGGCGTACGTGAAGGAGTGGTGGACATGGACATTGACGAGCTCAACGTCTACGCCCGAGGGACAGATTACGACATGGACTTCACCCTGCTCGTTCCCACTCTGAAACTGCATGACCGGAACCAGCCGGTAACCCTGGACATGCGCCAGTCGGTGCTTGGCCACTCCTGGCTCAGCCTGAGGCTCTTCGACGAAGGCACCATTAACAGGTGGAAGGACTGCTGCACCTCCGTGGAACACATCAGTGGCACCACCAACTACTTTTTCTCTCCCACCCTCGTAGCAGACTGGTTCTATGAGTCCATCAGCATGGTTCTTGGAGACATCCAGAAGAGACCCCAACGTGGTATGCCCCGGGTAGATAAGCTGGAGAAAAATGACACCATCATCTCTGTTATTCTTGGAGTGGGCAGCAGCCGCATGCTGTACGACATTGTGCCTGTGGTGTCCTTCAGAGGGTGGCCAGCTGTGGCGCAGAGCTGGCTCATGGAGAACCACTTCTGGGATGGCAAGATTACCGAGGAGGAGGTGATCAGCGGCTTCTACCTTGTGCCAGCCTGTTCCTTCAGGGGACAAAAGGAGAACGAGTGGCGGCTGTCGTTTGCTCGCAGTGAGGTGCAGCTGAAGAAGTGCCTCTCCAGCAGCCTCATGCAAGCGTACCAGGCCTGCAAAGCTATCATCATCAAGCTGCTGTCGCGCCCCAAAGCCATTAGTCCCTACCATCTGCGCAGCATGATGCTCTGGTCATGTGACCGGCTTCCAGCCAGTTACTTGTCCCAAGAAGACTTCTCTGCCCACTTCCTGCTAGGCCTCATCGACGACCTTCTGTACTGCTTGATTAATAAAACGTGCCCTAACTATTTCATCCCTCAGTGCAACATGCTGGAGCATCTTTCGGAGGATATGGCCATGCTGCACGCGCGAAAGCTGTCGTCCGTGCGCTCGGACCCTGCCGAGCATCTGCGGACTGCCATCGAGCACGTGAAGGCTGCCAACCAGCTGACCCTTGACCTGCAGCGTCAGACAAGCGTGTCGAATCTCCCATCTCCTCAGTCCGATCTCACGGACCAGCAGCCTGATGACAGGTTGGCGAAGAAGCTGCAGCAGCTTGTGACGGAGAACCCCGGGAAGTCCATCTCTGTTTTTATCAACCCTGATGATGTCACGCGACCACATTTCCGCATAGATGATAAGTTCTTCTGAGCGTCACCTATATGTGTGTGCGTGTGTGTGTACGTCCGTTATTCGGTTCGTTGTAAACAATTGTGAAACCCAGTGGTGTTGCTCTTTTGTTCCCATCCAAGGAAAGCCCCAGCCAAGCCACAGCTGGCTGTACAGCACTGCTATGCGTAACCATGGTGACAGCGATGTGCTGCAGAAGACTGTTGAGAACAGAAAACACTAGCACACAAGGTGCTAGTAACTGCTTTCTGTTATCAGGAGAAAGGACATTTCTGGTTGTGCTGCCGTGTATTGGAGTCCCTGCCTGTGAACACGCATTACATTAGCGTGTGTGAGTGCTATGGTACAGTGATCTTAGAAAGACGATGCCTACAGAATTCCGCCCCACGCTCAGAATTCAGCATTTTGGCGGCTGGTACATATTGTTCCTGGTTTCTTTAGTTTTGTCTTTGTGTGGAAGAGCCATAGTAAGTTGCCTAGAAGAGTTGCATTGTGAAACTGGAGGAGTGTATCCACTGCTAAACAGCGCTGGCCTCTGTGCATGTGAGTGAGTGCAGTGAGGGAGCACATTGAGTGTAGCATCGTTATCGAATACACACTCTTGAGTTTTGTCACAACGCCGCAGTTGTGTTCCTGCTGCATGGATTTGTAGAACAAAAATGGCAGGGTGGGTACAGAGCGCTTTAAATACTGAAATCATCACCTAGAAGAAACTCAACACTCCTGCAAAATTAAATTAGATAAAAACATAAGCCAATGTAAAAATTCAAAAAATAAAGAATATGCCGTGTGTGATGATTCTTTTGTTTCTTGCAAAGAGCTTTATGATATGACTTCTGCTCAAGTGTTATAGACTTTCTTCTATACTCCCTACCAGCGCTTTGACCATCCAAATGCTTTTTCACACACTTTATCACTTCAGCTGATGTTTTAACTGCAATACACTCACTAACTTGCACACTTTTATAAACTGCATGTCCTTGTCAGGGTCGCAGCGATCCGGAGCCTATCCCGGAAACACTGGGTGCTGGAAACTGAACAGAACACCTTGGACTGAGCCCCAGTCCCATGCAATGTTTGTTTTTAAAATGGAATTGTGCTGCTCTCAAATCGCTCCTACAAAAGTCTGCATTATGTCAGTTGTTCCTTTATTCATTGTGTCTTAGGAAAGTTTTCAAAATTAAAACATGCCTTACAGCAGAACTGACCATTCACAAATGATTTAGTAATGCAGCACATAGTAATTGCATTGAAACAACACATACTGATCATCCTTTGTAGTATTTTATAGATAGAAATTGTATATCAGTTTCTTGAATGTGACTGTGTGTGTTGTCATTCTGTTGTAGTCGGGACAAATCCCGAACATTAAAGAATGTGTCCTGTGAAGAACGTGTGGTGGCCAGGGCTCTGCCTCACCTGTTCTCGTTCGCCACTCTCCACCTTAGTCTGCCCACGGTATATTCTCTTCCGTCGTACGATACGGTAGGATTCAGGAAATGAGCACTTCGTCGCTGAGGTGCACACACACTCAGGAGGCCAGCAGCTCACACACACATTTGTGCCGTTTTTCTCGTGCACACTCCACACAATGATGCTCTGCCCCACCCATGCAAGATGGCCCTTCCTTATGCACCATTTGAGCCTTTCACGTTTGTGTACTGTTACTTGATGCAAAGTTACTAAACTCTGCATCAGTGAGTGGGTCTTGTCAAGGGCTACGTCTTCTGGTCCTTTAATGAAGCTTCCAGTATTTTGATTGGTTTTACAGTCGAATGCTTCACTCCACCTGGGACACCTGGGCAATAGCTGTGTGGGATGAGCTGGGCAGAAGAGGCACAGCAAGCGCCAACTGCCCTGCATCTATGGGAACTGCTGCAGAAGAGCTGCCAAGACATGTTGGCTGGTTTTTCTGCTGCTGAGTCCTGTTCTCCAAATGTGTTGTGAGAAAAGACTACAGCAGGCGTGCTCAAACTTTTGACCGGCACTGTAAATGTCCACGACAAATTACAGGGATGAGTAAAGCAGGTGTTTTTTTTTAGACTTTTACACCTGACTTCCTATCAGATGTTGGAACAAATGAGTTGATTCCAAAGTTGAAGTAAAACAGTGTCAGCAGGTTTAGAACGAATGCGTCTCTTGTAAAAGGTGAAACGCCTCTAATTGACTTGTAACATCGCTGTTGGAGTTATCGGTTCCGTACATATTACCGGTAATCTATTCATTATGGGATTTGTTGCTACTTTCTTAGACGAAAGAAAGTAGCTTCAAAAGTCAACAGCAAAGAGTTTCAAACTCTTGTCTACTTGTTTTTGCTTATGAAAGTTAACATTTCAAGGGAAATCATGCCGTATTTAGACTCAATCCAGAACAACGTATTAGGTGTCTATCAGCTAGAGGATCTAATTAGTGAAAGTGCTTTTTCTTGCCATGGCTAAAAGCCCTATAATGACTCTGTACATGTTGTATGGTGCATTGTTCGCTCAAGCACCCCGAACAACACAACTTGAACCGCTTCACGCCTTGGTCCTCTCAGCCATGCTCTGCTGATTGAGAGCCACAACTGTATGTCACTGATGGATGAAGAATGTGCACTCCATGCTTTTCACATTTTATGTATTTCTCACTACCCTTAATCATAGTATTAAACGAATAAATGAGGTTTGGATATGTCCGCAGTCTATCGCAACTTTCATGTGAACCATGGTTTAAGTGCTAGGACTCGTGTGCTTTTACAGACTGCAACAGTTAAGTGTTGTAATAACTGATTGAATGAGGTTGATTAAATGTTGCACAGGATACTAAAGAATTTCTGTTCCACAAACATTGGCTTATAGTTCAGTAAATACAGTGTATGCTATAATATAGCTTTTAATGACTGCAGTATAGTCTATGTGTGTGTATGAAACCATATTGGGTGTATTTATGTTTAAATTTAAATAAAATACTGTTGTTCAGCAGGATCTGACGGTTGTTCTGATATATCTTGTATGGTTATTTTTGTTTCCAGCTATCTTGCACTTCCTGCTGGCCCTCTCTCTTTAGCTCCACCTATACCAGTGATGTTATTCATGGGAATATTTTTCCCTGAATGTCACTGTGCCCTCTATTTATGCCATACATACACACACACCTGCAATGACTCTCAGCAGGCCTTAAAAGAATCACATGCACACACGTCCCTATTAACAGCACGGATTAATGATCAAGAGCAAATACACACGCTTCCCTTCGTTACTCAGCCAACGCTCCCCAAACTCAGACACAAGAGCACACTTTCATTTAAACTCACACCCCACAGTACACACCTTCATTTGCACATGTTAACTGGCAACCATTTGTTCTTTAATTAAATTTGACATGTAGTAACCAATTTAGCTTGTACTTGCTTGTATGAATCATTCCTGGCCTAGACTCTGAGCAGCATGTATGGACAATTTGTAAAAATTCAAGTTTATATTCAATCTTCTAACAAAACCTTATACACATGTAATTTTTCAAAAAAGTGCTTTGCTCTTTAGTGCATGTGTAATAATTTTAACATCAGTGAGGGTAGTTGTGGGCTCTTGCTTCCATGAGTAACCATGACAACCATGACAGCCTACATTTAATCCTGTGGCTCCCACCTTTACCTTCATTTAATAATTTATTGTTAATTAATAATTGATTAATTAACGCGGACAGTCCGTGATGAACCAGCGAGGTTGTTATTGAGTGTGGTGCAGCAGTAATAAAAGCACACTGAAAAGCAACTGTTATCTTAGCCTTGCAAACTTCCAAAGAACTGTCATGCAAACGGATCTTCTCACTGGCTACTCATGACTCCCAAACACATCTGTTGAAAAAGCTTTAAACGGAATAGACAAACTTGTTTTCTGACATTTACTGCAAATTCAAACATTTTAAATGCATTCCACAAATACATATTTGTTGTCTAAGAAAAATTCTGTGAAAGCCGCAGATTTCAATATTGCTAGGAGCTTACATTAGTAGAAAGTATTAGGGATAGCTTGTAGCATAGTGATGAGAGCTGCTGCCTTTAGGCTCCAAAGGTTGCAGGTTTGATTCCCTCCTCTGACTGTAGTACCCCTGAGTAACATATTTACTGTGAATTGTTCCACCTGCATAAATGGGAACATAACTAGAGCTACATTGTAAGTTGCTTTGGAAAAAAAGCATCAGCTAAATGAATGTACCTCCTGCCCTAAAAGCCATTTTATAGGACAGCTGGTAGTGTAGTGGTTAGTGTTGCTGCCTCTGAACTCCAAAGGTTGGAGATTCAATTCCCCCCTCAAGCTGTAGTACCCTTGAGCAAGGTACTCCCCCTGAACTACACCAGTGAAAATCACCCAGGTGTGCAAATGGGTAAATGACTGTAAGTTGCTTTAGAGAAAAGTCTCAAGTGAGTAAATAAATGTAAAACAGCAGAATCCCTTAGATGTGTGATGCAGTTTCCTGCTTGTGTTTGGTATAAGACTGGTAGAAAAATGCCTACAGAGAAAGTGACCCATGCAGGCCCACTGTGCCATACTGTATCTCCCAGGATGAGGGTTGGGCTACCACTTGGATGCTCAGGGGTTTACTTTTCTCCCATGGGAGTTTTTTGGTTTTCTTTTCCTCACTTGCTTCTGAACACTGTTCAGAACAGTACCACAGCAAACTGCCTTCTAAGTTTATTATTTTGCTTTCTTTTATTATCGGTATGCGCTGGGGAGTTGGGTGCCTTGTGTCACATGGCTGAGATGCGTGCTTCATAAGACGAACTGAAACGCTAACCGGGGGGCGCGGTGGCGCAGTAGCGCAGTGGGTTGGACTGGATCCTGCTCTTCAGTGGGTCTGCGGTTCGAGTCCCGCTTGGGGTACCTTGTGATGGACTGGTGTCCTGTCCTGGGTGTGTCCCTTCCCCCTCTGGCCTTATGCCCTGTGTTACTGGGTAGGCTCCGGTTCCCCGTGACCCCGTATGGGACAAGCGGTTCTGAAAATGTGTGTGTGAAAGGCTAACCACTAGAAGTGTGGACGAGTAACAAGTTCTGCAACCCGCCCAGTAAATCTTTTCCACGCGGAGCTCCGGAGACACGCACTCCCGAAACACACCATCCCAAATTCTTTCAAAGCGGTGCGTTGCAGCGCGCCGCACTCACACTTCTACACACGTCACCTTAAAGCCGCTCTCCCGGCTGTGACGTCACCCGCTCGGTCGATAGGAGCGGAGCCGCAGCCCCGCAGCGCTAGGACAGCTCCCGGGCGCGGCGCGCGGATACAGGTAACGCGCGAGGCTGCGACGCGACGCGACACATGCAGCAGCATCATCATCATTGTCGTCATCGTCATCATCATAAAAGCGAAGCACGTAGCAGTGCCAGCTTTCGTCCTCGCGAGCCCGCAAACATATAGCGAAAAAAACGAATAAAAAAATAAGGAAAGCCAGACAGAGCGAGAAAGAGAGAGAGAGAGAGAGAGAGCGAGGGAGAGTGAGAAGTGCAGCGCAGTGACAGCTCTTCTCACGAGTCCTTATTGACTGCACGCAGGCACGTCAGCGGAGTGCGGAACAGAGGCGCGTCCACAGTCACTGGAAGCAGAGCGTCGTGAGCGGGCGGGACATGGAGAGCAAAGCCGTCGGTAAGGAACTTCGGTGTGTCTATGTGCTGTGGAGAAGAGGGGCTGCGGCGGCGCGTGCGTGCGTGCGTGCGTGCGCGCGCAGGACCGGCGGCGGGGCAGTGCATGGCGCGTGCGTGCGTGTTCATGTATGTACGTACGTACGTACTTACGTGTGTATGTATGCAAGTATGTATGTGTGTGTACGTGTCTGTGTGACAGAGTGTGCGTGTGTGCGCGCGCGGCACACTGCGGTACTCGGAACCCGCACACACAGGACTGGGCTGTGCGCTGCTCCACCGTGGCGGTGTGTTACAGTGAAGGACAGCGGGCAGAGCCCTGAGGATACGCACGCACACACACACACACACACACACACTCACACGCACACATACTGACTCGCTGGCCTTGCCTGTGGCTCAACTGAACCCACTGTATTCCGAAAAACCAGTGCATGTCTCCATACACACCCATATATGTGTGTGTGTGTGTGTGTGTGTGTGTGTGTGTGGTGGGTATGTGTCACTGCACATATGTGTACGTCCAGCCCAGCCCTTCAAGAACACACTGAAATGACAAATTGAAACACCTTTCATTTCCTTCCATTGTTTGCATGCCTGCAGACGTGGTATGAAGGGCTGGAGTGGCGCGTGCGTGCTTGTGTGCGTTTCCTCACCGCGCTCCCTGGCTCTCCTGCGGCGTCCCTCTTGCACCCACGTTCACCGCAGGGACGCTACACTGCTGCGTCCACATGGACACATACGTAGGAGGTGCACACCCAGCCCTTACACACGACCTGCTGCGTTCCGGCGTCAGCAAGCGTTTGCCGTGTGGAGTGCAGGCGTGTACACCGTTTTCACCCTGGCCATGGAATTGGGAAGCCCTTGCTGTGAATCGGGACGTTGTTACCGCCGAGGCCCGTAGGCTGCACGGTTTAACTTGGTGCTGAGTAACGTTCTCATACGTTATTTGCACACACACACTGTTGTATGGTGGAGCAGTGTGTGTGTGCTGATTGATAGGGATACACTCTTGTAGGACTGCAGCGATGTGTATTCCTACACATCTATACACTAACGGAGAGACACGCCCAAGAGGCTCAATGTGTCTCTGTGAACACGTACCAGAGTTACGCCTCCAAGTCTTCGATGAACACACACACACTCTGAAGCCGCTTGTCTCCAGCGGGGTTGCTGCAGGTTTTGGTGGGTCTGGGGTTTGAGTTCTGCTTGGGGTGCCTTGCGGCGGACTGGCATCCCGTACTGGGTGTGTCCCCTCCCCCTCCAGCCTTGTGCCCTGTGTTGCCGGGTTAGGCTCCGGTTCGCCGTGACCCCCTCCTCGATGAACAGAGTAAAGGAATATGGTACGACGAGGTGCGAAACGACACAAACATGCTTGTTGATGTGTTTCGCTGCAGTTTGTTCTGCAGCTCCATCCTTCAGAGACAATGAGACACAAATGCACATGAAGCGGGAACGGCGAGAGTAAAGAAGGTACATTTCAGAAGAACGAAGAGCGTTTCGTGCTCATGGTCACGAATACGAAACATGGCGGAAAGGCGTTACCATTACCCCAGGCTGGCTGGACGAGTCACGGTCAATCTGCGGAAAGGTCCATTCAGCTTTCCTGGGGCTCTGACCTCGGCTGGACAAGAGGAAGCACATGGATGCGGTGAATGTGAAGATGGCGCATTTACGCCGAGCTCCAGATGTTTGACGGCCTTTCAAATGCGCGCTGTTGCACAGTGAGCCGTACGGCTCATTACTCTACGTGCTTATTGTAACCAGGCTGCTGAAGCTGGCTGGGCGGAGATGTTGAGATGTTTAGGCGTGTAGCTTGTGGAACTGACAAAGCGCGGGAACGGTTCACTTGTCCCACATCAGAACCTTGAAGGTGATGTCAGCTTGGATGAAAGGGGGAGCAGTGAGAAGGAGCAGCGGTGGGTAACAGTGTACTCAGGGTTGTCTTCCGGCACCAGGGTCAGGGTGTCGCACAGCGGATGCCTTGGGTGACGTGCGTGACGTGAACGTTCTTCGTGTGAGAGAACGGTCGTGAAAGGGCCGTGGCGGCGCTGGGCGAACCGCTCGTAACGACATGACGCACTCTTGGCGCTCCTGTGCCATAAAGAGTGTACGCTAACAGACTTGTCGGGCGCGACGGTTTGCTCTGCTGGCTCACGTTTCGTGTGTTCTCGACGCCTCTGTGCAGTGCTAGCAAAAGCTGGTCATGTCCACCCCGATCCCTGGTTCCACCCGGCAGCTCTGCAGTGGGGCGGCTCGGCGCTCTTTCCCCGATAGCTGGGGTCACACGAGGCAGAGAGAAAGCATCCCCTCTACTTTTTACCCCAGCTCGAAGGAGTGCGGAACTGTTTTTGGAGAAGCCCGTTTATACACCAGGTACCTTGAGGCGTGGGGAAACGGGACGGTCCTTCCTCAGCGGCGCTTCCGCTCACAGCTCCGCGCTTCCATGCGGCCTCGGCCGGACGAGCCGCACAAGCACCCGAAAGAGCTTCGTCCAGCTCCGGTGGCACCGACGGAAGAGCTCCTCTTGGCATTTCCAGGGTAGCTCAACGCTCTTATGGAAACGCAGTGTTCGTGCAGCGCCGCTGGTGTAGAGGAACCACGCATCGCCTGGCGTCACATGTCCTTACCGTTCGTGCTTTCTGTTTACTGTACCGCCGTACAAACCCTTCTCATCACCAAGTGGTCCGGTGCTCTGGGGGTGGGGTGTTGTGCGAGACCCTGACATACCCCGTATTATCTGCACTTAAACACACGTTAAGCCACTGCACGCATTTGTGAATTACGTAAAGGGCTGCAGGCAGGACCGACAGTGGAAGCGATGAACCAACATTGAGCTTTTTGGTCGGACGGCCGTTTCGCACACAACGTCGCATTTGCTTAGGGTTTGTCCGCATTTAACCTTAGCATCGCTTTGTATAAACATACAGAGTGACCCACACACACGTAATTCAGCGGACGCATATGAAACACACACACACGCATACACACACACATAAGTGTGTTGCCTGCCTGTGCTCTTCATGCCGACCTCTGCAGCATCCCTGCTCGTCCCTAAAAAGGGAGCTTGTGACACCGATTGATATTTCACACAAGTAGCTCTGCACTCAAGTGTTCATCGGCTTCCTCCCTCTCAAGCTCCCCCCCACTGCCGCTACTGCTACCGCTGCCCCCTTCCGAGCGCTGGCGTGCCGACGGCTCTGCAGTCGAGACGGAGAGGCGGAGTGGCCGCGCCCAGGCACATCCTGGTATTTGCGTCCTCAGGGAGCCGTAGGGCCGAGCGCATTGTATACAGTGCGCGCACACACACGCACGCACAAATACACACACACACTGCTCTCCTCTGCTGCTCCTGCAGACACAGCCCGCTCTTGTCTGCCTTTGTGCTGCTGCTGTGCGCGGCCGATGGTGCGGCAGTGCTCCTCCTGCTCCCCGTCCCTAGCCGAGATTCCCCGAATGCTCGGCTGCCTGCGCTCGGTACATCGCTCAATTATTTACGAGCCCTAATGGAGGTGTGCCTGCACTCAGTGTCTTCCTCTTTCCATCATTCAGGCAGGACAGCAACGGGAGCTGCTTTGCCTTTTCGGTGAGAAAACCTTGTCACACCGCCGCTCAACGCTGGTCCACCATGTCTCACGAGCTCTGACCCTTCACCTGCTGGGGTGAAGAGTGGACAAGGGTTTTGACCGCCTTAGACAATGTCAGTGACCAGTGAAACATGAAAGTGGCTTTTTTAAAAGGAAACCCTTGTCATAAATGTAAATTAAAGTTGATTTTGTATGATTGAAGATCAGCTTGGTGTTTCTTTCAGCTCAGAAACGCAGGTTGAGTTGACCTTCTCGATGGTGTGTTGAAGAATGACCATGTGGCCCGTACCCCGTGGGACTCTGAGCTCGCCCTGTTTCCCTACCTCTGTGTGGTGAAGCAAACTGGCCTGTGTTTCCTTTGGTCCTTGAAGCGATGGGGGGGTATCTGCTCTCACTGCTTACTACCTGTGCGCCTGCAGCGAGTTGGGGGCTCGCTCTCTCTGGGACGATTGGACCGTAGAGCCGTTTCCTCTAAGACTGCAGTGTTGTCCGATGAAGGGCACGGTGACAGAAGTCATGGATATTGCAGGAGGGGAGGAGGTGTATGTCCCTTACCGATGGGTTCGCATGGGTGTCGGGCTTCCAGATGGAGATGTAGCAACTGAGTAACTGGAGGAGAAATGGGTAAAACATGGAAAAAGCAACGGTTTCACCAAACACCCAAGACTTGCGTGGGTCCACAGTAAATTGTAAAACACTCGAGTGCAAGCCTAGAGTGGTAGACCCAAGACCTCCTCTGGAAAGTTATATAATGTTCAGGTTAGTAAACGTGTGTGTGTGTGTGTGTGTGTGTGTGTAAACTTGGTCTCATTAGGCTTGAGCGCAAGGTCACAGTATATGTAGCTGCATGATGGGTTTGCTGCGTGAGCTGGACTGCAGATGTGTTCGATACCATCTGACCACACTGAGCATGCAGCGTGCAAAATCAAGTGTGTGACGCTGACGAAAAGACATCACACAGTACATTCTGGCTCCTTTCACATCCGTCTTAAAGCGGACAAGAATAGGGTAGACCACTCTTATTGTGCTCAACAAAGAAAACAATTTGTTTAATGCTTCTTCCTCTTTTTACATCAGTCTTTGTTTTTGAAATTATTTTTAGGGTGATGCATGCAGTTTTGGGACCAGAGCTGGGAGCAAATTGTGTCATCCATAATTTTAGGTAGCACATTGTAATCACTGCTATGTACAGCTTTTGTTTTGTTTCATTCATTTCTTCTTCTTTTTCTGAGCATATATGGTTCTGGAACCCTTGGCTCTTGTCTAGTTCTAGTTCCATACTGAATACCGAGAAGCAAAGTAAAGAATTTTCTTGATTCTGTTTCATCATTCTGGTTCGCTAATTATTTCCGTAGTTTTCACTTTTTTCGCATAAGTTTCTTGATACAAAGTGGCTGTTAGGAGTGAGAACAAGATCACATACAAATACAAACATTTTCTAACATTAATTATGTGATTGCAGTAGATATGTTTTATGATCTGAGATGTGTTACGATCGACATCTTTTTATTTTATTTGTTGATCTTATGCAGTGGCTCATTTACTGGCGCTAAGTATCGGGTTCACTGTAGCTTTTCCTGCTAGTCGTTTTATGGTCAGCTGAAAGTACTTTCTGCAGAGATGTTCAGTTTTTACTTATTTTTATAGCAGGATGTTCTGCTTCAAAGGTTCAGGTGATTGCCCTTACTTAAGTATATCGCAGCAAAGCACTTAACCTGGCAACCTTTAGGGTTCAAGAAGTTGTGAAGAACACTGTACGCTGTCTGCTCTCCAGGCAGTTGTAGTGAGAGAAGTAATGTAACTCACAGTTACGAGGGATTTCAGGAGAGTATCTGAAATAGGATCCTAAACACAAAAACCGCAAGCTAAGCAAATCTCTAGTTGGGTTACAGACAAGTGCTGACTCTCAGGATGAGGGGAAAGAGGTGCTACAAAGCAAGTGTAATGCAGAGTCCCGACTCAGCAGTTTTGGTTTGGGGACACAGCTGTTGAGAGCATTCTGGGTGCTGGGCTGTGCTTCATCACTCACTATGGCCTCAATGGTGCAAGTGCAGGTGACTCTGCGGCGTGGACCCTGGTCCATCACAGCTCTTGATTCGCTATGCCCAATGGGTCAAGGGTGGGAGTGAGCCAGCCATCCCTTTCCAGGAGAAAACACTGAGACAGACAAGAAAAAGAACCAGCAATCGGGTACACGGGCTTGTGAGGGTTGATGCTGCTCATGCATGGGCTCCTTGGACAGGGTCTACAGATCATCAAATGGAACGCACTAAAGGATTGTCCTTACTAGGAAGGGACGTCCAGTCATTCGGCTACACCTGGATACGTGATTCTCATTTCAGTGCAATAAATTCATCAAGGTGGCGCCATGTGACAAAACAACAGAACATCTGAACTTTGCAGTTCTTTATTTGGCAAAAATAAGAAGTGCCATTTCCTGAGGTGGGCAAAGGAAGTGCACCCCTGGGTTCAACAGCTGATGCTACCGCCTTCGTTAGCACTTACTTCATACACTATATGCCTATCCTGTAACAGTTATTGTGTACAGGTGTGTTAGTGGTAAATCCTGGTTCTGTAGAGATGCAGTGACAAATGTAGAGACTTGAGCTTGAGACATTTATTGCATAATACTACTTTGCAGATAGATGGTGTGGTGGCGCAGCGGGTTTGGCTGGGGCCCTTTTTGTGGTGGGCCTGGGGTTCATGTCCTGCTTGGGGTGCCTTGTGGCGGACTGGCGTGTGTCCCCTTGTGCCCTGTGTTGCTGGGTTAGGCTCCGGCTCACCATGACTCCACTCTGGTCAAGCAGTTGTAGACATTTTGTGTGTGTGTGTGTACTTTGCAGATGTTCTGGTGCTACTCTGAATGGAAAAGTCCTCAAAGTATCTGTCATACCAGTGTTTTATACCCTCTTGCTGTTGAGGGCTTTGTGTAACATTATCATACACATCCTCCATCCCCTTTGACAATTCTGTAACCTACTTTCCAGAATTTGCTCTTTATGACCCCTGGCTTCTAGAACATCTTGCAGAAACACAAATTAATGCTGAACAATGGTATAAAAGAATGCACTGAAAGACTATTTAAAGTGTTGTGAAAGTGTTTAAAATTTTCTATATTTTTACAGCTTTTTGACATTGAATTTGATCTGACCATGTTGGAACCCAAAAGTGAAACACGAAAGAGACCGGTACTGAGAAATGTGCAGTTCTAGGTGTGAAAAAGTAATTCCCCCTTAAGTTAATCAACCTAATTAGAGGGTAATTAGTCAGCTCTGTGAAAACAATCAGGCCTGGTAAAATAAAAATAATTAAAAAATAATTAATGATCTCAACCCAAGAACATCCAAGGAACTTCAGCCTCTTTTGCTTCAGGTCAGGTCAGTATTGATGAGTCCACAATATGAAACATGTTGTGCAAAGGGAGATACGCAGGATACTGGCAAGGTGAAAACCACTGCTCGCTAGAAAGAACATGAAAACTCACCAGACAGCATCTGAATGTCTCTCAAGGCTTCCAGAAGAATGTTCTGTGGACTGATTAATCAAAAGTTGAACTTCTTGGATGACACAGGCCCTGTTAAAACAAAATATGACACTGAAGAATAAGAACCTTTTTCCAACAGTTAAGCACAGTGGTGGCAGTGTGATGCTCTGGGGATGTGGTCCTGTTTTGCAGCCACAAGACCTCGGTGCCTTGCTGTCAGTGAAGAAACAATGAATTCCTCTTTCTATCAGGAAACTGTAAAGGAGAATGACAGGAGCCATCAGCCCATAAATTGAAACTGAAGTTGAGAAGGGTCATGCAACAACTCACTGATCCCATACATACTCAGAACACTTTATTGCCAGTTTGTAGCTTGTTTGAATTGTGGATGAAACACAAGACAATAAGAATACACAATGCAGCTACAATGTGTGAGTAATAAATTACAAGACGACAACAGTGCGAACATGAGTAACGTGGAGATTTTTGATGGAGGAGGTCAGTGTGCAAATGACTAAAATATTCAAACAAGGAGTGCTGTTATCAGATGTTGTGTGAAGATAAACAAGGTTTCAGACATGACCATGAGTAGAAGTGCTGGGGGAGGGTTGAACTGATGCGATTTTGTTGAGGAGCCAGATAGCTTGCAGAAAGAAGCTACGGAGATGACGTGTAATCTGAGTGGTGATGGACTTGCACAGACTTTGAGATGGCAGTATGGTGAATAAGTGATTGCTGGGAGGGGGTGCGGTGGTGCAGTGGGTTGGACCGGATCCTACTCTCCAGTGGGTCTAGGGTTCGAGTCCCGCTTGGGGTGTCTTGCGGCGGACTAGCGTCCCGTCCTGGGTGTGTCCCCTCCCTCTCCGGCCTTACGCCCTGTGTTGCCGGGTAGGCTCCGGTTCCCTGTGACCCTGTATGGGACAAGCGGTTCCGAAAATGTGTATGTGTGATTGCTGGGATGGGTAGAATCCATAGCAATCTTTCTAGCTCTTTTCTTGGCCCTAGTGGGGGACAGACCTTTTATTGTTGGTAGCTGACTGCCAATGAGCTTCTCAGCTAAGCAGAACACTTACTTTCTTACTTGCAGTCTGGTCTTAAAAAAGGAGGATGAGTGGGGAACCAGATGGTGATTGAGGTGGGCAAAACAATCTTAATCATGGCTGTGTAAAATTTCATCAGGATGCGTTGTGAGATGTTGAGTTTCCTAAGCTGGCATGGGTGGCATGATGGCACAGCAAGTAGCACTGCTGTCTCACAGTGCCTGGGTGGTACAAGAGAATATGGGTTCAATCCCTGCTCAATCTATGTGGAGTTTGAATGTTTTCCCCATGTCTGTGTGGGTTTCCTCCCACAGTTCAAAGACATACTGTTCAGGTTTCTCCATAGTGTGTGAGTGACAGGGAGAGGGTGTGTGTTTCACTGATGTATGGATGAGTGACCCATTGTAAGTAGTGTATCCATCAGTGTAATTCACCTTGGTGAATAAAGGGTGTGGGCTGATAACACTACATAGAGTTCATTGGAAGTTGCTTTGGAGAAAAATGTCTGCTAAATAAATAAATGTACATGTAACACTGGTTTTAGCTGGGCTTTCCTGATGTTTCCTGAGGCTCCTATGCTTGTCCTACTTCAAGGTGTTGTTGATGATGGTCCCTGGGAATTTCAATGACTCAACCACAGACAGAACAAGTGTAAGCATTCAGTTTACACAAATTTTGTTTTTATTTGCTCTGCGTAGGGAGTGGAAACGTAACATCCTAAGATCAGCAGAGTTCTCCGACTCTTGATGACGGTGTCTGTAGAAGGACTTTAATTTTCAAAACTATCAAGTCGTTCATTCCATAGTACAACACATTATATACAGCTGGAGGAAAAATGGACGAAATTCCAAATGACTGACAATTTGGAAAGAGTACTGTCTCCTACCTAAAAAAAAAAATCTGTACAGTTGGAAAATGGAAAACTTTGTATAAGGTATGGTGGCGCAGCAGGTCACACTGCCACGTCACAGCGCATGGGTTGCTCAGCTTTAGCCCTGAATACAACTCAGTCTATTTGGAGTTTGTATTTCTTACCCGGTGCTCTGGTCTCCTCCCACAGTCCAAAAAAAATGCATATCGTCCAGGTGTACCCCTCCTCTCCTAGCATCCAGAGATTTCAGGGTAGGGTCTGGACGGCTGCAAGCCTGACAAGGACAAATGGGTAACGACAGTGGGTAGATGGGGATGAGCTTTTGCTTTCATTTTACGATGCCTACAGTAACTCCCCATTTACTCAGCAACATATTGCACAGGCTCGATTGAGAGGCCAGCTCATATTGGTCACCGAGTATGTTTCTCGAGGGAATAGCAGGAGAGAGAGCCCTTCCCGGAACTGAAACTTGCTTCTAGTCTGTGTGCAACCATGTTACCATGGGGTGTAGGAGGGACCTCTGCAGAATCGGACATTTCTGGGATATCTGTGCTTTCAGGATGGAGTTTTTTTTTTTGCTTTTTTTTGTCTAGATTTGATTGGTTACTTAGTGCTGGTCTAACATCTATCCTGAATTTGTTTAAACTGTCAAAAGTTTTATGCTGGATTTGTACTGTATGCAACATTTTTATTCTATTGCCGTCATTGCATTGTGTAGTGGCGCAGGATGTAAACAGTATAATATTTACATAGTAATGAGATTCTAAAAGGGTTAGGCTAATAGTTTACATCTTTTTGGTCTTCAGCATCAATATGCAGTTCAAGTTTTGTGTAGAAGGATGTGTGCATCTCTCTCACCATATATATATATATATATGTGTGTGTGTGTGTACACATGGATGGACACATTAGATCTTTTCCTGAATGATTACAAGCTGTACCTCTGTACCACTGACTGCTGAAGGTGGAGACATTGTGATTTGAGCTCCACCACAGCAGAAATGCATTGTGGGTCTGAGAGGCATTGAGAGGCAGACAGTACACACAGGGCTCCTGCTGTCCCCTAAAGGTCACACTCTGAGCATGACATTGGCAGAAAGCTGCGTTGCGTTGCACACACACCGTCTTACGCACTATCACTGGACCGCTGGAAGTGTGTGTGCGTGATTTTCGTAGCGTTCCACTCGCTGCGTCATATGTGCCTGCAGCGCCACCTGCTGCTCGAGAGAGCATTCATGTCTTGCTTTGTGTGTGTGTGTGTGTGTGTGTGTGTGTGTGTGTGTGTGTGTGATGCAAAGCTGCACTCCTACATGCTGAATCACCCTCACAGCGAGAGACTATATTACTGGTAGTCACATGACTCTTGCAGCATTGTGCAGCACAGGTTGCCGTAAACGCAGTGCAATCACAGCACGACACTAGAGCTGATGTGCTCCTGGCCCAGGCCTCATCATGTGCAAAACCACAGAAGGGCTTTAAAACAAACAGTCATTTAAATGTCCTACAATCAGTAATGACCATTTGTGTCGTTAATTTTGAATCTCCTGGCAAATCGCTACGTAGTACTGTGTTACATACGGGCAGCTGGTAGTGTTGTTGCCTTTGGACCCAAAGGTTGCAGGTTCATTCTCCAGCTCTAGTACCCTTGAATAAGGTACTTACCCGAAATTGCTCTAGTAAAATTACCCAGCTGTATAAATGGGTAAGTAATTGTAACCTTAACGTTGTAAATTGCTTTGGAGAAAAGGGTTGGATAAATGTGTATGTAGTGCTTTGCCACAAAAAATAATTCCATAAAAACAGCATTGCAGTTATCAGTGAGGACACTGAAGCAAGACACACACAGTCGTATGACCTCTGAGACTCAATACATGTCATAGAAAACACAATGTGTACATTACATTGCCAGAAAGAGAGACATAGATGCAGATGTGTGATTCTTAAGTACAGTTAGTTTTCTTTCTGCCATATGAACCCATGTTCATCACACAAGTAGCTGCATAAAACTTTATCTGAATATCAATGATTCTTAATCACCTTCCTAATTTTTTTTTAGACTAAAAACTAAAATTCTCATTTCTCTGAATGTGGACAATTTCCCTCTCCAGCAATTTACCCATGTAAACACAATTATAAATAGAGCTTGACACCAGTGCCACCAATTTACACACCTGAAAATAGACAGTATGTTTTTTGACTGCAACCAAGATATGAGCTATCATGTGTCCGTGGAAGATGAGCGAGAGTAACGTTTACGCTGGCCGTGTACTTGATGGGCAGTTGTTGGAAGTGCTCAGCTGTTTCATTGATAAAGGTGAAAAGGTTGCTGATGGTGTCGTCTTACAGCGTTTACTAACTCCAGATAGAAGTGTGTATGCGGAGGGTGTGCGGAGGAACACACACAAAGGAGCTGCGTAGGGGCAGAGCGCAGCGGTGACTCTCGCCATGACGCGCTACTGTGGCCTGTTGCGCCGGCTGCTCTCGAGTGAAAGCAAAAGCGAGGAGCTTGACATAGAGGAGGACCCTACGAAGCTCGAGCTCGTCGAACACGGTGAGTGTACGCGTCCAAGCTCCATGGCCTCGCATTCCTGTACCCGATCGCCATCTCTCGCGCTCTCTGCGTGTGTGTGTGTGCTCTCTACTGCCCCATCCTGTGGAAAATATGTGTTCTTCCATGGGACGAACCCCACCACGTAGCCAAATGAATGAATGCTTGCACACTGTTAAGATACGGCTGGAGATACCTTTGCAAAGCTCTCCAAGCTCGTGGGCCAAAATAAAGCTGTGTCTCCTCAAGGTACTTTTTCAGATATCAGCTTTCAGACGTATGTCTGGGTGGTGCCTGCCCACCCATTTGTGCGCTAATGCACTAATGGAGCAGAGACCCCAAATGGACCTAGAGCTACAGTTTAAGTCCTATGGGCTGCACTGCTAATGCCCTTGGCTTTAATGGTGTAGTGGGGGGGACTTGAAATGGAAGGGCGAATAAGTCATTCCATGTGGGCGACCCGTAGCCTGCAGAGAGAAGAGGAAAAGGGGCGGAAGGGCTTCCAGTGACACCTGCTTTTGCAAATAAGAAGCAAACACTCAACAGTAATGTGTATTTATGGCATGTTTATGTCAAAAAGTAAACTGTGTGAAGTCCGTCGTGATGACTACTGTGAAAATAGTCCCGAGGTGGTTGTTGACACAATTCAGTTCGGAAGTGTTCAGTTGCTGCATCTACTGGGGAAGGGAGGGGTTTTAGGGTGCAGTCGGTGTTCGCTCAGCGGGCTCTAGTTCACTTTCCACAGTGTAAAGCTTGCTTTGAACCCCTCGCACGTTTGCGTCATGCCGCTCTGTGTATGTGCGCATGCACGCTCCTACCTGTCACTGCTCGGACAGCCTTGTCACAGTTCAGCCAGCTCAACAAGTGAACGTACACCCAAGACACATTCAGATGTCCAATATGTCACTTTGTGCAGACTGGGGACCCAATCGCGGGATCGTTTGTTGCAAAGGTTCTTGGGACAAGGCAATACTTGTAGTCAGGGACCGTCATGGTGAATCCGAGGCGCAGACGTTGTATGTGGGGAGAATCCTAGGATGTGGTTGATGAGGGCGTTGCGAGGGTCGATGCCGTAGTAGATAGGGAAAGGGACAAGGAGACAGGTGAGGGAACAAGGAGGGAAGGACAGGGAGAGCAGATAGGATGCTGTGGAAGAGCCGTGATCACAGAAGCGACAGTTGCCTTAAAGAGATTCGGGAAGGAGCTGAGGATGGTTTTTATAGCTGACTGCTCCGATTGCTGTCAGGTGCTTAATTGGAGTCAGGTGAAGGTATGTGGTTCAGGTATGCTTGTGGCAGTGAGGGGGGCTCACAGGCAACTCCTGCCTCCCTGAGCCCCCTTGCAGGGGGGCACCCTCTGGATCTCGGAGTTGGTCGTGTTGGGTGGTCCTGTTGGAAGTTGGCGATGAGGGAAGGGTCCAGAATGTCGCATGCCAGAACCCAGCCGCGTTACTTGGGACAGTAGCCCTCCCAGCCGATTAGGTAGTACAGGCCCCTACGTCAGCACTTCGAGTCCAGAGGTGAGTGCACGGTGTAGGCCGGGGCCCCACTGACCTGCATTGAGGGAGGTGGAGCAGCCCCTTTAGAAGCATTTAAAAGGAAGGTACAGTAGAGCTTAAGGTGAGACATGACATGTGGGACAGATGCGCAGGTGGGGGGGGCAGTTGCAAACTGTAGGTCACTGGATTGACTCGCCACATGACCTTGAAGGGACCTATAAACCGCGGACTAAGCTTGTTGGAAGGAAGCCGGAGCTTGATGTCCTTAGTGGACAACCATACCCTTTGGTCGGGCCTGAACGTGAGAGAGTGTCGATGTTTGTCTGCAAGGTGCTCTGGTGGAGATGGTCTTGTACCTTCTGCCACACTTCTTCACTGTTGCGGAACCATTTGTCAATGGCGGGAACGTCACGGGCCCGGGTGCCACGGGAACAGAAGGGGCTGGTAGCCCGGGACGCACTGGAAGGAGGACAGTCCGGTGGACATATGGGAGAGTGAGTTGTGGGCATACTCAGCCTAAGGCAGGAAACGAGACCACTGATATTGTTTCTGGCTAGAGTAGCTGCGGAGGAACTGACCCAAGTCCTGGTTTAGCCTTTCCACCTGGCCATTTGCCTGGGGATGATACTCCGAGGTTTGGCTGACAGACACCCCCAGCTAGTGCCAAAAGGCCTTCCACTATCTGGAGGAGAACTGGGGGCCCCGATCCGGCACTCTGTCCTCTAGTAGACGGCACAGGCGAAACACCTGATAGAATAAGGTCTTGGCTGTATTCAGCGCCGTAGGGAATCGTGGCAAGGGGACTAGACAGCATGCCTTGAAAATGCGATTGATTAAGACCATGATGACAGTGTTACCTTTGGAACAGGACAGGTCTATCAAGAAGTCCACCGCCACATGGGAGCAGGGCCTGGAGGGCACCGGGAGTGGCTCCAATAATCCGGCAGGCTTCTGGTTTGGGATTTTGGCCTGGGCGCAAAAACTGCAGGCCTCTATATATTCTTGAACGTCCTTTTGAATGCGCAGCCACCAGAATTTACTTTGCAACAGGGGGAGGGTCTGGCAGCTACCTGGGTGCCCTGTAGAAGGTGAATTATGCACTCATGGTATCCTCAACTATGCTGGGACATATTCTTTACCAGGCAGCCTGTCGACTGGGCCTGGATGCCCCTGCTGGGCCATCTGTATCTCCTGCAGGAACTGCCACTGGACTGGGGTGACGAAGCAGGTGGCAGGGAGCACTTGTTCGAGAGGACCTGGGTCCGGGTTCTTGTCATGGATCCT
Source organism: Scleropages formosus (assembly GCF_900964775.1). NCBI lineage: Eukaryota > Metazoa > Chordata > Actinopteri > Osteoglossiformes > Osteoglossidae > Scleropages > Scleropages formosus. The sequence continues at coordinate 900,219 of NC_041815.1, read as the reverse complement.
GGATAAGGCTTCCACCTTTGTGTTCTTGGTTCCCGACTGGTACGACACAATAAACCTGAAGCGGGTAAAGAAGAGTGCCCAGCGGGCCTGGTGCGGGTTAAGTCGGTGGGCTGTCTGTAGGTATTCTAAATTACTGTGGTCATTGAGGACCAGGAATGGGTGAGTGGCCCCTTCCAGCCAATGTCGCCATTCCTCTAAGGCCAGTTTGACAGCTAGGAGTTTCTGGTTACCAATATCATAGTTCTGCTCGGCGGGCGAAAGCTTTCGTGAAAAATAAGCGCACAGGAAGGGTTTTGGAGGGATCCCTTGTCTTTGGGACAGAACTGCCCCGACTCCTACTAATGAGGCATCAACTTCCCCTATGAATGAAAGTTTGGGGTCAGGATGTCACAGTATGGGAGCGGTGGTGAAGTGCTCTTTCAGGAGCCGGAAGGCTTTGATTGCTTTAAGGCACCAAGCCAACTGGGTTCCTTTGCCCCGTAACAGGAATGTGAGGGGGACAGCTATAGAACTAAAACCGTCAATGAACCGACTGTAGAAATGAGCAAACCCCAGAAAGCATTGCAGAGCCTTTACTGTGGTTGATAAGGCCAATCCAAGACTGCTTGCACCTTCTTTGGATCCATGGCAACCCTTTCGGGGCTTAGGATGAACCCGAAACAAGAAGGCTGTGTCTGGTGGAAGTTACTTCTCCTCTTTCACAAACAGATTATTCTCCAACAAACGCTGCAGCACTAGCCGGATCTGCTGTACGTGCTGCTCCCTTGTGCTAGAATTGCTCAAAATGTCGTCTAGGTAGATTAACACACATTTATCAATTCTCCAATACATGATTAACAAAGGCTTGAAAGGCCGAGGGCGCATTAGCAAGACTGAAAGGCATGACTCATTGTGGCCCAGAGAAGTGCTAAATGCTGTCTTCCACTCATCCCCTACTCTTATTCATATGAGATTATACGTGCTTTCCGGTCAAGTGTGGTGAAAATGCATTCCCCATGGAACTGCTCCAGCACCACTATGATGAAGGGCAAGGGATCGGGGTATTTAACCGTGATATCATTAAGACCCCGATAGTCAATACAAGGGCACAATCCTCCATCCTTCTTCTTGATAAAGAAGATCCCAGGCACAGGTGGCCAGGAGGGCTGTGGGGTTTCGCTTGCTCTCGGCTGCCAGTGTGAGGAACTCCTGAGCATATGCCACCACCAATCGGTTGCCCTGCTGAGAACGGGTGGTTAAAGACGGCCTCAAACTGTCATTTGAAGTGCTCGTAGATGGTGGGGGGTGCATTTTTTTCCAGATGGCAGTGGCCCACCAGAGCACAGAACCCGTCAGTAGAGACACCAGGTAGGTTGTCTTGCTGTTCTCTGTTATACATATACGGCAGGCTAGCGAAGATTACCTCACACAGCAGGAGAAACCCCTGTCATTTCTCGGGAGCACCGTCGTACCATAGGGGCCTGGCCAGTCGGGGGTCCATCGCTGGGACAATTGTGGAGGACGCCAGCTGGGGAGTGGGCTTGGCTGTCTGGAGCCTCTCAATCGCCACAAGTCCATATTAAACAATGGAATCTTCTGTCACTTCACGTGGACTGGGCACCCGGACGTGGACCCAATTGTGGTATCATTTGTTGCAAAGGTTCTTGGGAGAAGGCAGTACTCATAGTCAGGGACAGTCATGGTGAATCCAAGGTGCAGACGTTGTACATGGGAAGAATCCAAGGACGTGGTTGATGAGGATGTTGCAAGGGTCAATGTCATAGCAGGCAAGGGAACAAAGCAGGAGGTAGACAGAGGAAACCAGATAGAGCACCACCAGAGGGACAGCTGTCTCTTTTCCACAACTGGGAAGATGCTGGGGATGGTTTTTATATTTGACTGCTCTGATTGCCGTCAGGTGCTTAATCGGAGTCAGGTACTGCTGGTTGTGGTGCGGGTGTGGTCATAACACACTCAAACACATGTTTTTCTCCTATCGTTGTAACGCTCCGCTCGCAAAGCTCTGGCCCTCAACATTGATAGAATAAATCATTCAAAATTTCCCTCCATCAAAACTCAGACATGGAAAAGTTCATGATAAGAAGAGGAGATGAGGTTTTAAAAGGGCACTTCCCTCAGTAGATTTTCCCCTCATGGACTATATTCTTTTCTTTTCTTTTTTTTTCTGGGCTAGTCTTCTGGTAGGGACAGTTTCCTACACACACACACACACACACACACACACACACACACAGAGGAATTACATATTACTTTCTGTGTGAAATGGTTTCATTTCATGTGTGAACAGGCTCTTTTAAGTGCTTTTCATTTTTTTTTTTTTCAAACTGGAGTTGACGTGTTGCATCTTGGAACAATCTGACCGTTATCAAATTCAATTGCGAACCATTAAACATATGTAAATTTGTAAAAATATTGTACCAGGTCACCCATCGAGGAACATGAAACATTGCATTAAGGTGAACTCTTAACATTCAGCTTGAAATGGAAGGATACAAATCGCAGTAGAAATCTGTGCACAAATGAAACGTATTTTCATATTTATTAGGTAACACCTACTTGTTCATAAATGCCAAGTACAGTACATGTAATTATGTGGAGCGTGTTTGTCATTACGTGCAGCTCTTCTGTGTGTGTGTGTGAGGCCTGACTGTACCGCGTGTGTCGCTGTGTGTGTGTATACCTGCAGCCTGCCTGCCTGATGTATTTATAGCAGGGCCAGCTGTGAGCATTCGTACACAGGCTTACTGCACTTTTCAACACACACACTACATGTGAAAGTAATGCAAACAGGTGTTGATGTGCAATCTTTTGCAGTAATCGTATGTGCCACGGATAACTGTATGAGGTGCATGATGAGCAGGGTTATGACACATTGACTTTCTTCACAGTGAATGGGTAGTCTTTGCCTTTGCAGATATTCTTGTACACTTGGGCTCCCCTGCTAGTGCCACCCGTGCTCGTGCTTTTGGACTGTAAGCGTAGAGCAGGAAGGCATGTGCTTGTGCACTTACCATCGGCTCCAATTGTGGCACCCTGTCATCGCCCTCAGCCAAAAATCCATATATGCTTATCAGCCACAACATTAAAACCGACAGGTGAAGTGAATAACATTGATTATCTTGTTACAGTGGCACATCCCCTCCACGAACTGCCACCTTAACGTGGTGGAGGGGTTTGAGTGCCTGAATGATCTCAGGAGCTATGTTGCCTGGGGCTATATGCCACTGGTAGGGTCTCCCAAGGCAAACAGGTCCTGGGTGACAGACGAGACAAAGCGCGGTTCAAAATCCCCTTATGACTATTAAATCAAGGTCCTCGTTTATCCCGCCCGGTATGGGGTCACCGGGGCCCCACCCTGGAGCCAGGCCTGAGGGGGGGCTCGCATGCGAGCGACTGGTGGCCAGGTCTATGCCCACGGGGCCTGGCCGGGCTCAGCACGAAGCCAAGACGTGGAGCCGCTCTTCGGTGGGCTCACCACCTGCCGGAGAGGACATAAGGGGCCGGTGCATTGTGATTTGGGCGGTGGTCGGGGCCGAGTGCCTGGCCGACCCAAACCTCGGGCGCCAACTCTGGCTTTTGGGACTTGGAATGTCATCTCACTGGCGGAGAAGGAGCCTGAGCTAGTGCAGGAGGTTGAGAGATACCGTCTAGATATAGTCGGGCTCACTTCCACTCACAGCTTGGGTTCTGGAACCACTCTTCTCGACCAAGGGTGGACTCTCCACTATTCTGGGGTTGCCCAGGGTGAGAGGCGGCAGGCGGGTGTGGGCTTATTAATAGCCCCCTAGTTCAGCCACCATGTGTTGGAGTCTACCCTGGTGAACAAGAGGGTCATCTCCCTGTGCCTTCGGGTCAGGGAACGGTCTCTTCACTGTCGTTTGTGCTTATGCGCCTAACGGCAGTGTAGAGTAACCGGCCTTTTTAGAGTCCCTGGGGGGCGTACTGGAAAGCGCTCCCACTGGGGACTCTGTCGTTCTACTGGGGGACTTTAATGCCCACGTGGGCAGCGACAGTGACACCTGGAGGGGCGTGATTGGGAGGAACGGCCTCCCTGATCTGAACCCGAGTGGTGAGTTGTTATTGGATTTCTGTGCTAGTCATGGTTTGTCCATAACGAACACCATGGTCATGCATAAGGGTGTCAATCTGTGCACTTGGCACCAGGACACCCTAGGTCGGAGGTCGATGATCGACTTTGTAGTCGTTTCTTCTGATCTTCGGCCATATGTTTTGGACACTCGGGTGAAGAGAGGGGCTGAGCTGTCAACTGATCACCACCTGGTGGTGAGCTGGATTTGATGGCGGGAGAAAAAGCTGGACAGACCTGGCAGGCCCAAACGCATAGTGAGGGTCTGTTGGGAACGTTTGGCGGAGGCCCCTGTCAGAGAGGTCTTCAACTCCCACCTCCGACAGAGCTTCAACCAGGTCCCGAGGGAGACTGGGGACACTGAGTCCGAATGGACTATGTTCCACACCTCCATTGTCGGGGCGGCGGTTCGGAGCTGCGGCCATAAAGTCTCCGGCACCAGTTGCGACGGCAATCCCCGAACACGGTGGTGGACACTGGAGGTAAGGGATGCCATCAAGCTGAAGAAGGAGTTCTATCGGGCCTGGCTGGCTCATGGGACTCCTGAAGCAGCTGACGGGTACCGACGGGCCAGACGGAACGCGGTTCTGGCAGTCACCGCGGCAAAAATTCGGGCCTGGGAGGAGTTTGGCGAGGCCATGGAGGAAGACTTTCGGTCGGCCTCAAAGAGATTCTGGCAAACCGTCCGGCGACTCAGAAGGGGGAAGCGGTGTTCTGCTGACCTCAACTGAGGATGTCCTCGGGCAGTGGAAGGAGTACTTTGAGGATCTCCTCAATCCCTCCAACACGCCTTCCGTAGAGGAAGCTGAGACTGGGGACTCGGAGGGGGACTCGGAGAGGGGCTCGTCCATTACCCTGGCTGAAGTTGCTGAGGTAGTCAAAAAAAACTCCTTGGTGGCAAGGCTCCAGGGGTGGATGAGATCCGCCCCGAGTTTCTCAAGTCTCTGGATGTTGTGGAGCTGTCTTGGCTGACACGCCTCTGCAGCATTGCGTGGAGTTCAGGGACGGTGCCTCTGGACTGGCAGACTGGGGTGGTGGTCCCTCTTTTTAAGAAGGGGGACCGGAAATTGTGTTCCAACTATAGGGGGATCACACTCCTTAGCCTCCCTGGGAAAGTCTATGCCGGGGTACTGGAGAGGAGAATTCGGCCGATAGTCGAACCTCGGATTCAAGAGGAGCGATGTGGTTTTCGCCGTGGAACACTGGACCAGCTCTATACCCTCACTAGGGTGTTGGAGGGTTCATGGGAGTTTGCCCAACCAGTCCATATGTGTTTTGTGGACCTGGAGAAGGCATTCGACCGTGTCCCTCGTGGCATCCTGTGGGAGGTATTTCGGGATTATGGGGTTCAGGGCTCGCTGCTACGGGCTGCTCGTTCCCTGTATGACCGGAGCAGGAGCTTGGTTCGCATTGCCGGCAGTAAGTCAGACCTGTTCCCGGTGCATGTTGGACTCCGCCAGGGCTGCCCTTTGTCACCGATTCTGTTCATTTTCTTCATAGACAGAATTTCTAGGCGCAGCCAGGGAATGGAGGGTGTCTGTTTTGGTGGCCACAGGATCTCGTCTCTGCTTTTTGTGGACGATGTGGTCGTCCTGTTGGCTTCATCGAATCAAGACTTGCAGCGTGCGCTGGAGGGGTTTGCAGCCAAGTGCGAAGCGGCGGGGATGAGAATCAGCACCTCCAAATCCGAGGTCATGGTTCTCAGTCGGAAAAAGGTGGATTGCCCCCTCCGGGTTAGGGGGGAGTTGCTCCCTCAATTGGAGGAGTTTAAGTATCTCGGGGTCTTGTTCACGAGTGAGGGAAAAACGGAGTGGCAGGTTGAGAGACGGATCGGTGCGGTGTCCCCAGTAATGCGGTCATTGTACCGGTCTGTTGTGGTGACGAGCTGAGTCGTAAGGCGAAGCTCTCAATTTACTGGTCGATCTACGTTCCTACCCTCACCTATGGTCATGAACTCTGGATCATGACCGAAAGAATGAGATCGCGGATACAAGCGGCAGAATGAGTTTCCTCCGCAGAGTGGCTGGGCGCACCCTTAGGGATAGGGTGAGGAGCTCAGTCACCCGGGAGGAGCTCGGAGTAAAGCCGCTGCTCCTCCGCATCGAGAGGAGCCAGTTGAGGTGGCTCGGGCATCTGTTTTGGATGCCTCCTGGACGTCTCCCTGGGGAGGTGTTCCGGGCGTGTCCCAGTGGAAGGAGGCCTCAGGGCAGACCCAGGACACGTTGGAGAGACTACGTCTCCCAGCTGGCCTGGGAACACCTTGGGGTTCCCCAAGAGGAGCTGGAGGAGGTGTGCGGTGAGAGGGAAGTCTGGGGGGCTCTGCTTGGACTACTGCCCCTGCGACCCGGTCCCGGATAAGCAAAGGAAGATGGATGGATGGATGGACAGTGGCACATGTCAAGAGGTGGGATATATTAGGCAGCAACTGAACAGTTATTTCTTGAATTTAGTGTTTTGGAAGCAGGAAAAATGGGCAAACGTAAGGATCTGTGTGACTTTGACATGGGCCAAATTGTGATGGCTAGACGCATCTCCAAACCGGCAGGTCTTGTGGAGTGTTCCCAGTATGCAGTGGTTGGTACCTACCAAAAGTGGTCCGCAGAAGGAGAACCGGTGAACTGGCGGCAGGGTCACGGCCACCCAAGGCTCATTAATGCGCGTGGGGAGCCCGCCTGGTTCAAACACACAGAAGAGCTACTATAGCACAAATTGCCAAAAACCTTAACCCTGTCCACGATAGAAGGGTGCCAGAACACACAGTGCATCACAGCTTGCTGGGTATGGGGCTGCGTAGCCACAGACCGGTCAGAGTGCCCATGCTGACCCTTGTCCACCGCTGAAAGCACCTACAATGGACACGTGAGTGTCACAACTGGACCATGGTAAAATGGAAGAAGGTGGCCTGATCTGATGAATCATGTTTTTCTTAGGACCATGTAAATGGCCGAGTGCACATGTGTCGTTTTCCTGGGGAAGAGATAGCAGCAGGATGCACTATGAGAAGAAGGCATGCCGGCAGAAGCAGTGTGATGCTCTGGGCATTTTTCTGCTGGGAAACCTTGGGTCTTGGCATTCATCTGGATGTTACTTTGACACTAATGCCTACCTAAAGATTGCTGCAGCCATGTACACCCCTTCATGGCAACGGTATTCCCTGGTGACAGTGGCCCTGCCACACTGCAAAAATTGTTCAGGAATGGGTTGAGGAACATAACAGAGTTCAAGGTGTTGATTTGGCCTCCAAATTCCCCAGATCTCAATCCGATCAAGCATCTGTGGGATGTGCTGGAAACACAAGCCCGATCCATGGAGGCTCCACCTTGCAACTTACAGGACTTAAAGTATCTGCTGCTAACGTTTTGGTGCCAGATACCACAGGACACTTTCAGACATCTTGTGGAGTCCAGGCCTCGATGCATCAGAGCTGTTGTGGCGGCATGAGGGGGAGCTACACTGTATTAGGCAGGTTGTTTCAATGTTGTGGCTGATCGGTGTATATATACAGTATATATTTATGAACAGGAACCTTAAGGAAATAATGAGCAATTAAAATAGAAGAATCCTACTTTAAATAACAGGGCTTTGTTACATTATTCATATTGAAATTATTCTACTACTAATAATAATGTAACGTCCCAGGAAAACGGGTTATTGTAAATAGTTGTACTGGGGGAAAATTGGAATAAAGTGTTCAACCGCTGGGGGGCTTACAGGGAATATAAGGGGGTTGCTGTGTTTGCCAGCAAGTGACAGGAGAAAGCTTGGGGGGTGCTAAGCAGGCTGGGAAGGCTGGCTTGAGGTAAAGGTCCTTGAGGAAAAGGGGTCCTTGGACCAAGAGCATTATTTTCTTTGTGTGCCGGTTTTCCAATAAACGTTCATAATGAGTGCTGCCTGTGCATCCTTCTTCGCTCCATCCAAACCCAGGGCGTTGCGCACTACAGTAATAATAATAATAACAAGCAACAACTGTGTTATATTTTCCTGCCGCATTATTATTTGCTCTTTTCCTTCTAAATCTATTGTCTTTCACTTTTCAGTGGTACAAGAACACCCAAGTCTTTTGGACACTACACTTGAAAGGAACCTCAATACAAGGTTTTGTAAAAAAAAAAAAATAAAAAAAAACTAGACAGAGAGACCAATTGAAACACAAACAATGTCCGGTGGCAGCATATCATACAGTAGGAGGAGCGGTCATCGCTAGATGTTACCACCAAAATGTCTCAGCTTAAAAATAACATAAGGATAAAAGGGACGGCCATTGTAAGTTCTGTATTTTGGAATTCGAGCACCGCCAATGCAAACATGTAAAGATGCAACCTGTTGGAAGGGTTTCGGGTAACAAATAATGCCCCAGTAAAAACAATAATTGTATGAATGAATGTACTGCACCAGTAATGACTTATTAAGCATAGTGGTGCAGCAGGTAGTGCTGCTGATGCACAGTGCCTGAACCTGGACAGGCATTAGTTCAAACGTAGCTCAGTCTGTTTTCGAGTTTGCATGTTCTACATGTTTGTTTCCTCAGGGTGCTCTGGTTTCCTCCCACAGAACAAAGGCACATGGTTCAGTTGAACTGGAATTGCTAAATTGACCATTGTGTGAACGTGTGGCTACCCCGAGATGGACTGATGCCCGGTACAGGGTGTATTCCTCCCATGAAACCCTGTACCCTGCGATTCCAGGATAAGCTCTGGACCACTGTGAGCCTAACCACGACAAGCAGTTCATGACCATGAGTTAGTTACTAAGTAACTTAGGTGATGCCTTTCTGGGGTAACTCTTTTGCTCAAGGCTATTACAGGAGGAAGTGGAATTTGAACACGGCTCCTTTTAGGAGGTGGAAGCTCAAACAGCCACACCACCTGCTGGAACTCGGTGGCTGTACAATGACTTGTGTAATATTTATTTCAATAACGACTGCTATTTTTTTTTTTTTTTCCTAAGTTGATGGGAATTGTTGTGGCCTCTGTAGAGGGTGGAACCAGTGGTCAGTGGCAGTGTGAAAAGGTTGGTGGTCCAGTCACTGGGCAACATGTCACCCCCCCACCACATTGCCAATATGCACTGAAAAAATGAGTGGTATCGCAAAACATTCTACACTGTTTTTACTGTCTTTTTTTTTTTTAAAAAAAAACATATATCAACATTGGACTGTTATGGTCTATTTCTTACATAATCATTTCTGCTCCTTTTTTGTAGTTTACGGTATTTTACTGATTTAACAATGAGCGACTTTATTGGGATGGTGTGCATAACACAATTGTACAGTAGATGGAACGTAATGGTAGCAGGTGAAAGTCACGTAGAGAACGTACAGATGTGCAGCACAGCTCTCGGCTTCTTACAGCCCTGTCGTGGACTTGTGTTGTGCCCGAAAGCAGTGCTTTCTTACATTACATTTATATTTATTCGTTTAGCTGATGCTTTTTCTCCAAAGTGCCTTACAATGTTACCCCTTTGCACAGATAGGTAACTGTACTGGAGCAATTTAGGGTAAGAACCTTGCTTGCTCAAGAGTACTACAGCCAGTTATTCAAAACCGTAGGGTACCAGCCGTCCGTGTCGTGTGTGTGCGTCTGTCCATTATACAGTATGGACAGGTGGTCACGAGTAGGGGAGGAGGTGTCGGCCGCTTCCGGTACCACTTACCTCAGTGCCCGTGCACTGCTGTCACTGCGGTGTCACGTGGACGGAGCGCTCCTCGTTTCCCGCGCTATGTGAATGTGTTGCAGTCGACACCAGGACCACCGCGAGAGCCGCAGCAGGAACTCTGATCGCTGCCGCAGTGGTGGTGGTGGGGGGGCTTTCTAAAAGAGAACGCGGAAGGGAATCGAAAGGAGCCCCTTCCCACAGATCCCGCATGCCGTTCGCTTTCTGTAGCTCAGAGTTGCTAGGCAACGCGGTGTCGCGCGGCGCGCTCCCCCCTTCGGTGCTCTGTGTCGACGTAGCTCGGCGTGACGTAGCCTTTACTACGCGGCTGTCCCCGTCCCCGCATGGCCGAGGATGAGGAGGCGCGGCCCGCATTAGCTCATCCGTGGGACGTGTACGGCCCACCCGCAGCCCAAAAGCGCTGGCGCTGGCGAAGGAGCGCGCGCTCGTACGTGCGCACGCAAGACAGACAGCCGAGCGCCTTGACCGCGGAGCGGCCCGGAGACGCGTCTCCGCGCCCGCGTCCTTGTGAGGATCGCGCCCGAGGCCCGCCGCCCGTCGCCATGTGTCCTTCGCTGCGCTCGGCGAGAGCGCCCTTCGCTTCGGCAACGTGCCGTGTCACCTCGGCTGACTGACTGAGCGGCGAGGCGCGCGGGGCAGAGCGCGCGACCCGGCGGCAGCGCACCGGCGTGTCACACTGCGTGGAGTGGAGCGGCAGCACGCGGGCGACATCCATGAGGATTGCGAGGGCTCTCCTGCGGAAAGGAGCGCACATGCTGCAGTGTCTCTGCGCGAAGCGTTCCAAGCTGACGACGAGCACGAGCGGTAAGGCGCGCGCGCGTTCGCGCCTCGCGCACTGTCACTGTGACTGTTCCCCGCCGAACGGTCGAAAAAACACGTATTAAAACGGAGGATAAAACAAAAAGGTCGTGACAGCGCGTGCCGTGCGCTCGTACCCATCGATAGGGTGGCAGTAGCACGTGGGTGCGGACGAAGTGAGCGCTGCCCCCCCCACTTTCACAGATAACATACCGTCCCCGTGCCGTAGCGGAGCCCGTGGGGAAACGCCAGAAATAGGACACAACGACTCCGTTCGCGAGATGATGACCGTGGCAAGTCGAGACTGAAGTCAGAGAGAGTGTGAGTGTGAGTGTGTGTGTGTGTGTGTGTGTGTGTGTGTGTGTGTGTGTGTGTGTGTGTGTGTGTGTGTGTGTCGGAGCTGCCGAACACAAGTCCTCGCCGGGCTCTTGCGCTGCGCTGTGGAAACATCACTCGCATCGCGCGCTGTGGACCTGGGAAGTGCAGCTTTGCGCAGTCAGTGCGTTCAAATCCACTGTCACTAATCGTAATATACGTCGTCGCTGGGAAGCAGAGCAAGTGAACGGGTAAAATACCGGCTTTTCACGTAAACGCTGTAGAAATGTGGCTGGAACACGTTTACTCAGCGATGAGTGTAAAGTGTAAAACCCAAAGTGTTTGCGTGAGACGGAAGAGTGGTGTCTTTCCTCATAGTACATGTTGTCATGACTATTAGGGTTATCTCTTCTAGTCATCTCATGGGTCATCGATGTGACAACAGCTACTTGTCGTCACTTTATTGCGGTCAACTGTTACATTTGCATCAATGGTTGCCGCAAAGGTGCAAACTACACAGTGAAAGGAGTCACTGGGGAGGACCATGAAAGGTCCCAGTAAGCCTGTGGGACACTTGGTGTTGCTGCCTTTGGACCCAGAGGTCATCGGGTTCAATGCCACCTCCAGCTGTCGTAGCCTTGAACGAGGTTTTAGCTTTAAATGCTCCGCTAGAAGGACCCAGCTGTACAAACAGGTAGATAATTGTAAGTTGCTGTTGAAAAAGCGCAGGCTGTAAGGGTGTAATGTGAGGTGTGCTCTGAGAGGGAACACACGCCTTGCACAGAGACAGAGTTGGGCACTTTGCTGAAACGAGAAGTGTCGATGCTGCAACGCGGTCCGAACGATCCTTACGTGAACGTGTTGTTGCAGCCATTCCCGACACAGAGGCATTACCTTGTTCCACGAAATCACTGTTACGCATAGCGCTGTTGCGAGGGGGTTCGTTTACCGTTATTTCTTACTGAACAAAAAAGTATTTGTTTGGAAAAACATGTTACCTGAAATAAATACTGAAATAAATGGGTGTTTTTATTCCCGACCTTGAAACATATATTTGTAGCAACATGATGTGAATGATTTTGAGCTGTTTTTCAAGTATCTTCATTCATTGTCAGTGACTGCTTGTCCAGTGCAGGGATCCTGAGTTGTGATTGGATTTTTTTTTTTTTTTAAATTTTTCTTTTGAATTAACCGTAACAGATGTTTGCGATTTGTTGCGGCTGTCAGTGTGACCGGAAGTGTGGAGTAGAGTTGTTTTTGCAATGGAGGAATTATGGCCATAATAATAGCAACAGCTGCCCCCTGTGGTAAAGAAAGGAGAGAAGTCGACCATCAGCAGCTGAGCGCCACTTGTATGCTTGTGCTCACTGTTTCCCTGCTCAAGGAGAGGTTAATACGCTAGTTTGAGTCTGAAAATAACCAGACTGACAGCACCGAGGGACTTGGGTTCAGTTGATACGAGTCGCAATACTGCGGAACAGGGTAAGACAATGTGTCGTGAAAGTAAAACGACCATGTAACTGGCAAAATTCGGTTCTGCTGAAAAATGAGGTGATTTAATGAAAAAGAAAAGGGTTCATATTTCCGTGCAGCGCCCTCGTGGTCTTTTTCCGTTGCACAGGACCCCGTTACGATGAGGACATGGTCTGTTTTACTAGTGTGTTTTTATACTCTCTGTTATAGAAAGAAGGACAGATTTGGTTGTGAGGAAAGTTCTCTTTCCCAAAGCATTTGAGGACTTTGGCGAACATTGAGCTTGACGCTGCTCTGGAGTGTTGTGCTCGCAGACGGAAGAGAGTCGACTGGGAGGAGCAGCGATGAGCAGCGAGGACTTGACTTGAGGAGTATAAAGAGTGTAACGAACACGCATGGTGAGTGACTTTCTCAAGAGCACAAATTATTCATAAATGTGAAGACCGGAGGATTATTTTTAGCACCGTAACCTTGATTTCACGGAAGTCATTTGTTTTGTGCAACTGTGCCATGCTATGAATGCAGGCAGGACCAGGCAGCTGCTTTAGGTGGGGGGGGGGGGCAGGGGGTTGGGGGTGTCGCTCATTACACCATTGGGTACTAACAGACATCTCTTAGCAGGGCATTTTTCACTGCAGTCTTGCTCATCGCATGCTATTATAGGTAGAGAATAAGGTCTGGTAATTTTGTCACGTATCTGTAGTTATTCACATGCCCTTAGTGATCAGTCTGCCAAGTCAGGGTCATGATGGTCTGGAGCCTATCCCGCTGGGCTGTTCCAGGTACACCCTGGATGCTGTCTTAACTCATTTCACCTGTTCGTTCTTTACTCACTCTGCCGACACTTTTGTCCCACGTGACTTACTGTGTTGGGTCATTTTTACTGTGATAATTTGGGGTAAGTACAGTACCTTGCTCAAGGGCGAGGCGACATACGAACCCCTCAAGTCCAAGAGAGCGACTGGTGCGCTGTTGCAACATCCGTGATGCAATTGAAACGTTCCTTTTTTATTGCCCAATACAGGTATAAGTTGTTAAGGGTCAAGCACTCTGTGCGTGGAGGGAATGATACCGTTTCGCTTTAGCGCCTTGCTCAGCGAAGGTACGGAAGTGCCCTTTCTGAGACTTAAACAAGTGACCCTACAACACACACACACACACACACACACACACACACACACACACACACACACACACGCAACACTGCCCACTATGCTTGGTGCCCGTGCCCTATCCATGACCACTCATGCAGTGCAGGGAACACTGTGGACACACACCAGCACATTGCAGAGACCTCAGACACACTCACCACACATCTTCGGACTCTGGATTCAAACCCACATCCACTCGCTGTATGTTTGAAGAAGCTGAAAGTGCATCTTGAGAGGCACAGACATTCACATCCATGTTTCCAGAGGACATGTAGCCTGTGAACAGCTACAGTACGACTTGGTTATGACACAATTCTGTTTCATTTACATGTGTTCATGTATCTAACATCTGTCTTTTCAGCAGAGCTACTCTCAGTTCTTTATCTACTTATACAGGTGGATTCTTCTAGTACTACAATTCCAGGGTAGGTACCTTGCTCAAGGGTACTACAGCTGGGGTGGGATTCAAACCTGTGACCTTTGGGTCCAAAGGCAGCAGCTCTAACCGCTGCACTTCCAGCTATTTGAGCTCACCTGTGCGGTATAAATTGTATAAAATCTCATTTACCTTGCTTTGTTTTTTGTGTGTGTGTTAAAAAAAAAAAAAAAAAAGTGTGTCCTCCAGTGAGTAGTTTACTGCCTTTATTGCTACCATAGCTTACTTAGGGTTACTTAGGGTTACTTAGGGTTACTATGGTTGCCATGACACTCATTTTTATTTACCACTGCATTTGGCCTCAACTTTCTGCTCTCTGCAGCTGATGTTTGCGCAACTCCTGTCTCTAGCAATGCAGTATAGTCCACGCGTGTGTGTGTGTGTGTGTGTGTGTGTGTGTGTGTGTGTGTGTGTGTGTGTGTGTGCATGCTTTTTACACCAGCTGGAATCACCTGGAATGCATCCTGCGGGAGTGTGCAGGGAACTTGCCCACGTGAACGGTGGCGTGCATAAGGCGGACTCACACTGCGGGGTACAGGAGTCAGAACAATACCGTGGTATCAAGTGCTTTCCACGCTATTCTGATCTGTGTGCCCAAGCAAATCTGTTTACATGGGAGAAATAGTGTATGATATTTTGTGGTCCCTGCTAATGAGACAAATATGTGACCGTGGGTAATGCTTCCTTAACAGCCTTCTTTAGCATTTGCTTTCTCTCTATTTTTGATTCTGTGTGTTCAGTTTCCAGTGCTGACTGCCCACTCCCCCATTCCCCCCCATGTCCTCCCCAGGTTTGCATTTACAGTGGTTGCCATTTCACAGCCCATCCTTTCCAGGTCAATGGAATCTCTTTGAGGCAGGGATGTGGTGTGTGCGCGCGTGTGTTTTCTGGGGGTCTGACGAGGTGTTCTGCAGTATTTAATTTGTGTGTGTGTATGTGTGCAAATAATGTAAATCTCCGAGTGCTTTTCATTTAGTTGTGGTTGCTGTGTGAGGGTCACTGCACTTGTTGATATGCCATTTGTGTTCATGTTGTACGCATGCGTACAGTACACACACAAACCCGAATGTGTTTGTGCACGTGGGCGCTTTGTTTTCAGCACCGTTTCAGCGCAGAGGTGCGAGTGTGAATGTGGGCGTTTACACCGTCCTTCCAGTGGAGGGGTGCTGCGCCGAGAATGATGAAAGCAGAAGCGGCGCCAAAGCGCTCATATGTAACGCTCAGGTTAGGATGACCGCTGTCCACGATGTCCAGAGTGCCGCATCAAGGGACTCCTGTGGACCTGGTTGGACCGGACTGAACCCAAAAAAACACACACACACACACACACACTTTCGGAACCGCTTGTCCCCTGCAGGGTCGCAGGGAAACGGAGCCTACCCGGCAACACAGGGCATAAGGCCGGAGGGGGAGGGGACACACCCAGGACAGGACGCCAGTCCATCACAAGGTACCCCAAGCGGGACTCGAACCCCAGACCCACTGGAGAGCAGGACCTGGTCCAACCCACTGCGCCACCGCACCCCCCCAAAAAAAACAGACAAGTCATATTAAAAGTCGAGACAAAGTTCGGGAACTGAAATGGCCACTGTAACTTTTTCCACTCGCTACATCTGAGCAAATGATAACTATTGCTGAAGGTTTCCTGCTGTATGACCAAGAAAGAGCTTATAGAACTATGCAAGTATCAGTTGTGTCTCTACGCAAACATGCAAATGAATAATCCTGTTTTATATGTATAGCTGAACACATGGAGGGAAGAACGATCAATGTCCATTTTTTGAAGACGTTCAGGAGTTGGTGCTGATGTGTGATCAATGTCCACTTTTTGAAGACATTTACAAATAGGTGCCGATCAGGGATCGATGTCCACTTTTTGAAGACATTTAGGAATTGGTGCCGATCAGGGATCACTATCCACTTTTTGAAGACATTTAGGAATTGGTGCCGATTAAGGATCAAGGTCCACTTTTTGAAGTTGTTTACAAATTGATGCTGATCAGAGATCAATATCAATTTTTTAAAGATGTTTAGGAATTGGTGCCGATCAATGTCCACTTATTGAAGACATTTAGGAATAGGTCCTGATCAGGGATCAATGTCCTTAATGTGATCGTTGATGCCATTGAAGCACATGTTAACAGTGGAGTAAAGAGGCACAACGATCGGTGTCCATGTATTCGCCAGGCGGTGTAAATAGAGGCCAAGATGAAAGAAGAACCAGGGTACAGTGTACAGGGTACACAAGTGATCACGTGGAAGGTGTTGAAGGTCAGTACGGCACAAAGCTCTCAGTGAAGTTCTTGTGCTCTGATCACTCCATGAATTTGGCCGTAGAAAGAGTTTACATGTGGAAGCTGTCGAAAAGATGCACTGTTTAGATGGAGCACCAAGTCCGAATGAAGCCGAAGAGACGAGCGCCACGGACGCTGAGGTGAGAGAGTTGAAAGAGTCCCTTCGTGATGGTCGCACTCCCATTTCCAGAGCTTTGCCACAATGGTTTAACTTGAACGTGACTCATAGAGTCTGAAAAGTCTCATCCTTGGAATTAGTGCTTGCCCATCTCGATCGTTTTTCCCTCTGCATCTTTGGCTTTTATATGAGTATCATTTCCTTCTGAGTGGTAAACCTAAGTACTTGTCGTTCAGATGACGAGGAATGTGGCACTGCTCCTGTTTGCTAGTTTTACAGCAATATGTAGTAAGATGTGAACATGAGCTTAAAAACCTTTGTTTGTAGTGTTTTCTTTTCTTCTTTTTTTTAAACCTATTGCGTCCTTTAAGTCTCAGTGAAACTACTAACCCTTTAGATGCGAATCCCTGCAGTTTTCCTGCTGTCATGCTTTTAGACATTCATTTGATTCTCTCGAGCCATGTTTGGGGTGGAGCAGCGTGTAGCACTGGTGCCCCCTCGGCGCCTCGGACGAGGGTTTCGGTGCGGCTCCGTCTGCGTGGAGTTTGCGTCTTCTCACTGCGTTTGTGTGGGTTTCCTGTGGGTGCTCTGGTTTCCTCTCACAGTCCCCAGTAATGTGTTTCAGCTGAATTGATGACTCAAGTGCCCACAATATATGTGTGTGTGTGTGTGTGTGTGTGTGTGTGTGTGTGTGTGTGTGTGTGTGTGTGTGTGTGGGAGAGAGTTTCATTGTTGTATAAATGAGGGAGTTAGCGTTTAAAATGACACTGATGTACAATATAAATGGGTAAAAAGGTGATTGTCGGAAACTGAGCGTATGTAACATTGTACATGAGCCATCGACTAATGTTTCTGTTGACTGTGTGCTAAAGGAATGGATGTAAACTGAGTTCTTAGCTATGAATGGAGCATCTCGCTTGGCACACTCTCCTTGAGTCGACTTGTGCATCGCTCGTGGCTCTGATTTTGGCCTCTTGCTCTGTCTTTCTGGACTTGTTCACACATCCTCCGCTTACTTGTGTGGCTTTTCCTTGCATCCTTCATTCTGCTGCAATTTAGGCACGTGCTGCTGAAGTGAAGTGGTGACTCTCTGATGACTCTGAATTTCCCGCAGTACGGTAATGTGTGTGTGGGAAGGCTGCAGCGGACTGGTAATTCTCTCGTGTGTGTTTCCTGGAGGGGGGGTGCGGTGGCGCAGTGGGTTGGACCACAGTCCTGCTCTCCAGTGGGTCTGGGGTTCGAATCCCGCTTGGGGTACCTTGTGGCGGACTGGCGTCCCGTCCTAGGTGTGTCCCCTTCCCTCTCTGGCCTTACGCCCTGTGTTTCCGGGTAGGCTCCGGTTCCCCGTGACCCCGTATGGGACAAGCGGTTCTGAAAATGTGTGTGTGTTTGTGTGTGTGTGTTTCCTGGACCCTCGGTCTTTCATAGGCTCTGTGCTGGAGGGATGAGTGGAGATCGGGCCCCTGGGTGGGAGGTTTTAAATCCTAAGGACCCTCAGAGTGACAAAAAATAATAACAATAATAATTGTTGTTGTTGTTATTGTTTTATTAATATAATAATTGTAATTGAAGCCACTTTTACACAAGGTGCAAACAACGGTATTATTACACCTATGCTGGAACCATGGAGGACAGTAAATGTGTGTGTTGAAACTGAGCAAACAAGACTCATAGCACCTTGGACACATTGCACATCACCGCTGTTACAACATCATTTCAGCAAAATAAAAGTCGACACCTGAGAGGGGGAAAAAAACACAAGGAACCCCTGGCATTTGTAGCTTGGCACAAAGACGCCAAATGGTGTGTGTATATGTTCCAACACACCTAGACGGGACACCAGTCCGCAGGACACCCCAAGCAGGACTTGAACCCCAGACCCTCCAGAGAGCAGGACCCGGCCAAGCCTGCTGCACCACCACAGCCCAGAGAAGTCACCTTTTTAAATTTTTTTTGATGTGTGACGTGGAGAATCAAAGTGTTGAAAAAACATACATTTACATTTATTCCTTTAGATGTCAGAGAACAATACAAAAAGTGCAGAGCCTCAACAGAAGGAAAGACTTGGATTCAGAGATGTGGTTCTAGAGTACAGTCAATGTGTCACATTCCACCATATGAGCCAGTAAATATCACACGAGTAGCTGCATAAAGGTTTATCTGCTATTAAACATAACAAACTGGTACACATTTATTGAGCGCTTGTGAGGTCAAGGGTAGAAATGAGTCTAGAAGAGTTCAGTTTTAAGACTTTTTTAAACGTAGAGAGATTCAGCAGTTGTGAGTGAGAGCAGGAGGTCATTCCACCACATTGGAGCCAGAACTGAAAACCTTTGTGGTTTTGATTTTGGGCCTTTGGTGGTTGGATCCAGGGGTGTGGTGGTGCAGTGGGTTGGACCATGGTCCTGCTCTCCGGTAGGTCTAGGGTTCGAGTCCTGCTTGGGGTGCCTCCTGATGGACTGATGTCCTGTCCTGGGTGTCTCCCCTCCCCCTCCGGCCTTATGCCCTGTGTTGCTGGGTAGGCTCAGGTTCCCCACGACCCCGTATGGGACAAGTGGTTCTGAAAGTGTGTGCATGCGTGTGCTTGGATCCACCAAGCAGGCAACAGCAATGGTGGAGGAGTGTAGCAGTCTGGTTGGGGTGGGGTAGGGGGTGGAGTTATAGATTAGGGTTGGTGTTAGGGGGTGGGGTTGGGTTTAGGGTTAGCAGAAAGAATTAGAGGTTGGGGTGGGGTTGGGGGTTAGGGTTATGGTTTGGGTTAAGGAGTAGAGTTGGGGGTTAGTTTTAGGGGGTAGGGATAGGGGTTAGCATTGGGGTTAAAGGTTAGGGAGTAGGGTTTTGGTTAGGGTTAGAGGTTAGGGTTAGGGAGTGGGGTTAGGGTATTAGGATTATGGTTTGAGTTAGGGTTAGGGAGTTAAGGAGTAGGGTTTGAGGTAGAATTTGGGGTTAGTTTTAGCGGATAGAGGTTAGGGTTAGGGGGTAGGGATGGGGTCAGCATAGGGGTTAAAGGTTAGGGTTGGGGGTTAGGGAGTAGGGTTTGAGTTAGGGTTGGGGGTTAGGGTGAGTTGGAGTTAGGAGGTAGGGTTAGAGGTTAGGGTGCAGTGATTTCAGATGTTCTGATACATTTTTTTGGAAATCAATATTTTATTTTTTGTCAAGCTGAGTTTTGTGTTTCATTCAGCACACCTGTGACTGGAGTGGAAATCGTCTTGCTGACACTGGAGATCCTGTAAGTTACACAGCTGTTACATGACCGAAATGCAACAGTAAAATAGTAAAGTGATGACATCCTGCTGCTTGGTCCCACACTGTGTATCTTGATGTGATGGTGTGACAGCGCTCCTTTCGGTGCCTGTTGAGATCAGCGGTCATTGACTGTCCGGTTGGACACAGAGTGACCAGGGCTGCGCAGCGGCCAAGAGCGCCTTGCCCCTGAGGAGATATACCCACCCACGATTAATGAGCGAACCGCAGTGGAGGCAGAGGTGACGCAGAGGCACCGCAGTGGATATCGAAAAGCATCAGAGGGGAGGGGAGGGGAGGAGGCAGTCCTCAAAGTTATGGCCAATAAAGTGATACTTACACCCCTGACACTGAGCCCAGCGAAGGCCCAGACACACACGCACTGTGCTCTCTGGTCACTGAAGAAAGGAACCGAGACACTCAACTCGACCGCTTTGTGACCAGGGTAAGCAAAGATAACACCTAGTTCTTACCGCGAAACACATGTTAAAAACATGGCAAATAAGGGAAAATAATCTTGTGATTCTCTTTCCATTTGATCTTTGTAATGTGAGTGGGATGGAAATATCTGGTTTATAATATGTAGATGTGATGTGATGGTTTACCTTTACATAGTACAGGTTACATTGTGTGGTTCCTCATGTTTGTGGCACTCGGCAGGTTCGCCGTGTACGTACCACGCCTTGCTTCGCACTATTCGTTGTTCAGGTTTCAGTGCGCACTTGTGTAACGGCTGCCAAGGTTCACAACTGGTTCTTCGTATGTGTTTATTCACCTGTTTAGTTGTGAATGCAGGATGTGTTTGGGGGGGCAGACTGCGTGATGCGCGATTGCGCTGCAATGCTGCCATCTGCAGATGAAGAAGAGTATGAAACTATAATGGAACGTGCATTTCCCTCCGGATACACTCGGTCTTGAACGCGTCGTAAGTATTCGCCCCCCTTTTCGCTGATGTTCGCCCGAAGGCGTCACACCCCTCCCTCGGTGCATCTCCTTTGGCGAGTGGTGCGAGGCTTCGCCGTGACCCTAAGTGACACAGTGCTCACACACTGCTTAGCGCAGTTTACCCAGGAGAGCTCTCAATGCCCCGTCCTCTCCCTTCTCATGAGGAAGCACACGCAGCTGAGCCTCCTCAGGACACGGTAAACTGGTGGTAAATGTATGGGCAGCTGGAGCGTAGTGCTCAGAACTGCTGCTGCTGGCTTTGGGCCCAAAGGTCACAGGTTCAAATCCCCAAGTGCAGCTGTAGTGCCTGTCAGCAGCACATTTACCCTGAATTGCTGCAGTAAAATGACCAGACAGTTTAAATGGGCAAATAACTGTGAGTATCTGCAGGTTGCACTGGAGAAAAGTGTGAGATGAATGAAGGAAGAAAGCATAATGAAAGGAACCGTGGTAACGCTGCGCTTGCAATGGCTCGTATGAAGTGAGAGACGAGTGTCAACATTGACACATTTGGTAAATATGTGTCCCGACTTGGGGACGTGGCTGGAATGGACACATGGATGCCGGTGACCCTGATCAATGTTGTAACATGTATCAGATGGTTTTTCTCAGTGCATGTGAAGGCCCATGTGTCGTGTGCGCTGTCGTTCGCTCTTCACATTTTCCCACCGTCGGCTCTGATGTGTAACACTAAGGGACTCTTCTCCGGCACGTGGCCACATGTGACCCCATCTCTTTCAGCGGCACACGTATAAATAGAAGGCAATTAAAGTGTGCGCCAAAGAGAGAGAGAGAGATAGAGAGAGAAGCGTGTGCGGTATCAGTGAAATATCCTGCGCTCCTGCCCAGTGTGGCTCCACCGAAGCGGAATGACTGCACATGTCACTTGTCTTTGGGGATCATACATTTTGCAAAGAGGAGACTCCTGAATTAGTCATAGCTTGTGAAGTGCAGCTCGGAGACGCGAGCGTGTATGTGCACGTGTGCACGAGAGTCACTCTCCGCTTCGCTTCAGTGTCCCTAACCCTTTAAAATAATTACTTTCGTCGCTCCAACTGGCACTGCACAGTCCTTTACGGTGAAGTTTTGTCTCCCATCCCTATAGAGCGCTTACTGCTTAAAGGGATCCCTGATGGGGTGGGGTGGGGGTGGGTCTGTAATGTCATTTATTATTGACTGTAGTACGTTACACCTTTGGAAAGGTCTTCTTTTACATTGGTAGTTGTGCTTTATGGTTTTTTAAAGTGTAATTTACACAAAATACACTAGATGGCAATGCGTTTCATGAAATACTGTACAGTACAGTATGTATAATACTGTACCCTGTCTCTTTGTGTGATGCAAGTGTCACTTGTGCATTTTTTTCACTTTTAAAATGTACTTTTAGTACCCTTTCCGGTTTTCATTGTCTGACATTTGTGTGCATTGCAGGGCGAACGTCCCCGTGCTTCTCTCTCTATAGCTGTCAGTGAAATGTGTGTGTCTGTAAGAGCAGGACACACATGTTTAGGGGATAGTGATATGTTTAGCGTTATTGATAAGGGATGAATGGAAGTGTTTGAGTATTTCCTTAGTATAGCTTCATCTGACTGTTGTATGTGTGGAAGCTAAAGAGTTAATAAGCACATGGGTGCGTGTGTGTTTCCAGCTTTTATGAATCGCAGCTTAGTGAGAAAAGTGACATTTACATTTATTCATTTAGCAGACGCTTTTGTCCAAAGCGACGTACATCTCAGCAAAAGTACAATTTATGCATCACATTAAGAGAAAGAGACATAGCTGCAGTTTGTTACCTACCACTTGCTGCACTGAGGTTCATCGTTCGAGTAGGTGCATAAAACACAGGATAGACAAATCCTGATACCCTCCCACCAATATATATATATATATATTTTTCTTTAATATTATAAGACACAAACAAGCAAATACAATACCAGAGTAGTGGTTGAATAATGGCTATGTCTGGGGATGCTCATGAAGTTACGGTGTGTGAACAGTTACACTGTAAATCAGTTTGAGAGATTTTGGGCGAACTGGGTCCGGAAAACGTGTTTTCTCAGACCCTTCTTGAATGTAGACAGGGTTTTTGCTGCTCTGAGTGAGAGAAGAAGGTCATTCCAGCACAACGGAGCCAGAACTGACAACCTCCAAGCTTTACCTTTCGTGCGTGGGACTACCAAGCAAGCAGAAGTATAAGGGCGAAGGGGTCTAGCTGGGGTGTAGCGGTTGATCAGGTCTTGTAAATAGCTGGGAGCAGTTCTACTGATGCATTTGTACACAGTAACCAGGGTTTTGAATTTGATTCGGGCAGCTGTAAGAAGCCAGTGCAGAGAAATGAGTAGAGAAGATACATGGGAATGCTTTGGCAAATCAAACACAACTCGTGCAGCAGCATTCTGTATTAGCTCCAGAGGTCTGATGGCAGTAGCGGGAAGGCCACACAGGAGAGAGTTGCAGTAGTCCAGATGGGAAGTCACCATGGCCTGGACAAGTAGTTAGGTAGAGTCAGTAGTGACGTAGGGACGGATCCTACAAATATTATACAGGATATAGCTGCAGGACTGGGTTGTGGCTTCTATGTGCTGAGAGTATGACAAAACTCGTGTCAATTGTTACTCCCAGACTCTTCGCCAAGGAGGTAGGCGAGATGAGTGAGTTGTACAGTTTGATCGACAGATCGTGACAGGAGGACAGGCCAGCTGGGAGGTAAAGAATCTCTGTTTTGGAGAGGTTGAATTAGAGGTAGTGATCATACATGCATGAAGAGATGTCCGACAGGCAGGCAGCAATGCATGCGGAGATGTCTCTGACGCACCAAGTGGAAAGGAGAGGAAGAGCTGGGTATCATCAGCATAGCAGTGGTATTTCAATCCATTGGAGGCTATGACCAAGCCAAGGGAGGAGTTGTAGATCGAGAAGAGAAGAGGATCCAGTACTGAGCCCTGTGGCGCACCGGATGAGAGATGCAGAGGAGAAGACGGAGAGCTCCGCCAGACCACTTGATAGGATCTGTCAGAGAGGTAGGACTCAAACCATCTTACTGCCGCACCTTTGATCCCAAGCTGATTAAGGGAAGAGAGTAGAATCCGGTGATTGACAGTGTCGAATGCTGCAGACAGCTCAAGGAGGATGAGGACTGAGGAGAGGGAGGCAGCTCTAGCAGCTTGGAGAGCATCAGATACCGCCAGACGGGCCATCTCAGTGGAATGACCAACTTTGAAACCAGATTGATAACCATCGAGGAGATGGTTCTGGGTGAGGAAATCAGACAGTTGATCACAGGCTGCCCGCTCTAGGGTTTTAGACAGGAAGGAGAGGAGAGAGACCGGTCTGCAATTTTCAACCAGATTGGGATCCAGGGAGGGTTTTTTTTACAGAGGTGAAATTAGAGCGGTTTTGAAGGCAGCTGGGAAACAACCAGAGGAGAGCGAGGAGTTGATGATCATAGAGATGAAGGAGGAGAGTTGCGGGGAAATGTTCTGTAGGAGTGAAGATGGGATCGGATCAAGCGAGAAGGTGGTGGCTCTGCGCAATATCAGGAGGTCAGAGACTTCAGATTCGGAGAATGGCTTGAATTTGGAGAGGATAGCTTCGCAGGGAGGTCCAGCGTGAACCGGGCAGGTTGATGGTGAGAATTTATCAGTGATCGCTTTGACTTTGTCTCTGAAAAACAAAGCAAAGTCTTCAGCAGTGAGAGAAGATGGAGGAGGAGGTGGTGAGGGACACATAAGGGATGAGAAGGTGTTTTGGATGCAGACTGTATTTTGTTGTGGAAGAAGGATGTTTTAGCTGAAGAGACAGCAGACTGAAAAGCCGCTAAGAGTGACTGCTAGGCATCCAGGTCCGATGGAGTTTTGGATTTACGCCATCTTTGCTCTGCAGCCTGCAGTTTGGTCCTGTTACCACGTCACGTATCAGACAGCCATGGGGTAGTAATGGAGCGTGCTGGTCTAGAAGACATAAGACAGAGAGAGTCAAGGGAGGAAGATACGGCAGAGAGGAAAGTGTTAGTGGCATCATCTGTCAATAGATCTGAGAATTGTACAGCAGAAGGGAGAGCGGCCAGAGTAGCTGAGGCGAAGCAGGAAGGTGAGAGAGATTTTAAGTTGCGGCAAAGGTAACAGCGTTTGCAGAAAGAGACGAGAAGTTAGTGGTGAGGCAGGGTTTAAAAGAAATGAAGAAGTGGTCAGAGACATGCAGCGGAGTGACAGAGGGGACGGGATGGCCACAGTTGTGTGAAAATACAAGGTGAAGACAATTGCCTGCTTTGTGAGTAGCGGGGGATTGGGACAGGGAGATATCAAAGGACTGTAGGAGCAACAGAAGGCCGCTTGCATGAATGTCATCGACATGCAGGTTGAAGTCACCCAGGAGAATCAGCGGAGAGTTGTCCCCTGGCAGAGAGCTCAACAAGATGTCAAGGTCATCCAAGAAGCAGCCGAGAGGGCCAGGAGAGCGATAAAGGACAACCACAACAAGAGTGATTGGGACAGTGATGGAGACAGCATGCCATTCAACGGAGGACAGATCATGCAAGTGAAGAGGAAGAATAGAGTATTCCCACTGGGGACAGATGAGCAGGCCTGTGCCTCCACTTCTGCCGGAGGAACGAGAGGTGTGAGAGGAGTAGTAGTTAGTAGAGAGTGCTGCAGGTGTGGCTGAGTTGTTTGGGATGATCCAGGTTTCAGTTCGGTGAGTAAGAGATGCGAGACGTAGGCTGGTATGAAGTCAGCCTTTCTCACAGCAGACTGGCAGTTCCAGAGTCCCATGGAGAAAGTAAAGGTAGATGGAAGGTTTGACAGGTGAGGATAGACCAGGTTGCTGTAGCAGCGAGAGCGCCCAAATCTCCGGCAGTGGCGAAATCGCGCGGCTGGCTTACCGTAGAAGACTTTGATGGCCGACATGTTGGACGCATGATCCCTTGCAGACTGCTGTACCGGTGGCCTTCCTCAGAGGACTCCTGCAGGTAGACTCCCTTGTATTTGCACCCCGAGTCTTCGCACCAAGAGGCTGCCGCTACGGATCACCAGTTGCTATTTAAACCGGGCTACTGCCTATCAGCTGACTTCCTAATCAAAACCGAAACTACTCCAACAATGGCAACCAAAACAAACGACTAACCAGACGCGATTAACTGAACCACGGAGTCACGCCCACTCCCGCTACGGGACACAGAAATGATCCGGAGAACAGTCGTCCTAACAAACCACTAAATACAACTAGATAATTACAGTGCCACGCAACACTACACAGACACACAACCGATTGTATCTATCAATCCACGCAGGTACACAACACGAATGCGCAACGGGAAAAAGCGGTAGGAAAACTACACTTACCTGAAACACCACGAACAGCAGCGACGTACCTCCAACATAAAATATAATGCACAATGAGTGACTGGAGTTGCGAGCAAATGGAGCTACGACCAGAGCTGCGTCTGTAAGTTGAGGACTCGGGGTATAAATGAGTGAAGCGCTCGAAAGTCCTGTTTTTCTCATGAGGAGGTGAAAGAGAGAGAGAGAGAGAGAGAGAGAGAGAGAGAAAGAGAGAGAAAAAAGACAAAACAATAGTGTTTGTTAAGTGTAGTGATTCAGGGGCCGAGATATTTGTTCAAGTGGTGCACATTGAGAAGAGGAACTGCTCTTATGTGGTTTGGTAACAGCGGTTGTGTAACTGAGTGACATGTACTGTGTGTTACATGTATTCATATCAGTATCCAGAGCTTTCACACCTTTCTGCATTAAAGTGTGTGCTGGGGAATAACCATATTGTCATATTGTCACCAAGCTTCCCGGCACAGTAACACTGGCCACTTGGTGTCTGTGATTAATGTAATACATTGATTTAATCCTGAAAATGTTCTGCTTTTACATAATGTCCATAACTGGTCTCTTTCAAGTGACCTTCAGTGTCTTGGGCAAAGGTGTGAAATTAAAGAGAAGTCCCTCCTGAAGCTTTGAATCTTAAAATTTCCCGAAAATTGAAATGTTTCCATTTTTTCTTGAAAGTTCAGTCAGGTCAGAGCCCTGACTGTAAGTAGTGACGTGTTTTGTTCCATAATAAATGTGAATGGATGTGAGAGAATTATTCCCTGCTGGATTCTCATTGCTGTTGTAGAGCCTCGAACAGCTGTACATCACCGAGTGGATGAGGGAGCAGCGCACAACTGTACACAATCCGCAGTTGTATCGACATGTTCTTCGTTTTGAGCACTGCTGTTCCGACATGACCGCTGTGTGTGTGTTCTG
Organism: Scleropages formosus; assembly: GCF_900964775.1. Classification (NCBI taxonomy): domain Eukaryota; kingdom Metazoa; phylum Chordata; class Actinopteri; order Osteoglossiformes; family Osteoglossidae; genus Scleropages; species Scleropages formosus. The sequence goes on along the minus strand of NC_041815.1, from coordinate 873,435 downwards.
ATCCACGGTGCTCTCCATAACCACTGCAGCGACCAACAGAAAGGAACGCAACGGCCCATTAATGAACAATGTAAACGCGCAGTTCAGTACGTGACGCACCCACCAGTATCCACTGTAAAGAGTACCGTATTTACTCAAATATAACGCCCTCGCGTATATCTTGCACCCCTAATCTTACTTTACAAAAAAGAAATTAAGAAGTTTCGCGTATACCTCGCACAAGAAAAAAAGTTTAAAACTGTAAGAAACAGATAATATTGACGATGCACACGAGGAAACCGCTCTCGAGACCGGAAGTAGCGATAAGAGAGTCTTGGTAAATCATACCCATTTTCAGTTTTTTTTAAATCGTGGTGATCTTCCGAAATGATAAAAGAACAAGGAAAAATGAAACTGTTTTAATTTAATTACAGTAGCATTTTCGCTAAAGATTCAAATATATAACGAGATGAAGGTGAGCGGCCGATCGCGTAAATAACGTTAATTAAAATTAAATGCATTAATTTTATAAATAATGTGAGCAATTATAAATTAAAATGAATACTGAGGATTTAATTATAAACGACAATTTTTTTCCTGAAATACTTTCGTTCCCGGGAATTCCCGCATATATCTTGTACCCCGATTTTCTTTAACTTGAATTTTGGGAGAGAAAGTGCGAATTATATTCGGGTAAATACGGTAAATAATAAAGCCGCACATCCATCGCAGCAGTCATGTGCTCGTATGCTGTGGGATGAATTTCTGTGTTTGCAGCTCATACAGTGACTTCTCACTGGTGTGTGAGTCTCACTTTTATGAATGTGAATGAACATTTCTTTACTCGTACATTTTCCCCCGTCTTTTCCTGCTACTTGTACAATATTATGGTTTAGTCGCAAGGCCCTTCAGCACGTGTACTGTGTGTGTGTGTGTGTGTGTGTGTGTGTGTGTGTGTGTATGTGTGTGTGTGTCCATCGCTATGGGCCTCTCCGCCCAGGCCGCTGTCAGCAAAGCTCACGGTTACATTGGGCTTGGAGATATGAAATACATTATTAAAGAGGAGCTCTTATCGAGGGGCAGAAGTGCGACTTAAATGGAAAGGAAGTGTCCCAACGCACAGAGTACAGCTGAAAGGAGGCGACACGAGCAGCTTCGTACAGCAACTTCCATGCTTTATTTGGATGTCCCGCAGGAGGCGAAAGCTTTTCCTTGTCCCGCACTGCAGAGTGTACGCCTGCAAACGCCATACCTCGCCTATCTACTTCAGCAAGCCCCTTCGCCATGATGGATCTCAGCTAAATTATTGAGCCGGAGCGCTGGCTGCTGCGAAACAGTCGCGGGAGAACGACGGCGCTCCAGAACTAGATTCACTCTTGAGGGTTTCCGCTGATGAGACAGCGGGCTTCCTCACGGCGGTGGTCACGGGCCCAGCGGTGCGAAAGTTCCCTCGAGTACTCAACGGAGCTCCTGCGTGGTGCCGCGTTCACCTTACGGCCTTGGGAAATTACCGGAAGCAGTGCTTGCAGGACATCTCTGGACAAGCAAACCCCCAAACTGTATACCAGTCCCTCCAGCTTGGTACTTTTCACTATAGTGACACTACCATAGTACTGCTGCACCTGGGTTATGATAACTCCCAGTGTACTAATGGTAACATGAATATAATTTTTCAGAGATATGCACTTATATACAGTGACATTTAGTCCTCGAAAAGGCAAATTTATACAGGGGGAAAACACGGTATTGCGGGTGTAATTCAGTGAAGAGGACTGAACAAAGGTGGTGTTGGCTCTACATCAGTACATGGACATTTATTCATTTTGATTTACAGTGTTAGGGTACCTACAAATATGTACCCATTTATACAGATTTTTATTGGAGTAATTTAGGGTAAGGACCTGGCTCAAGGGTACAACAGCTGGGACTGGGATTCGAACCTGCAGCCTTTGCATCTAAAGGCAGCAGCTCTAACCGTTACAGTTATATAGCTCTCATACATACAACATACTCTCCATATGTGTGTGTGTATATGTGTAAGGGGACACACACCACTTGTATACCTCAGTGTGTGTATCACGCCACGCTGTGGCTGTGTGTTGTATTTCCGTGTGTGTTTGGTGAGGAGCCTACGAACTTATCGAGTTCAGCCTCCCCCTAAATGTGAAGTAACCTGCGACACAAGGATCCGATCACTTCGTTAGCAGGTTACGGGTTTGAGCGGCACGTGCCGAGCGCAGCGCAGCGGAGCGGAGAATAGCGCAGCGTCACCTTCCCCGCGAACCGTACGTGTAAATGAGCGTGAACGGCGCGCGACGCTCCCGGCAGTCCGCGAGCGCACAACTTCGCGCAAAGTGACATCCAAGTGTTGCGTTTCCTTCTTTTTTTAGAGCCCCCTCCCCCTTCCCCTTCCCCTTCCCCCCCGTCTCTCCGCTCCTCTCTCCGACAGCCGCGCAGCCAGAGCTGCAGGACGCGGGCCGGAGCGGAGAAGGAGTTGATCGCGCATCGCTCCTACTTGCGCGCTGGACTGGAGCTCCTCCACACAGCCCAGATCTCCTACATCTCGTCACATTTGTGGAGCTGCTCATGCCGTGAAGGGAGCAGATGCTGCTGCTGCTGCTGCGTCCAGGGAGGAGGTCGCCGGACCATCTTCTAGCAGTGCTCGTCACAAGAGGACACAAGGGACACAAGTGGGCGGGACCCGGACCCGGGTCCGCTCCCGCTCCAACTCGAGGGTGCAGCTGCTGGTCCAGCCGCGCTGCTCTCGCGCTTCTCTCGCGCATCTCGTGAAGTTGCTGAAGGGCGAAGGCGACCTCGATTATTGCAGGCGGTGGGACAGGGAAAAGGATCCGTCCCCCAGAGCGCTTCGACGCGTCCCGCCTGCTTCTAATGAACTAGATATTTCCGTACGACGTCCTCGCGTGGATCTTACAGGGGTATTTTCGTTTCCGAAGGAGCGGCCCAAATAAGGCAACGATTGCAGGCGCGCCTTGCAGGGCTGCGACTCCGAAAAGCGCGCCGAAGGAGCGCGCTGTCCGTCCTCGGGCCGCGCGCGCTCGCCTCTCTAACATTGGCCGACCCGCCGAACCTGCCCAGCTCGGCTCATCGGCGACACGGGTGATGTTCGATCGTCGCGTGACACTGGGATGATCTGCGCGCGCGGCGCGTGTCCACCTCGCTCGCCTCTCCTTTCTGGCGCGGGAGCCATGCGAAGCGGCGCGTGAGGAGCCAGTGCGTGTTTTTGCGTCCCAGGTCGCGCGCGAGCCGCCCGTTCGGACATGGCTGCGGCCATCGCGAGCTCCCTGATCCGCCAGAAGCGCCAGGCGAGGGAGTCCAACACGGAGCGCGTGGCCGCGTCCAAGCGCCGCAGCAGCCCCAGCAAGGAGGCGCGCTCGCTGTGCGACAGGCACGTGTTCGCCGTCTTCAGCAAGGTGCGCTTCTGCAGCGGCAAGAAGAGACCCGTTCGACGGAGATCAGGTTGGTACGGACTCGGCGCTCGGGGCTCGGGCACGGCGACGCCGGAGTTCCCGAGCGGGGCGCGTTGCCATGGTGAGGGATGCGCGGCGTTACGGGGTTTCGCGAACGCGTTCAAAATGCTCCAAAGTGTCCAGACGAGTGTGTCCCTACCTGGAGCAGCTTGAGTGAATGACCGAGGGCAACACGGGGTTTGTCGGGGGACTCGATCCCGCAGCCGTTGGCGATGCTGATGATGATGATGATGATGATGCTAAACTAAAGCATGCACTAAATAAAGAGGTGGAAAAAGCACTGCATTGCACCAGAGATTGTTTCAAAGAGATGCTTGGCAGCCATAGTCTGGTGCACGACACCTTTGTGGAGCGACATGGTAATCGTGGTAATGGCACTCTGTTAGGTGGTGAATGGAGCACCGAGCTCAGGAGTGTCACTCTGTAACTTCCCTACCACTATATGGAATATAACATGGGGCCACCCTGCGCGCTCGTACCCACCACATGAGTGATGCCGTTGTCCTTTCTTCCCGCAAGACACACATCAAGATTAAAGCTGGAAGCTGTGCTCATCCTAGACAAAAAAAAGACCCTCTTCTGGGCCATGCACTTTGTGCGTGGATGTAGCGAACTGTAATTGTATAGCAGGTACTGTAAGCCTTTTATTACCGCGGTGCCTGTGCTGTTTTAACGCAGCCGCGTGCGCAGATCTGCTTGAACTCCATCCAAATGGTCAACTTGTCCCTAGAACAGAGGAAAACTCCTGTCAGTTGACTCTATGGAGAAATTGAAAGGAAATTGCTATTCATTGGTGTGTTCCTTTTAGAAGGACATTGTCCCTGTGATGCTCGACCACCCTTGAGTACTTAACACACTCACACTGTCCCCGCGCCGGCCTTCCTGTGCGTGCACTCTGTGCGAGTTTTCAGCTGGACGCTGTCCTGTGCTTTTTGTAGCTTTGCACTGCAGCGCAGAGGGAGCGATGGTAGTGCTGCAGGGTGCACGTTGTGTGTTTTGGACAGATAAGGTGTGTCAAGTTATGCCTCTGTTAATTCTACTGTTGCGCTCGAGGACCGACGTTCCTTTCCGAGCCGTAGCCATTTGGAGAACCTATGTAATGGCCAGAGAAAATACTCCGTCACCTTGCTATACTGTGCTATACTCACACATTTGAGCACAGTTTGACAGAATTGACAGCGATAAGAGTGGGAATGGTACCGCGTGTTTTATTATTCATTTGCTGGTCATTAATAATTCAGAAAGAGCGAAATACCTTCATTAAGAGTTCAGTAAGATTAGCAGGAACCTTCCAGCTGCAGCAGCTGATTGATTCCATTGAGTTGTTAAAAGAAGCAAGAAAGCACATTGGTGTGGCATGCTGGTGTAATGGTGTCCCCGGCAGAGTGGAGTGTGATGTGCGCCCCTTGGGGTCTCTCCTTGTCTTCCAGAACCACAGCTGAAAGGCATAGTGACACGACTGTTCAGTGAGCAGGGCTTCTACCTGCAGATGCACCCCGATGGCACTGTCGATGGAACCAAGGATGAGAACAGCGACTACAGTGAGTCTCGAGTCTCAAGTCTCCCAGCATGCACCCAGGAGTTCCCTGCATGCGCTCCGGGTTTATTGTAATGCACCCCAAGTCTTTGAGCATGCGCTCCACACCCACCAGTGTGCATCCCTCCGCCGGCCGATGCTCAGAACCACATAACAGTGTGCAATTAGAACAAGGTGTGAAACTGTTCGAGTGTGTGTCAGTGAAACGTTGCCATGCTGTCAGCAAAAACTCAACGGTGTTCAGAAGAGTTTCTCTTTAGACTTTCAATGGATTTGTTCAATTCATCTTCACTTGGCTCTTCTGCTCACAGCTGCGTGTGCCGCTCTGCACTTGTGTCTCACCTGCAAACCATGGAGCGCGGAGTGAAACACTGGAGGGTTCGTTGCTCTGGCCTTTTGTTGGCCGTGGCACAACTGTCAGTTCGGTCAGCCAGAACCTCCCTGGCCCACTGGAAAATTCCCTGTTACAGCTCCCGCTTTGCCTGCGTATGGCTGCTTCACCCGTGTCTCCCACAGTTTTTACTGTGTTATGTCTCCTAAGTTGAGTGAGATGGGTATCAAAGTCCTCAACACAGCTGGACGCTCTTTACTATTAAGGGACGAGGGCTGTGTTGTGAAGGAGCTGCTTTGTATTGTAGATACAAAAACACACTTGGACAGCGGGACACTCATGGACACACATCATGTCGTGGCATTGGTGATGGATCTGCACAGTGTACAGTGTGTAGTTCAGTGGCGTAGCCCTTTGGAGCTTTGAGGTTAACACCAGCAGCAGCACCAGCAGCTCCAACTTTAGCCTTTCACACACACATTTCATGGGTTTTAAGAGGGCTGTTGGGTATAGATCTTCACAGCAGCCTTAAAAATCCTAAACTGGAACTGAATTTATTTTCTTACCGAAAATTTTGTGCAGTCAAAAGAGGATTAATGCTGGGCTAGTTACTGCCGAAGGCTCCTTCCAGGAGATGAGGTGCACCCACTCACTTTGGGGCCTTTTTTTCTTGCATCTCAGCTCAGTGGATATATGTCTTCATGGATGACATCATCTGCACTTCACACAGTGTTTATCAGCATGGCCCATATGAGCGCATCCAACAGGCTTAGTCCTCTGTATTCTGGGGGTAGGATTACTTATGTTGTAATATGACATTTAATTTTACTAAAATCGTGCTGGAATCTCAGCAAGCGGCATCAGTTTTGGATCTGCGCAATCTCCTGCTTGGGTGAACTGCTTCCATCTGAATTCGAAGCTTGGGCAGTCAAGGACTGCAGCAGGTGGCTGAGGCTCCGTACCTGTGACACAGGTACGGAGTTTTCGGGTGAACATCACTTCCGATAATCACACCTATACTGATCACCTCTGATCTCTGTCACCCTTCGTAAGGTGACCTTGGGTGTAGTGAGCACAAATGCACATATACCCTCAACAGATGTTATTCTGTTCCTTTCACGGTCATACTGAACGCATTTAGTCCGGAGGTCACACACATTCTAAGCTCACAGGTATACCGAGTACAGCCGGTGTCGTGGTCTTAGCTGGAAAAGTTGCCTAGATGTGAATTTAACACATGTGGTCACCTCAGGAACATTTACTACATGCACTGTAAAGAGTACCCTAAGCCCACCTGGGACCATTAATGGTCAACAGCGTGTAAGATTTGTGGCACGGAGCATTTTTGTGTTTCTGTGTACTCTGATCGCTTGTTTTCTGTTTTTACCTGGCTTTGATTTCATTCTTGCTTTCTCGAAACCATGTCCAGCAGAAGGTGTCCGTCCATCTCCACTCAGACCTCCCACGCTCAGTGAAACCTCGGGAGGGCCATACACCAGCATGCCACAAGTGGTTTTGGCAAAAATCTCATTACTTAAAGGCATGGAGTGTACATGTGTAGGTAATAAATTCCACGTGGGCATACATACAGTACATGCGGTGTAGAAGTGTAGGAGGCCGTGCCTGGGAGCTTTACAGTTTTTTGGAAATTTCTGTAACATTTTGAGATCGCAGTGAAGATGGCAGTCTTATGGGTGGAAGATTATAGCTAGTGCTAGTGTTCTTTTTTCCAAAATGTTTCTCTTTTTGGGAAAAGAATGATGTACATTTCTGTGCGATGTCATTAGTTGAAGCAAACTGCACTCAGATGTAATGTAAACACAGTAGGAGTGTGGTACCGCCTTTATTCCATGCGCTTCTCCGAGAGTTTACTATTGTACGACTCTGCAGTCGGTAACAAGGAGAGGAATTTTGCACATGTTTGTGGGATGGATCGGTCAACAGATCACTTAGTAGGGGGTTTGTGGACAATATGTTTTTATTTTTAATTTAGTTTTTTAAAATTTAGTTTAGTCATAGTGCTGGTGGTACCCAATTTACGTTGGGGTTACCTTCCATGAAACCCATCGGAAGTTGAAAATCTCGTAAGTTGAAAATGCATTTAATACACCTAATACACACCTCTGCGTCACAGACTGCGAGATGCAGATCGCTGTCGCTGCCCAGTATTGCGAGAGAGTATCGTACCGAATATCGCTTGCTCGGAAAAAAAGGAAAATTCAAAATTCGAAGTATGATTCTACTGAATGTCTTATCGCCAGCTCACCATCGTAAAATCGAAAAAATTGTAAGTCGAACCATCGTAAATCAGGGACCACCTGTACTGTTAGTAACCTTAATTGCGTAACACCTTTCGTACACATTTTTGTAAGTTAAAGTGCTCTTCAAGGAGAGAAAATCAATCGAAATAAATACCAACCAACTTCAATAACTGCTTGTCCCGAGTGGGGTCGCGGTGAGCCAGAGCCTATCCCGGAGACAATGCTGAAGGGGTGGGGGGGGGCACACCCTCGACAGGACACCAGTCCATCGCAGGGCTACAACTATTTACCCAAGCACACAGCCAGGCGAAGGTACTGCCAACAACTGCAGAGCAAGCACCTTGCTCAAGGGCACTACAGCTGGAGGCAGAGATCAAACCGGCAGCCTTTGGAGCCAAAGGCAGTCATTCCAGCCATCCTGGGAATAGCTATTATAATTAATATCTAAGATGTCTAAATGAAGCACTGACATGCAGTAAATGAAAATAACATTAAAATGAAAATTATTTAAAATTTAATAAAAAAATATATATATGTATGTATGTTTTGGGAGACCAGCAGAGAGACCAAGAAGGTCGATCAAGCTTATTAGTGTTAAAAATGTTAAGTGTTACAAACTATTTTTATTTACTATACTTATTCAGGATATTTATAGATGCTTATGCAGTAATAATTGGGGTGAAATCCATTTTATTAAGCTTTCATTAAAAGTTGAAAATAACCCACAGCTCATAACATGTTTATATGATGAATCTATCCATAGCATTGAACGGGAGGTCATGGAGATGATACCTTTTTTTACTAATTTCGAACAAGTTTCAATGCTTTTGCAATTGCTACAACCGCTTGTCCCAAGTGGGGTTGCGGCAAGCCGGAGCCCACCCGCCAACACATGGCACAAGGGACACACAGTGGCCAGGACCCCAGTCCGCCGCAAGGCACCCCAAGCGGGGCTCAAACCTCACACCCGCCACATACCGGGCACAGGCTAAACCCTCCGCGCCCCCAGTTTCAATTTTAAATCGTTAAAAAGCAACAAAAGTGTTACACTATGTTGTACTGGCATCACACATATATCCTGTCTTTTCACCCTGTTTCTGGGGTAAGATGCAGAAGCTGTGACACTGTGTTGGACAAGTGGTCTTTGATAACACAACACAGCAAAATTTTTCAAAATTCTTAATTATGTCGATTGTGTTGATTATGATTAGTTAAAGTTTATTGATTACAAACTAAAGTTTGGTTCTTCACATCCATTGGGACATTTTAGAAGACACCAGAACACTGCAGGAAGTACTAAAACATTATGGAACACGTCAGATCCTAAAAATAATGGAATATTCGGTACTTAGAACCCGGTGCCAAAATTTGCTAATTTTAAGAATGTGGATATTTTTTGAAAAAACTGAAATATCTTACGAATTAAAGCCATTAGTATGTTTGATAATAAAAAACTGAATGGAAAATGCAAAAAAAAAATCGATGTAACAAAGTCTCTGTTTCGTTGTGTAATGAAGGGATGAAAGTACTAAAGAGTATTTTTATTTATTATAGCTTTGTCTGAGATGTTTACTGAATCTAACCTGTTAAAAAGAGAGTGGTCTGTTTAGTTTTCAGCTTTTATTTATCGTGATTTAATGAAAGCGATATGAGTAATAAACACATTGAGTTACAGAATTCTCGTTCCAGCGTATGCAGTAACTTTATTATAATATAAACAATAGGTTTTTTTATTTACATATTAAAATATTTATTGTGCTATATAGCCTCTGTGCAGAGTTTGTAAACATTGTTGCAGGTAGGCTGAGGGGGCGCAGTGGCGCAGTGGGTTGGACCGGGTCCTGCTCTCTGGTGGGTCTGGGGTTCGAGTCCCGCTTGGGGTGCCTTGCGACGGCCTTGTGACGGACTGGCGTCCCGTACTGGGTGTGTCCCCTCCTCCTCCGGCCTTACGCCCTGTGTTGCCGGGTAGGCTCCGGTTCCCCGTGACCCCGTATGGGACAAGCGGGTCTGAAAATGTGTGTGTGTGTTGCAGGTAGATGATGAGCAATATCACTCTGGAATGAGTCCTTGTTTGCTAGTTTAATGAGGTGGCAGGTAAATTTTAGAATTGGGTGACGGCCCAATTTTTCAGTGTCCTTCAGTGCGTTACTTTGCTGCTGTGTCAGTGGGATTTGAAAGAGAATCCTGAATGTGACCAATAAATTACTCCACTCCTAGTACAAACAGGGTCGTGCCAAGGACGAGTCGTATTCTCCGAGCCGTGCAAGACGGATGTGTGGCGGATCTATTTGGAACAAGTCCGCGACGGATCAGTGTGTGACGGACTTGAGAAAGTCAGGTGTGTGACAGTAAAGAATTGCATGGGACTCAGAGGAATGCGGAAAGGCCCTGCTCTGCAAAGCCGTGCGAGTCGGGCATGGGGCTGCGAAGACAGGTTTGCAATCAGGTGACTGGTGTGTAAAATAAAGCCGTGTGGCACAGGTCTTCACGTGCTGTATGTTAGATGTGTGTGACAGAGCTGTCGTTTGTGTTTCCAGCCTTGTTTAACCTCATCCCGGTGGGGCTGCGAGTGGTGGCCATCCAAGGAGTGAAGGCGGGACTCTACGTAGCCATGAATGGAGAGGGCTTCCTCTACAGCTCGGTAAGACTGGCTTTTTTTTTTTCTTTTTTTGCGTCTTCTGTTGTAAAGTTACATTACTTTACATCTGTTCTAGATAATGCGTTATTCCGTTATGGCAGCTCAGTCCAGCCCTGAAATATAAAGTATTTTATGTGTGGCTGTATATAGTGATCTCCAAAATGTCCCTTCTGAATTGGGCTAATTGTACACATTAAAAGTTTACCTGTTAATAAATTTAAACATACCAATGTTGTGGGAAATGTAATTTTATAATACTGTGATCAGACCTTTGATTAGTTGGAGTGAAGACGGCATTCTTTGTATTTCCCAAGCACATGCACAGGTGTGTTAAGGTCGGCACAGACAAGGGGCACACAGCCACTGTTTCGGTTGCTTATTTAGGATCCTTGTGTAGAGAAATCCACATTTTGGTCCCTCCCCTGAAGCCTGTCCACTTCTGCCCAGGGTATGGGGGCAGCAAAGGACGTTTCTGCAGCCAACGTCTAAAAGCTGCGCTTGGTTACAGTTTAGGATTCCCTAACCTTTCTCTGGCAGAAGGGAATAGATGAGCCACTTGGGTTACATAATACTCAACATGTACACAGCTGTCTGACACTTTCCTCCAAAGCAACTTACAATTATCTACCTATTTATACAGCTGGGTAATTTTACTGGAGCAATGTAGGGTAAGTACCTTGTTCAAGAGTACTACAGCCAGAAGTGGGATGCAAACTAGTGACTTTCGCTCTAAAGGCATCAGCTCTAACCACTACGCTACCAGCTGTTTGTTATCATATCATAGCAGAAATGCTAAGAATGGAAATTTAAATTAGCCCAAGAAATAATAAGTTGAATTTGTTCATCATCAGACAGTCTCCTGCTTACCCAGCTAACCAGTAAACAGAAGTTAAATTGAGAACTTGTGTTTTTTTAAAATGTCCTATTTTCCATTTAGCTGATGCTTTTCTCCAAAGTAACTTACAATGGTAAGATACCTACAATTATGTACTCATTGATACCACAGGGTAATTCTTACTGAAGCAATTTAGGGTAGGGACCTTGCTCAAAGGTACTACAGCTGGAGGTAAGATTCGAACCTGTGAGACTGGGGTCTAAAGGCCACAGCAGCACTAACCACTGCACTACCAGTTGTTCCTAGTGCAAAGAGAATTTCCTACTTTGCTGTGTTGGTATGAGGCTGTGTTTTTCTTGGCCTGTTTTCGATTCTGATATTTAAGCTTGTGCCAATGTTCTGCTGCATGTGCTTGGTACTTGGATGCGTCAGTGTAGGATTGCGCTGGAGCGGAATCTCTTGAAATGTGCCAGAAATCACAGCAAGAACACTTTTCCCAGCGCCCCTAAGGTAGGATGTTTAATCTCCTGCAATGTGGTGGAAATATATTTACAAGCAAGAAGCTGCTGATAGCTGAAGTGACCAAATCACTACCGTCGACTTGTTACAAACGTCGAGCATCTCCTGGAGTCTCCTGTGAGCCAGTTAACAGATAATGGTAACAGTAATGTTGCTGAAGTAGCAGTTTGTTTCCTCAGTGTGAGCTCATGTTCTTTGGTACAGTGTTTTACGTGTTTTTTGTGGACCCATGAAAAGTTTGAACTTGTGAAATAGAGAAGTGAAAGTTTGTACTGACAACATGCTTGCTCTACCATGGCTGGGGATTTCTCCGTGACGTTAATAACGTCTGCGGTCCTTTGTGGATGTCACAAACATCCACATTCCTTTCTGAAACTCTGCTGATGTGGATGGTAAATACAGTACATCAGTGCAATGTAGTGGTCCCACATGAGTAATGTTGCTCCTGCTGTTCTATACCCGACCTGTGGGGCTGAGACCTATAAAAGATCCACTATAAAATGACACTTTGCAATTATGTTTGCAAACACTCAATATGAGTGCATGAAATAGTGACTTGATGCAATGCGTCAAGGGTCCATGAGTATCTATTATTAAGAAACATCTCCTATTAAAAATGCATTAATAATCCCTAATTGCAGCCCCCTTTTTAAGAGAATGCTGGTTCTTTCCTTACGTAATATAGAGGATCATGCAAAATCTTGGGCTGTGGAGTCGGTACACAAAACCTTCGCCTCCAACTCCAGTAACCCAATAATTGCTTCCTTCTCTGACTCCAGGATGCCGACTCCACATCACCGCCCAAAAGTTGCACATTATTTTGGGAGTCGACTTATTCGGCGAATATAGTCCTAAACCTATATTACACCTCTAATTTTTGGGGGTCGGCTTATACGCCAGCGTATATAGTATGTTTAGTCGGAGTCGGTACATTTTTACCGACTCTAGTAACCCAACAATTGCTTCTGATTCCCGACTCCATGACTCCGACTCCACAACGCTGGCAGAATCTCAGCAAAAACAATTTAATTTATACACTGAATCTCAAGGTTTTGTCAGGGCTGTCTTCTAAGAGGGGGGCATGATGGTGCAGTGGGTTGGACCTTGTCCTGCTCTCCGGTGGGTCTGGGGTTCAAGTCCTGCTTGGGGTGCCTTGTAACAGACTGGCATCCCATCCTGGGTATGTCCCCTCCCCCTTCAGCCTTGCACCCTGTGTTGCCAGGTTAGGCTCCAGCTCCCTGCTTGGGACACACAGTTTCACACAATGTGTGTGTGTGTCTTCTAACATGTTCATGTGATTTACATTAAAAAGCTTAACTGAAGCTCAAATTATAATGGCTTTATATCCTGTAATATGGATGGTTTTAGGCTGATGTTTGATTCATTCACTTAACATTTTTTATCATATCAACAAGGTCATGTTTTGCTTTCAGGGTAGACATATAAAGGGTACTGACGGTGATGTGTAGATGAATTAATATTATTCTGTCATAGTCAAGAAGCAAGCGTTGAACACAAAGATAATGGAAGGGTTTACCTTTAAATCAGTTCCTCTGTTGGCAGTAACTAAAGTATTACCATATTAATAATTTCAATGTCTTGTAAAATTCCCTGCAGGGATTAATAAAGTATCCTATCCTTAAAGATGCTCTGACTTTTGACGCTTGTTTTGAGCAATTGTAGTACCTGCAATCTACTTGATCACAAGAACGATGAAATTACAATCAAATCTACTGTTGCTAGCTAGAAGAAGAATTCACTGGAATGTATTATTTAATTGATTAATCTCACTATTCTCAATTTAAAATACACACACACACACACACACATTTTCTGAACCGCTTGTCCCATACGGGGTCGCGGGGAACCGGAGCCTACCCGGTAACACAGGGCGTAAGGCCAGAGGGGGAGGGGACACACCCAGGACGGGACGCCAGTCCATCGCAAGGCACCCCAAGCGGGACTCGAACCCCAGACCCACTGGAGAGCAGGACCCGGTCCAACCCACTGCGCCACCGCGCCCCCCAATTTAAAATAATAATCACAATATTTTCTTACTCCTAGAAGAAAAAAATAATTGAATAATTGATTTTTTTAAAATCAGCTATGAGAAATAGACATATGCAAGAAGACTGGAGCTGTTGTGTGGAGCAAGGCTCGACGCATTTGGCTGGAGATGGATGCCTGTTTCTTGATAGGACTATCAGCATAACTGTGAGCTGACGTGAGATTAATCGTAATTGAACTTTTCTTAAGAAGAAGTAATTGGAGCGGAAGACAGTGGTTTTAACAAACAGTGTTAAATTACAAAAAGGACATGCCTGTAGCTCAGGGCCACATTTTTCCTGTTTCGTCTCAGTGTCTATTTATAATGATGCTTATGTGCTGAAGCCGGGCTCAGGAGTACGATACCGGCGAGCCCTGGACGGCAACCTGTGCCTTTGGGCCGTGGTCTGCAGTTCTGTAGGAGAGTGGTTCCATGAGCCCTGCCCCCTGTGTAGGTGTTACAAAGAAGAGCTTTCAGTCACACTGCTCTTTGTGTGACCATGGTCACCATATGGGACCTCCTCTCCTAGGAGACTGGTCACCTTAATCCACGTCCTGTACCCAAGCACATCCCTCATATGTCACTTTGATGAATGATTTCATCACTTCTTTTTTAGACCACCTCGGATTGTGCTTTAATTTCGCCAGTAAATTCACCAAAACATGTAACATTTAAAAATGCATATATAGCTCAGACATTCTGAGAATTTCTCTAAATTCCCTCTCAACGTCCAGTATCTTTGTGTGGACCGATTGTTCTGTGGATGTTTCTGGAGAAGAGAGTTTGTCAGGTGTTCAGTGTGAGGCTCCCCTAATATGTTAAGAATTCGCACACAAACACACACAGGAGCTGAAGCTGCTGGTCCTGGCAAACCGGAGCCTAACCCGGCAACACAAGGCGCAAGGCTGGAGGCGGAGGGGACACACCCAGGACAGGACACAAGTCCGTCGCAGGGCACCCCAAGCAGGACTCGAACCGCAGACCCACCACAGAGCAGGACCCAGGCAAAACCACTATGCTACCACACCCCCCATTAAGAATTGACATTACTGATTTAAGCCGACAAGTTTCTCCAAAGCGATGTATGTGTTAATGTACTTGTAGTTATTCATCCATTATACAGCTGGGTAATTTTAACTGCACAGTAAGTACCTTGCTCAAAGGTACTGCACCTGGAGGTGGGATTCAAACGTACAACCTTTCCATCCAAAGGCAGCCCCTTTAAGCACTATGCTATCAGTTGCCTGACAGTTGATAGACAGGAAAAGCACAAGACGTGCACAAAATGATACGTGAGGTTTCTGCAGTATCGCTGTTACTGAAATCCTGCACTCTCCTGGGGAACACAGTGTGATTTCCAACTGCAGCCTAACTAAGAAACAGTATAACTTGATGCCTGGAGAGGAGAGCGAGCAGCTCGAACAGTGTTCCACCTGGGAAGGAACAAGAGAAGCAGCAAGACAGCTGCAAGACACAGGCAATACCAGGCTACATGTAATTCATAGTTACCTGGGAGCTGGAGGAGAGAATTACAGCAGGAACTCGTTTTTCTCGGCACAGTTTTTTTACACACACACACACACACACACACACATTTTCTGAAACCGCTTGTCCCAGGTGGGGTCGCGGGGAGCCGGAGCCTAAGCAACACAGGGTGTAAGGCAGGAAGGGGAAGGGACACACCCAGGACGGGACGCCAGTCTGTCGCAAGGCACCCCAAGCGGGACCCAAACCCCAGACCCACTGGAGAGCAGGACCTGGTCAAACCCACTGCGCCACCGCACCCCTCGTCACAGTTTTCTAATGATTAATTTTTCTTTACTTAGCTCATGCCTTTGTGTACATTGACTTTCAAAGCTTACATAGTACATTTATGTTTTTAAGAATACAGGGTGGAAAATATGATAATGTGAGAAGTGCAATATCAAAGAACACATTTTCTTGTTAACATGAATAATTACAATTGGCAAGATCGGAAATGAGCAACAAAATTCGAGTGTTGAATGTGCAACTGTTAACAGATTCAATATGTTAGCAAGAGAACAGCAAGACAGACACGATAAAGTCCATGAAATGTGGGTGTAGAGCAGTCCCAGTGTGTCCGGCAAAGAGCTGCTCTCATGTTAATCCCCTGATGAATATGCATGTCAGTCATGGTGAAGGGATTCTTCTGGAGTGTGGACACGCAGAGTACTTTCTTGTTGGGCAGTAGGGTGAGATGAGGGGGGGTGTGTGTGTGTCTGTGTGTACGGCTGGCAGCCAGCAGCACTGTGAATGATGCTGAGGCTACAGAGGGCATAACCATAAATTGACCGTTGGGTCTTCCTTCTGTGGTCGGTCTCTATTGACCTTCTCACGGTCCTTTCTCTGAAGACCACTTTCAATGTCAGAATCCTCATCCATTTATCAGGAAATTATTATGGGTATCATTACACTTTATTATGAGAGGTTACTGATTTCCAGAAGCTTTCATAGACTAATGGAAGGGCCATTATTGTTCTTCAGGAAAAAATATAATCAGGACTTTGACACTGTTTTAATACAATTTTCACGTAACACTCACACTAAGATTTATTTCACAACAGAGCCGAGGACAGTAGATAAAACAGAGCTGATGTGAAAGCTGCTCTAGAAAGTGTGTCTTTTGTTTGTGTTTTGCAATTTTATGCCTTAACTTTATGGTGATTATGAATGTTATGTTGCTATTTTGAACGATTTGTTAAATTTTTTATTGCTTTGTGCTTAGTGGTAATACAGCAACACTTGTCCTTCAGCTGCTTACAGCTTACTTTCACTGCTGCCCTCGTCTTTTAAAGATGTTTCAGAATTTTATCAGTCATTACAGAACACGGACAGTCATATCCGTTCAACATGAAAAGACTCAATAGAATAATTAGGCAGAAACTGCACACGGTATGTTTTTGTCAGACATGGCTTATCTTATCCTTAACTTCTCTCAAATATCCAGCTGAATAAATGAGAGGAAGTGTACGTTGCTGTGGAGCAGTGTGTCCGCTAAGTAGCAAAATAACGTTGATTTTGATTCTAGTACAGACACCCCTCTACTTACGTAAATTCGACTTGCGTAAATCCGGATTTACGTAAAAAATTCCCGTCATACACATTTACAGATAGCTTGTAACGCAAAACATCTAAAATATGTTAAGTGCAAGTCGGCGTAGCCAGACAAAGCAAGAAGCTGCATCTTCCCAGTTCCCACGTGTTTTGAGCCGTGAACGCATCTCCTCTCCTTAGCATAGTGCTTGTTTCACATATTTTTTACCCTTTTCATTATTCACAATGCCTGGTGGTAAACATGAGCTTGAAGGAAAACGAGAACCGTCTCGTACGTGTACAGCAATTGATTTGGAGGTGAAATTGAAAATAATAAGGAAGTATGAAGGCGGACAAAGACTATCGTCTATAGCATGGCATGGGAACCAGGTTTAGCCGTATCGACTATAAATACAATAGTGAAGAATGCTGCATGTATAAAGGAGCACATGAAGGGAACAGCTAGGATGAAAACAACAGTAATAATGAAGAAACGTCAAGGTGCAATATCTGAGATGGAAAAATCATTAATGTTGTTATGTCGAATGGTGGGGTAGGAGGGGGAATCTAACATATGTAACTTTTGACTTACGTGAGGGGTTGAAGAATGGTCGATTTGCGTAAGTTGAGGGGTGTCTCTATTTCAACAGTGTGAAAAGAAAACCAGTTGTTCAGCTTCATTATACTAAGAAAGATGTTAATGATGAGAAAGTCTTGCGGCTTTGTGTCTGCACAGCTTGCCGAAAACAATTCCAATGTCTCTGTCTCTGTTGCACAGGAAATGTTCACACCAGAGTGTAAATTTAAGGAGTCTGTGTTTGAAAACTACTACGTCATCTACTCGTCCACGTTGTACCGGCAGCATGAGTCCGGCCGAGCTTGGTTTCTGGGCCTGAACAAGGAGGGCCAGATCATGAAAGGGAACCGTGTGAAGAAGACAAAGCCGTGCTCACACTTTGTGCCCAGACCCATTGAAGGTAAGTCTTTCACACGGTAGTCCTGACACTTGACAAAAGTAGGGTTCCTACCTGCAGGTACTCAGACGGAGCACAAGTGTGACTCGTAGCATTGATTCCTGACACTGGCCTGCACTCAGAAGTGTTGGACCACGTTCAAACATGTTTGTGTAAGGCGTCGGTCAGCCCTTAAAGTGTCACTTTCCCGTAGCCGTTTGGTCTTCTCTACAAATGGAATACAAATAGGAGCCTCACGTACTTCACGGATATGTGGTATCTCTCCACGAGCACTTCTCAGAAATGCCTTTGCGGAGACTACATGTAAGGATGTGGCAAAGTTGAAGATGCCAATGTGCTTGTTTGCTTATGTCTCTTGCAGTGTGTATGTACAAGGAGCCCTCTCTGCATGAGCTTGAGGAGAAGCAGCGCTCCAGGAAAAGCTCAGGGACCCCTGCCATGAACGGGGGTAGTGTGGTGAAGCAGAACTCCATGGAGCCTGTCGGCTCCTAGCTGTGACCCTGGGACAGCCCCACGTCGGCGCTCCTCCCTTTCTTACACACCGGTCAACTGAAACTAAATAAGACAATGACAAAAAAGAAAAGCAAAAAAAAAAAGAAAAAAAAACTGAATTCTTGCCTGTGAAATATTTTAGACAAAAAGGGGGAAAACATTTGAAATCAGGACATGAATTTACATTTTATGCAAAAGCCTGCTGGGTGGCATCAGAAAGTTCATCTGCTCATTGCAATACCTACATGTAAAGTAGAGCTTTGAAATAAGTTTTAAGCCATGCTATAATTTCACAAATTATTTTATGAATGCTCTGACACTTTCACTTGCTTATGTCTTGTTATCATTAATAATAATATTGTTGTTGGTCATTATTTGTGTTGTTCTTCTCAGCACTTTTATTTTTTATTTTGGCTGCCGTTTTTAAAAAATATGGACAGGAATGCAAAGTGCCGCACCTGGATCATCCGTGAACCTTTCCTGTTATGCATTCTGTACAGTCTGTCCTGAGATCAGGATGGGTTGAGTCCAGTACAGGTCACAGCAGTTTCTCGATCTGTTCACTAGGTGCAATCGAGACGCTCACCTTCCAGTTCTGCCGTTATTCAGCGTCACTTTCTGTTATGGTATTGTTTTCATTATTCCCTTTTAAGACCATTTTCCAAACTATGAAGACACAAAAAAGCCCCGATCATGTACGCCAGACACATTCCTTGGCACTGAAGGAAAGCGAGTAGCACAGGACCATGGCATCGTGGTATAATCTGCACGTCTGATCCTCTAGAATTCCTTTGCTCGTAGCGATGGGTTATCGTTGGTAACTTCACAAAAGAGAAGCGCTCCACTTGCCAGATGCCACATTGTCTTGGACTAGTCTTCCATTTTTATAGAATGGCATCACCACTGCATTTATCCATTCGTCTGATGCTTTTTCTCCAAAGCGACTTACAACGTTAAGCCACCTGTAATTATTCACCCATTTACACAGCACCTGGGTAATTTTACTGGAGCAATTTAGGGTAAGTAGTACCTTGCTCAAAGGCACAACAGCAGGATTTGAGATCCAAACTGGTGACATTTGGATGCAAAGGCAGAATGACAGGAATGTTTTGAGGTCAGGTTTAAAGTTGGCTAGGGGCAAATGTAAAGTCAGGAAGAATGTCTACCTGCTGAGCCAAGACGGGGCGCCAGTGAGTGCTCTCCTGGCCTGCTTTAGTAAATGGCACCCATCGTTGATCCCGCTCTGATGTTGAAAGGAAGATCGAGAGCTTTGGCACCTGGGGGCCATGCAAAGACAGTTCTGATACTGGCCCTTAGTGTGTGGGGGAACCTGGACGTAAAACACAAATCTCCTTATGTGTTTAAATTTGAACAAATAAAGTCAAACTCAACAGCAGGACAATTTGGAAATAAAAAAATAAAATAATTGTTGAGCAGCTTCTTTTTGGGTTTGGTCTTCCGGACCAGAGACACTTACACACACGCAGATATACATGCACTGACAGAAGTCAACACAACACAAGTGTTTTGTGTGTCAAACAGCCGCAAATGAGGAGGATCTGGGCCAGTGGAACCTAACTTTACGCTCCTAGAGGTAAACCAGGTGCTTGGGAGCTAAGGAAACCTTTATCACAACTAGATCACAAATGTATTTGATCTTTATGTGTTTTTACCTCCTCAGCTCCTCCACCAAACTGTTAGAACCAGCAGAGCATCCAAAAAGTATCTGACGGGTGGTGGTTCAGCCTTCATCATCTAGAGCTATAGTGTTTGCGGTAAAAGCTGCACATAGTTTTAGATGGTGGTGTCCAGACTGAGACTTGGTCATTACTGTTTTGATTTGTGAAACATGATAGACTGATTAAGAGATTTCTGCACGTTTTGACTTTTCAGGTCTAGAAACAGACTGAACGAGTACTTAATATTTTCATGTGACAAAAGATCAATTTTGCAGTTTTTTGGTGTTGGGAGTCAACTGCATGAAGAGCTCACCAGCGATTTTCCACAGATGGAACAGAAGAAAGGCATCTGGGCTTTTCAGAAGAAGTTTCACTCTGCTTGCACAAGGAGGTACAAG
The DNA here is from genome assembly GCF_900964775.1 of Scleropages formosus. Taxonomy (NCBI): domain Eukaryota; kingdom Metazoa; phylum Chordata; class Actinopteri; order Osteoglossiformes; family Osteoglossidae; genus Scleropages; species Scleropages formosus. Next base: position 853,203 of record NC_041815.1, on the reverse strand, counting down.
GTATTGAAGTAACTCTGATATCCAGAAAAGAACGTTACTTCTTTCTGAAACACCCATCGTTGTTACAGTGGAGTTGTGTTACTACCGCTGGCAAAGTTAGAAACGGCTATGAGATGCTCTCCTCAAAATCAAATGCTCCCTTGACAATAACCAACCCAGATTTCATGCTCATTTAAATTTACAAATATAACTGACTATTACTATTGACATGTAAGGGAAAGATAAGTCACCTGCCAGCGAAATCAAACATTGAGAACATAACTATCAAATGTGTAACGCACAGATCAGCCATGTGGTCTTTCTGTGTATACAGTGTTACTCTCATAATTTCGTCATACGCTTGTGCCCTTCGTGTTAACTTACTGTGCTCGTACCTGCAGCTATAGATCCACCTTAACAGCACAGATGAGTATCAAATACAGCTTTCCTATAAAGCTCATGTCTGTCCCCTGCAATCTTCATTTTAAAACACACTGCATGTATAACGCTGACAATTTCAGATTGTCCTATTTTTTCATTTTCCCGTCTAAACTGCTCTGTTGTGACTTTTCCTTTAAATCATTTTTGCCATAGAAAGATGGAGAGTCTGTCTACTGTTGTGCGAGAGGACTAAAAGGAAAAGTATATAGAGGCAGTACCTGGGACTTCCTGGACTTCGTTGTCAGTGCTATGATACATCGCTATTACAAAGAACAGCTGGTTACGTAATACAGCTGTAAATTATATAAGGTGCTTCAAACAAGAGCATCATCTTAGACAATATAAAGGGTCTGAAACAACACAAAAAAATTATTAAATCACAGCCAACGCAAAACATTTTTCATTGCTTCTGTGCATTGTTTGCCACTGCATGTTTTTGCATGTTATTTGATGTTATAGACAAGGAATTAGATGAATCATTAATTGCAGTCACTCAGTGTGGGATCTCTCGTGCTTCTGCTTCTCATGGTTTCACCCGCTTTTACCGCATGCATACGAGTAAGGACTGTAAAAGTGGTTGTAACGGTTTCCAGCAAATGAATGTAGCTCTGTTACCTGTACCCAAAAGCACAAAAAGAGCTCATATGCATCGTTCACACATGCCTGTAGCTTTGACTGCAAAAATATGCCTCAAATCATGTCATGTTAGAAGATACAAGATGGGAATATAAATAATTCCCTCTTCAGAAATCTACTTCTGCATCTTGTTTTTTCATCTTTCTGCCTAAGTGCTGGAGGGTGATACATTTTTAATGATGTGGCAATACAAACAGAGCTTTTATGCACTGTATCGGTGGTATAAAAATAGAATTGAATGAAGAGGACTTCAAATGGGACTAACAATGTGGAAAAACAAAATTTACGAGGTGAGCTCTGGAGAAGCGATTCTGAAAATGTTCAAAACACCTTGAACTGATCCAAGTACGTCTGACTCCATTCTGTGTTCACAAACCCTTATGAAATACAGCTTTTACTCCAGGACCTTGTTTTACCATGTTTATTCCTTTATTTCATGGTCAAGGCTCTGTCTTTTCATTTAATGGCCCTTACATAAATATGGAGAAGCATAACTACAAAGGATCCTTACTCATGTATGCCTGTGTAGAAGCTCTAAACGAGGGAGGTTGGTTTTGTGCCTTTTCTCGAAGAAGTCTTATATAATACACGATTACATAATGATGACTTACATTACCCAGTTGCAGAGCTCTTCCTTCAGCAACCTAGGATGATTTCACTGTCACTCCTATTGAACGCATGCACTCCAGATCACGAACCTGTCCAACACAAGTCAACTTTAAAGCCATTGTTCAAAATAACGGACGTACGCTCCAATACCTTTGGCGGAACACCAGCCTTTTCACAACATACCTTAGTCTCTGAGGCACATCTCTTCTATTCTTCATAATGATGATGCAATCATGACATGTTGGGACATTGCCTTTCCTTCCAGCCACGCAGGCAATAAAACCTTTAGCAAATCACCGATACTCTTCCACCATTTTAAAAAAAATAAAATTATATGTATCTAAAATGCAATGCTGTTTATGTTAAAGAGCTGGAAGATGCACAAGTGCTGAGAGGTGTATTAGGAATATGTTACAATTAACAACAGTTAATATTAGCATGTTTTGTGTTTCTTCTTGTTAAAAGTTTGTTGCTTCCTGTGAGAGCATGTGGCCTGTCTGTGTGTACTTTGCACACAGTATGAATGGCAAATGTCTAATTGCCAACAATTTCATTTACACATGGTCCTCTACTTATGAACACAATTGGGTCTGGGTACCTACTGCTTGTAACTCCAAAGTGGCTTTAATGAACCAGGCAGTCCCAGGGTTACGAAGGTCCGACTTGCGTACAGCCCATAGTTACGAACCATCCCCCGTAAAACCGACTATATTAAATAATCTAGTTACATACAATGATTCGTAATAACAAACAATCGCTACTTTGCGATGCGCATCAAAAAATTGCGTCTACTGCGGTTTGTCGTCTTGTGGGCCATGAGCCCGAGGTAGGACAAAGACTTCCTTCTTTTCAGTCAAACCACATTGCTGTTAGCAGTGTCTCATGTGTGTTACTGTTTTTGGCTTTAATTTTTTGTTTTCACCCTCCTAACCATGGCATCAAAGCATAAATATGATGCAAGTGATGGGGATGCATCAAAGAAAAGGAAAATGATCACGATTAAAATGAAAGTGGAAATAATAAAGTGACTGGAAAAAAAGGCGAAATTCCAATGAACATTGTAAAAGTGAACATTAAAGTTTCTTTAATGTTTTTATATCTACACACACACACACACACACACACACACACACACACACACATTCTCTCCCTCTCCTCCTCTCTCTCTCTATTATAAATACTATAGTAACATTTATTATCTCTTTCTAAGTCTGTTTCTATTATAAATACTGTAGTTACATTTATTATTTTTGTTATCATTACATTGTATATTATTATTATTATTATTATTATTATTATTATTATTGTTGTTGTTACAATAATGTTATGTTAAAGATATTTTAGTGTCTCTGGAAGTGTTTCTTTAATGGTTTTTATGCACAGGAATGTACACTATATACTATATACTAAGACAAACATTTGACTAACTGACATTAGACATGAACTGTACCTAACTGTTCCAACTTACATACAAATCCAACTTAAAGACAGACTTAGGAACGGAACTCGTTCATAATTCAGGGACTGCCTGTACAAATAGTCATCCACTTTCAGCAGGATAGGTTCTGTAAAAAACACCTGAGAAGCAGCTATAATAAAGGGTGCACCCTTACAGGATACACCCAGGACGAGATGCCAGTCCATTGCAGTAGAACACTTCCATTACTTTTATTAATGTCAAACTACATTAAAATAAATATTTTTTTTAAAATGTATTAAATACATCATCTCAATGGCCACATTTGATGCCATTGACCAATTCATCACAGAAACAGGCCCAGCCTTTGTCAGCTTCATTCCATTTTCATCTTTATTATCGACACAAGTAATAGAAACTTAATAAAACAGATGTCCCTTGATTTATTTACAGGTGAGGCTTTGCATGCATAGATATAGCCATAGTAAATGTAAGTATTTTGTAAGGCTTTTGATTTTAGTATTCTTCTTAACTTTGAACAACTTTTGAGCTGTCATCGCTGAAAACAAGTTGAATGACTGCATTCCATATGTTCCTACTCATCCTGAGTTCATTTTGCCCCAACTAATGATGGGATGTTTACTTTTCACTCTGTGCTGCACAACTTGGCATAAAGGTTCAGTGATATTGAGACTGATGGTGACTGAGGAGACCATAGAAGGTGTTTGACTTCATCCTGGTGTTCATGAACACTTGAATTTCTTTAGCAGTGTGTACAGGGGCATTATTGTGCTGGAGTGTGGGAACATCATGTGGGAAATGTGTTTGTACCACAGGGTGCACATGGTCCTGTAATGTGGTTTCATATCCTTGGCAATTATACAGTACAACCATGCAGAGCAATCATCAGACCTCATGACTTCCACGAGATGTTGACCCATACCATTATGGATCACCACCATGTTTAAGAGTTGGAAACAGACGTAGGTTGAAGGCATCCTTTGACTTTCTTCAAGCATGAACATGTCCAAATGTGGTAAATATGGTGAAAGATGACTGATCAAACCATATTACATTATTCCATTGCTCTGGGGTCCAGGTTATTGTATTTATGCATTGGCCTTCAATACAAGTGGTTTCCAAATGGCAGGCTTTCCACAGATTGAAGTTTTGTGAAGCCCACGATGTAGTTTTTGCTGAGCCTGGGTCACACAGCTGTTCATTCTATCCTGTAGTAATTTTTGAGGCTAAACTTTTGTGGCATTTAGAAATTACCCTGTGAAGTGTCTATGTATTCTTGTTAGTGAGCCTTGACTTGCAGTGACGGTTCGTCTTTCCTGATGTGGTTTGTCCATATTTCAGATATGCTTTCAAAATTTTTGAGGCTCTTCCTCCCTGACATGTTTAAATTATTAAATTACTTTGCAGTTTTTGTGACCGAGGCACCTCTAATTTGGGCATTTGTTTCGCATCTTCGGCCCTCTGTTAGTTATCTTGTGATGCTTTGACAGCATATAACATATAAAGGTGGTAATTGTCATACCTGTTTTATTGCTTTACTGCTAATTAGTCAGCCTAAAAGAACTCACCTTTACAGCTGTGCTTGTAAATCTGAGTTAGTTACTGTAAAGTTTAACTCTTTTTTTCATGTGGTGTTTCTATTATTTTGTACCACGTGGGGTAACAGGTAATGCAGTGGCTAGAGCTGCTGCCTTTGGATCCAAAGGTTGCAGATTTTAACTCCACTTCCAGTTGTAGTACCCTTGAGTACTTACCTTAAAATTGCTCAAGAAAAGTTTGGTACAGGGTAACATATTTACAGTTTTGTACACTGAATCAAATAACTAAACTAGTAAAGTCATTTGGGTCAAGTAAATGCCCAACAGAAGGAAATTTTCTAGCCTTCAAAGTGCAATTTTTCCATCAGAAGTCTCGTCTACTACCATTCAAATGTGCTGCCTTCTGCCTCGTGCAATATTCTGTATATGCTCCTTAGCCAAACACATTACCCCTCAAGTCGTGTTGAAACAGGACAATTGTTAAGTCAAGAAAAAGTCAATGTGTCCTCGGTGGCCAAATTACTAAGAGACAACAGTAAATGTGTGTCCTCATTGCAGTAGAAAAGACATGTACAGGTAGAGTATAATAACACAATAATGTCACCTGGGGGGTGTGGTGACGCAGTGGGTTTGGCCGGGTCCTGCTCTCTGGTGGGTCTGGGGTTCGAGTCCTGCTCGGGGTGCGTTGCGACGAACTGGTGTCCTGCCCTGGGTGTGTCCCCTCTCCCTCCAGCCTTGTGCAGTGTTAGGCTCCGGTTTGCTGTGACAATCAGTGTGTGTAATGTCATCTTGTTTGTTTGTGTTTTTTCTCACCTTGGATTTTGAGGTGAAATGTGTTCCTCTGAGCCTCTACGTACGTGTCAGGGAGGTTAAATGATCTTCTGGTGACACATCTATTTTCACAAGTCAGGACCAGGACCAGCGTGTTGCGCAACTGTGTGTATTGGGGGGCTTCTTTTTCACTTCCTCTCCCCGCCAGTGGGTGGCGCCAAAAACCACTGGTCACCGACAACAAAACTCAAAGTATGTTTTTTATCTTCCTCTCTGGGATGCGACTCTTAAAATAGCCGCGTGACGACACAGGATTTGCTTTTAAATGGCAGTAAAAATACCGTCTTAATCCGCATCCTCCTCGTGCGCGCTGGTTCGCTCACGCGCCGATGCGACGGTGGGTCCGCCTGAAAACACCACACGTCCCTCCCTCCAGTTGACTGGAAATACGAGTGTTAAGGAAAAGTGCGCTGTTGTCGCGAAGTTTGTCGCGTACGTGTGAAAAAGGAGATGTCGTCGTCCCCGAAAACACACACAGAGTAGACACAATGATTCAATGTCCCCACAGTGCACGTTTCGCAATGTGGATTTCCCGTAGGAGGGGCTTGGAGGAGTCCTGCGAACATGTCCGAGAAGCGCGCGGCCGCCATGAGCGTAAGGGGAACGAAGGAACCGCTCGCCTTCGTCGCGTGTGTCCGCGCGCGCCGTGCGGCCGTGGCGCAAACTCCGCACAAGTGCCCACAGCGTGCGGTTCGAGCGGCCGCGTCGACGTGTTGAACAGAGACGCGTGTATTGAGGCGGAGCGCGATTATTAATCATTACTCCGTTTACACTGCGACGGTGTACTCGCTGCGTGTCACCCGGGTTTTCCACGCTACCTACTCTTCTGTGTGCGTGTGCGTGCGCGCTGCGATCACCTTCACACACCAGGCCAGCATGTGACTGGGAATGGACTCGAGGTGTGCGAGGCCCGGTGCTGCGCCGAGGGACCCGTCTCAGCACTCTTTTGGCCACCCCGATGACTCTGATGACTGTGATGACTGAGGTGTGAAGAGCTGAGCCTCAGTGCTCCTCGTCTCGTGCTGCGCGTTCACACTGACTGAGACGTGCGGGAACGTGTCATCCTGGGACCATGTGAGTACTGGAGGACCTGCTGCATTAGGCGTTCCTCTCATTGGTTCTGCTCAAAGTACACATTTATTATTATCATTATTATGGTGCACTTTATAGTTGTGTCATGTTCTTTTCTCCTCTGTGCTCCTCATTAACATTTCTAATTGTGTCCAAGATGCCCTCCAGTGTTACTGTCTGTGTTTGTCTATGTTGCAGGCCTGCGTACTGTACTTTGAGAAAAGGGTACAGTGTAGGAGCCATGAAAAGAGTTAATGAGATGCTGAAGTTGACTGTAGTGTAGCTGTGCGCATTACACACACGATGTGAGTGTGTGGACGTGGATGACGATTTGTTTTCATCACACAGTACTTAGTACCAAGTTGTACTTTTCAAGGAGTTTTTTTTTTTTTTTTTAACCTGGCAACATTTTATTACGGTTTTAGCACTGACAGCTGGAGGTTCTAATCATCTAATCAAGTCTACTCATAAATAGACTTGCATGGAATTATGACAGAGACTTAAACTGAGCAAAAAAAGAAGAGAAACTGAAGAAAAACATTGTAATTTGTGCAGAGTAGACATGTGACCTACACTACATGTAGAGTACGAGAGCCTCTCGCTATAAACACTCATCACTCACTTTTGTTCACCGCCTTTCGTCGTCAGGGTCACAGCGGTCCGGAGCGTATCCCGCGTTCACTGGGCACTAAGCTAAAACTGGGAGAGGTGCACCCTGAATGGGACGCCGTTCCACCGCAGTCAGTGTAAACAGATTTGGGTATTTACACCCATATGTATATATGAAGTGGCCCAAAAGCAAATAAACATTGAGCGTCACTGTAACCGCATGTATAGATTAAGGCAAAGGAGATTTTCCAGTGGTAAAGTTGCTGCCTTATTTAGCGAAAGGTTGAAGAAGAGCAGCAAAGTAATTGCATTTAGCTAATGATTTTTTCCAAAGCAACTTGCAACACACTTATACTCTGGGTAAATTTACTGGAGCGATTTGGAGTAGGTACCGTGCTCAAGGGTACTACAGCTGGAGGTGGGAATTGAACCTGTGGGTCCCAAGGGCTGCAGCACTAACCACTACACTACCAGCTGTCCCCTCATTCAGTAATAGGGTAGCACTTTGCTCCCAGGGGATTTGTGGTTCTAATCCTCATCACTCCTGCTGTTATTTCCTTGAGCATGATGCTTACCTTGAACTGATCCAGTAAGAATATCCTTGTGTAGAAATGGGTAAATCACTGTAAAATGGATTCTTTAACATTGTAGGTCACCCTGGACTAAGTGGTCAGCTAAATAAAGGACAGCAGTAATGAACAATGGTCGAGTTGCTTATCATCCCATGGCATTTTGGGCAATGGTATCAGCCAAGTAAAGAATAATTATAGTAAAAGTTAGCTGACATACGGCATCGGGGAAAAGAAAGTACAGTACACCCTTTTTCACTTTCGCGGTTTTACTTTTACACATGTAAAAATAAAACATAACAGATTTTCCATCATCATTCACTGTTCAATGAAAACTTGACATTGACGTGTTGTTTTTTTTATAAGATTTTAGACTATGTTGATGTATGAAAACTATTGTGGTGATATGCGATGTATGGTTTTTGACAAATGTGGATTTACGTATTGCTACCAAACACCTGTGGATTCCCAACTGTAGCTTTGGTGTCTGCAGTTTGTCTGAGGTTCATACAGTCTAATGCTGTGATGTTGGAAACTTTCTTTTCACGTCACTGTACGCACTTTTATTATTCTGTTGAAAGCTACTGAAGTGGTGAAAAGCAGATGCTCGCAATTCAAATTGTTTACTTTTGGAAGTAGTTTTCATGCATATTCTGTTAACTGGAAAAACAGTATTTGTGTGTGAAACCCTAAAACCCGTGTTCTTCATGTTACGAACATTAGAGTTTTAAATTTATTTTTAAAAGCATATTTTCATTCTATTTTCTGAAAGTTCTTGCTTGCAGAAGCCAGGAAAAACCCAATTCCTTGTATAAGATGGCACCAAATCAATAAATAGAAACTCGTGCCGATTGTGGGGGGACAGCTTCATGTAGCAGTGCTGGAGGGGTTTCCTTCAGTGCATTTTCGAAATTCATCATAGCGATATATGAGAGTTTTACAGAAAATACCCTGCGAATAGATAGAGATATGTCTCTATTGTTATGCTTTCTTGTTTGGGAACTCCAAGTGTCCATATGCTAATGAATGTTTATGTAATGAACGGGTCACTTGTGGTGTTCTGAGGCATGTTAGCACACAGTCGGTATAAAAAGCGAAACGCTTTTTAATTTGTTCTCCTCAAGCTACAACTCACTCTCCTTCTAGTCCGCTGCTTCATTCTGCTGTTGCACGTGATTCATACAGAAACATAACGTTGACTTGATGTATAAACCAGAACAACACACTGAATAGGAGATTGTAGGCGTTACATATTTTTTCATTTAAAAGAAGGCTTTAATTTTGCTTTGAGCTTAATAGAAGATAATAAAATGTCCTGGCATCCTGTCCATGTCCCTGTTTCATGCTCAATATATCATGAATAGAGAAATACAGAGGCCCTGTGCTGTATCAACTGTTTATGAAAAGAGAATAAGAAAGAAAAAAAAAAAAAAACAAAGGAGTCTTAAGGCAATAAAATTTTTGTATTCATAGTAACTTTATCTGGTGCCTTTAGCAGGACCTAACCTGTGAGTAAGTTGAGGTATTAAGCTATATTATTACATTTTTATAGACTATGACTTATTGACCAGACTTAACAGTTTCTTTCGAACAAACTTCAGTCCCTCTTGTGTTTGTAAGTTAAGGTTCAATGTTAACATTTTGTTTGAAGACCAGTTTAAATTACAACCTTTTTTAAATTAAAACACCTTTACACAGGTGGTAGTGTAAGAGTCCATTTGCCTTCAGCAGTCAAACATTTTACTCTGAATGTAAGAACCCTTAAAAATGTCAGATCCCAAATTTTGAAAATATCGTTCTTAAAGAGCATGGTGGAAATAACAGAGGTAAATTTGAAGGCTTTACATTTATCTGTTTACATACATTTACATTTATTTACTTAACAGATGCTTTTCTCAAAAACGACTTCCAATGAACTCTATGTAGTGTTGTCAGCCCACAAACCGTATTCACCAAGGTGACTTACACTACTAAATACACTACTTGCACTGGGTCACTCATCCATACATCAGCGGAACACACACGCTCCCTCTGTCATTCATGCATTTTCCTCATTGTGCTGTTTACACCAGAAATTTGTCTGGTTTCCGGTCTGTTGTTAGTGTATCTCGATGTGCCCTACTAACAGTGTGGCTTTTTGTCCCTCCGTCTGCCTGTCCCAGTTTCAGTGTGGCACCGTGTTGAGCCGCCCGCATCCTTGTGCTCGTGGGCCTCTAAGTCTGGGCCTTCTGCTCTGTCCCAGTGTGTTAGTGTATCAGCGTTTTGGTGAATTTGCCCAAAAGAGCAAGTACTCGTGTCACCTCGTGATGACTACACAGTCAGCCAGATGTTAGATGTTCGTGCTCTGCTGATACACATCTTCAGTCACTTCAGTGCAACTGGAAAGGTACAAGTGAAAAAAGGTCTCTTCACCAACTGAGAAAGCGTCTTTGCACTTTTGTTCTTCCTCCACAGTTGACTTTTTTGATCTGTCTTCATGTTCAGTTCTGTTTATAACTCACTGTGTTTCTCTGGAAGTCCTCATGCGCACTTGTGCTTCTCCTTCTTCCTGCAGGACGTCCTGTCCCTCAGCACTGATTTCTCTGTCCCTGGCTGTGCTGTTTCTGGGTGGAGCCTCCGAAATTCTGTCAAGCCATCCTTTATGTGAGTTTTGGTTACCCTGTGTTTTCAAATAAGTTATTGGTCACTTTATCATCTCTCGGCTTTTCCCCACAGCAGGTAGAGAGAATGGAGACAAAGGTAAAGATGTAGTAAGAGTGTATTGGCCATTATTGCATGTTCACATATACGTGGAATTTGGCCTCGTTCGTGGTTTTTCAGTTTCCCTGAACACGAGAACACAAATTGCAGACATTACACGACACATATACTGTAAATAACAGAGTAAAAGTATGAAGTAACAAAGCTTGATGACCAAACATACATGACAGCATATATATATATATATAAAATATTATATATATAATATATATACGCAGACACACACATACACTAGCATTCAAAACGTTGGAATCACCTAGAAAGTTTTTGAAAGAATACTTTTTTAGTCAAGGTACCATTAAATTGATTTCACAACAGTCATGACATTGTTGCTAATGTTCCAAGTGGTTGTTACTGCTTAAAATGACTGATTTATGATTTACTTTTCACCTAAGACTGCAAAGCCCCATTTTCATTATTCCAGTGTCCTAATGGTAGAGAAACTTTAGCTGAAACCTGCTGTTCTGTTCAAGAAAGCAAGTGAATGGTCTTTCCGGGTTACAACGTACTGAAATTCCCGAAGTTCATCTCTGGGTTCAAAAATGGCCAAAATGATGCAGCTTTATCATGAAACACGTCACTCAATTTTTTTTTTTATTTTTTAACTGTAAGTCGGTCATTTCTAGCAGTAATAGCCATTTTCAATATTAGTAGAGGTGCCTTGGCTGTATTTTCAGATTAGTTTACATTTCTTTGTTTAGCTGACACTTCTCTCCACAGTGACTTACAGTTATTTACCCCTTTATACAGCTGGGTAATTTTACTGGAGTAATTTAGGGTAATTACCTTGCTCAAGAGTGCTGCATGTGGAGGTGGGGATTGAACCTGGGACCTTTGGGTCTAAAGGCAGCAGCCCTAACCACTACACTACCAGCTGTCTGTAATTTAATGGTACCTTGATTTTTTTATTTTTTTTATTTTTTTTTTTATTTTTTTTAAAAAAAAAAAAAAAAAGAGGATAAAGTCCTTCAAAAATATGAACATTTCTGGGTGATTCTGAACCTTTGAACACTAGCACATACAGTATGTATGAAAGTACACTATACGTATGCGAGAAATATGATAATTTCTGTTCAAGAAGAGAAGTGCAAATAGCAGCCAGATTAAATATAAAAAGTAATAGGTAACATATATTACTTTAGGTTACATACAATGTTACCAGTGCAAAGTCTTTAACTGTTTAACTGTATTCTTTTATTTTCAGGCCTAAACCAAACAACAGAATTTTGGTGTCTGTTCAAGAGTGATATAGATTATAATGTGTCTCAGAAGTTGATAAGGGACATTGCTTGAAGCATAACACACACACACACACACACACACACACACACACACACACAGAGAGAGTAGTGGGAAAGGTGTAAGTTGTTACACAGGAAGTGGATGTGAGGCCTTTTGTGGTTTCTGTGTTTCTGAGTGTAACATTTACAAGCATGATGTTTCCAGTGAACTTCCTGTTTATTCCACCTGTTTGGTCAGGCTATAAGCGCCGATGTTTTGTGGTTGAGGGGGGGAGAAACCATGTGCGAAGAGGAGCGCTCTGGACTGTGTGGTGCATCGCCATGCCAGAAAAGAATGCAGTAAAAATTAACTGAATTCTATTGAATGTGGTGAGAATGAAACATGACGCTGTTTATTTTTGTGTGCTCTGTGTCTGGTAGTACAATGGCAATTAAAACACTTGCATGGGGGGGCGCAGTGGCACGGCGGGTTTGGCCGGGTCCCACTCTTTGGTGGGTCTGGGGTTCAAGTCCTGCTTGGAGTGCCTTGCGATGGACTGGCGTCCTGTTGTGTGTGCGTGTGCGTGTGCGTGTGTGTGTGTGCGCGCGTGCGCCCCCCCCAGCCCTGTGCTGCTGGGTTAGGCTCCGGTTCACCGCGACCCCGCTTGAGACAAGCGCCCTCAGATAGTGTGTGTATACAATGGTGGTTGAGTTCAAGCAGAAGAGAGACAGCTGTGTGTGTCCTTCATTGATGACCAGAGCACTCTACCCTTACTGAGGAGACCTGGGACAGTGTACCTCAAAGAAACTTTGTAAAATGAAAAAATAAAGCACGCAGGAAACAAGTACATTCCATGTCGTCATGGTAGCGATGACACTGAATGTGATGGTAAAAAGTGTATGAAACACTCGTTGAACTGCACACGTCTTCAAAACTGAAAGTGCAGGTCAGGCGTCACTGTGGGCTCATCGCTGTGTCATCAGTCCTTGATCAGACTTTGAAAAAGCTCTTTCAGTTGTTATGACAATTTCTGTGTTTTCCCAGCAGACTGCCTTATGTACATCAACCAGTAAACAGATTTTTTTTTTTCCCCTCTCATTTATAAAGTTTGACTCTTTCCTGGATGTCAGACTTTCTTGGTCAATGCTACCACTTGTACCTACAATCTTTTCATTTACATTTACAATTATTGATTTAGGAGACACTTTTTTCCAAAGCAACGTACATCTCAGCAAAAGTATAATTTATGCATTACATTAAGAGAAAGAGACATAGCTGCAGACATGAAAGTCTCAGGTAAACCTAGTTTGCTACCTACCACTTGCTGCACCAGGGTTCATTGTTCAAGTAGGTGCATAAAACACAGGATAGACAAATCCTGATACCCTCTTACCATTTTTTTTTTTAAATATTATAAGACACAAATAAGCAAATACAATGCCAGAGTAGTGGCTGAATAAAGGTTGTATCTGGAGATGCTTATGGAGTTATGATGCCTGAACAGTTACACCTTAAATGAGCTGGAGAGATCTTGGGCGAAGTGGATCTGGAAAAGATGAGTTTTCAGACACTTCTTGAAAGTAGACAGAGTTTCCGAGTTCTGAGTGACAGGGGAAGGTCATTCCACCACAACGAACCCAGAACCGAGAACCTCCGAGCTTTACCTTTTGTGCGCGGGACCACCAAGTGAGCAGAAGCAGACGAGCGAAGGGGCCTGGCCGGGGTGTAGCGGTTGATTAAGTCTTGTAAATAGCTGGGAGTAGTTCTATTGATGCATTTGTACACAGTAATCAGGGTTTTGAATTTGATTCGGGCAGCTATAGGAAGCCAGTGCAGAGAAATGAGTAGAGGAGATACATGGGAGCGCTTTGGCAAATCAAACACAACTCATGCAGCAGTATTCTGTAGAAGTTGCAGAGGTTTGATGGCATTAGCAGGAAGATCACACAGGAGAGAGTTGCAGTAGTCCAGACGGGAAGTCACCATGGCCTGGACAAGTAGTTGAGCGGAGCCAGTAGTGAGGTAGGGATGGATCCTATAAATGTTATGCAGGATGTATCTGCAGGATCGGGTTGTGGCTTCGATATGTTGAGAGAATGACAGACTCGCATCAGTCGTTACTCCTAGACTCTTAGCGAAGGAGCTAGGTGAAATGAGTGAGTTGTCCAGTTTTTAAATCCAAGTCCTTAACCACTGTCTCACTTAATAATTTGATCAATATAAAATTAAAAAAGTGTTCTTCTTGAAATATGGCTCATCTGGAAAACTTTCTTATTATTATTATTATTATTATTATTGTCGTGCCTGTTTATAATCAAACAGAACTGTCCTCACAGCAATGCTGTTAACTCACGTTTACTGCTTTTAATAGAGTGCATTTTAAAGTCTTTCTTCAGTTCCTCTAATTGCACAGTCCAAACATTTTGTGAAATTCAAAATTTAAAGATAGAAATACAGTTTTTTACTTTTATCAGTAAAAACAAATGAGTACATATAAATCTCTAGCGCACACAGTTGTATGACTCTGTCTGTTAACAGCAGATCTCTGTGGAGTATGGTGTGGTGAAGGTCCTAGCCCAGTCCTCGAGTGGTAGAGATGGACGCCAGTAACACAGTTTTTTCCCCTCCATCAGCTGCATGTCAGGACGTGGGCACCTCCAGCGGTGAGATGATCCAGGTGTATGGGGGTGAGGCCTCGGTACTGCGCTGCCCTCTTTACCACACAGAATATGCCCAGGGTTCTCGCTTCAAGCTGGACTGGTACTGGACCCAGTCTCCTGAGACTGCGGAGCAGCCTGTTCCAGTTGATCACATGGATTCCAGGATCAGCAGAGAGGGCAATCGGCTGTGGTTCCACCCCGTCAGCTCAGGGGACGCGGGTCATTACATTTGCGTGTTGAGGTACGGACCCTTTTGAGTGGATTTAAATATGTGTAATCAGTGGTTGGGCAGAAAGAAGATCATATTGGGGCTGTTGGTACAGAGGGGCAGGAGAACCTGCGAGGACAGAAAGCAGGAAAGTGGTTACCCAGAGAGCTGCGTAGAGAATGGCTCGCCATACTGGCATGAGAAACCAAGTTCTGCCGGATGTTATCTAACTTACATTACATTTATTCATTTAGCTGACGCTTTTCTCCAAAGCAACTTACAATGTTAAGGTCACAATAATTACAAGCTTATAGTTATTTACCCATTTATACAGCTGGATAATTTTACCAGAGTAATTTTAGGGTAAGTACCTTACTGAACAGTACTGTAGCTGGAGGTGAGGATCGAACCTGCAACCTTTGGGTCTGAAGGCAGTAGCGCTAACCACTAGGGTACCAGCCGTCTAACGTAATGTGGAAGTGCTTGTCAAATGAACGTTTTTGCTGTCCTAGGACAGACCGCTATAACACATACGTGCTGTATGTCTGTGTGGCTCCTGGCCTCTCTGTGACCTGCCTCTCTTTGTCTCCTCAGCAACAGAACGTGTTGTGTCAAGGTAACCGTGAGGCTCAAGGTCCTTCAGCGGCCAGAGGGAATGTGTGTGCCTCAGCCCCCGGGGCCTTCTGTCCGTGTGGACATTCCTGTGGAGGAGGGGAAGACGCTGAGCTGTCCTGATCTCCAGGATTTCACGCATCCCAACAGGAGTCTGTCTGTCCAGTGGTTCCATGTGAGTCTGCTTGTCCTCACTTTCTTTTTCAGAGAGCACAAAAGTGGCCTTTGATGGAAGACAGAGATGCAGAGGCACCCATTACATTGCGTCCTATAGCCTATACCTTACAGCCCTCATGCTGCCTACGACACAGGTGGTCCTCGATTTACGATGGAGTTACGTTCCGATAAACCCATTGTAACTGGAAAGTATCGTAAGTTGAAAATGCATTTGATACACCTAACCTACGGAACATCATAGCCTAGCATACGTGCGATGGCCATTATGGGATTGCCTCCTTCATGCTGGGCAATTATTTCGAGTTTCTCCTCAAGAGTAATTGCTCTCCTCTTATTCCTCCCATCAGTAGCAGGAGACACAGGCGGGTGTTTCGTAGACATGATGGATGTACAAAACACAACGTAGATACGGGGGGTCTCCAAAAAAACACTAGCAACACAGAACACTGTATACACTAGCGACCGCGTGGCAGACTGGGAGGTGTGGATCGCTGCTGCTGCTGCCGCCCAGCATCACGAGAGAGTGTCGTACCGCATATCGCTTGCCTGGGGAAAAAAATCTAAATTCAAAAACCAAAGTACGGTTTCTACTGAATGCGTATCGCTATCGCACCATCGTAAAGTCGAAAAAACATAAGTCGGACCATCGTAACTCAGGGTCCGTCTGTATACGTACAGTTGGTGTCATTACGTCAGTCTCCCTGTTCTACTGACTGGATTTCTATTTTTAGTGTAGTACTGATGGAATTGAACGTGCTCCTATAGCTGAGTGTGTTCCTGTATTGATTTGTCTTTAACAGAATTGCAAGCAATATGAATGGGGCATCGACCGTGAGAAGAAGGGGCAAAACGTGGTCATTCATCTGATGCGCGAGATTTATGCTGGCAACTACACCTGCGTGGTGACGTACACGTTCAGAGGAGAGGAGATGAAGTTCACCAGGGTGGTTGCTGTGAGGCCTGTGTGTAAGAAGACCTTTGCATGCATGTATATCACTGAGCTTGTGAGATTACACTGCTGATCTCACCACGAAGGCCACACATGGAGGGACATGTCAGACGGCAGCACTCGGAAATTAAAGAAACAACCACCTGTGCTTCACATTAACCATGAGTTACATTAAGAACATGGTGTAGGTTGGCTAGTTGTTGGAACACTTTCCATACCTGCATAAAGAAGACTGCTTTAAAAATAAGACTAAATTCCAGTGAAAAGACACTGTATGTACACTTAGATTCAATTTATTTATTTTTTTTTGATGCACTAGAGTCCTGCTCACCATCTCCTCCATGCAGGAAGCCAATTCATCCATTACTAATAATGAATTTGAATGATATTCATTCATTATTAATAATCATGCATTGCAATCAAGTGCAGTTCACTGACCAGAAACCTGAATATAGGTAGGGTTGCGCCTGAGAATTTTTTCCGGCATTTTGCAGCAAAGTACCTACAGTATCCGGAGGTATTTAATAATGCAAATGCAGCTGTGAGTAATTATTTTTTAGCCTGCTTTTCAGCGTCTAGTGTCTTGTGCTTTTTCGTATGACAGTAAAGCAAAATTATCGCAGCAAAACAAGTTTTCCCTCATCGATCTGGATAAGGTGGAGTCCTCTGTCTGGCAAAGTGTGTCCGAGCAAAAGATTTAAGAAAGAGGTTATTATAGCATGTAACGAGTAAATGAATAACTGGGGGGCTCAGCACGGGTGTCATGTGGGTATTAGTAAATACTGTTGGGTTAGAGGGTCATTGCAATGGGTTCCTAACTATTACCCAATCCTACATGTAATTTCAGCTTCCTCTCGCATCCCGAAAGATCCGGTCATTCACATCCCAGATGATCAGCACTTGTTCACAGTTAAAAAAGGTTGGTAAGAGAGCTGTATCAATCGACATTATTTCCGCAAATGTATGTGCGCAAAGTAAATAAGTGATTAACGCTTTAGCTATATTTGGGTGTGTGTGTCTTCTCAGTGAAGGTCATCTTTCTGATGATGGATTCCACCGTTTCTGAGAAAGTACTGGAAAACTGTCCTTTTGGAGTAATGCATAGAAACAGGGAAACGTGGCCGGGAGAGTCAACTATTTTCACATCGATGATATATTTCATTTTCTTTCACACCAAAGAAAGAAATTATTAAAACTAGTACTGAGGGGAAAAAAAAAAGCTAGAACTTTTTTCAGGTTCCATAATATACTTGCAGAACTGACTAAAAAAGCATCAAATTTAATGTCAAAAAGCTGAAACAGTTGAAAAAATTGGAAATAGGGGCCAATACACAGCACTGTAGTGAATATCTTCCTTTTTGATTAATAATAGGGTAAAACTGTGATTTTGCAGCAAAGCCCCTTCTTAAAGGGATGGCAGAAGGTGGTGTGCTGTTTAGCGCTACCATCTAGAGTTGAGTTTGAAGGGCCCAGGTCTCAAATTGCACTCCTGCTACAGTAACCCTGAACATGGTACTTTGACTGAATCGCTCCAGTAAAAATGACCCAGCTGTGTAAATGGTTACATCTTTGTAAGTACCTTTCATTGTAAGCCACTTTGGAGAAAAGTGCAGAGTAAATAAATAAATGTAAAATTTTCATCTCCATATCTTGTTGTATTTTCAGTGGGTGTTTGGTCTTTTCTATAAGTGGTTCAGCATTAAGCTAATATTAGTGGATTTTCCTAGCAGCACACAGTCCGCTCTACGTACACCGTTTCTCCCGTTGAGATCCAGAAAAACGTGACAGTCATTTTAAAGGTTAAACATGGAGGGAAAAACATAGTTTCTTTTGACAAGCTTTTTAACGGGTCATTTACAGCGATGGCCCTACTGTGCTAATATACTGCGGAATATCACATGGGTCATGATGCAGTGATGCTGGTTGCCATAGTGACACAGCTGTCTGTGTGCTAACAGTTAGTGTGTTCCGACAGGTTCAGAGGCTAAATTGAAGTGCCAAGTTTTCCTTCCTCATCTGGATGGTGAGCAGCCAAAGCCAGAGGTGTGGTGGGAAGTCAGTGGACAGACACTGGGCCAGCTTGGTGACCCTCGGTTCTCCAGTACTTCAGAGTGAGACGTTACAAACAGAACATAGCAGTACTACACCAGTGCACCAGTACTCCTACTGCGGTCCTGGACGACTGATCTCTCTTGCTTTTCCCCTCTGCCCGCTATTTCTCTTTCCCTCCCTGTCCGATGGTGTGTCACCCGAAGAGTTTCAGAGGACCGTCTTGGAGACCGCACTGTGGAGAACGTGCTACAGATCCAAACCTTCAGCTCCCAAGATCTAAACAAGGAGTACAGCTGCTTCGCTCAGAACAGCAGGAACCGAGTGAGCCGAGTAGCACTCCTCCGGGCAGAAGGTGAAGGAAGAACAGAAATGCGCAGGAAAGATGGCAGCATTGCTTCACAACCGCCTTGTATGAATACAGACAGGCTTACAAAACACCACCATACAATACTCACACACTGTCTGAAACTGCTTGTCCCAAGTGGGGTCGCAGCAAGCGGGAGCCTAACCTGGCAACACAGGGTGAAAGGGGACACACCCAGGACGGGACGCCAGTCCATCACAGGGCACCCCAAGCGGGACTGAAACCCCAGATCCACCAGAGAGCAGGACCTGGCCAAACCCGCTGCGCCACCGCACCCCCCTCCGTACACTACTATAAAGTCAAAACTGTGAATATGGTCAGTCACTCCTTGTGTTCAGAACCCAGATGGCATTTGGGAGCTTTTTTAATAGAATATATCCACGGAATTGTGCAGCCAACCCAAGTCAGCACTTCTCCATGTGTTCCTTGTTCGCTGTTATGCCCACCGCACAAAACACCACCAATTTCTCGATATGTTCTGATGAGTCTCATGTTGTGGCCCATCCAGTTTGGTGACTGCTGTGTGTGTGTGTGTGTGTGTGTTAGGCAGGTGTGCACTCACAGGTGTGTGTACTCTTACAGAATACCTGCCTCATGTAGAACTGGGCCTTGGTCTGGCTGTGCCTACGGTCATCGTGCTGGTTCTCTTTGTGGTGTACCACGTATTCCAGCTGGAGCTGCTTCTGCTTTACCGCAGCCGATGTGTCTGCCACAGGGTTGATCCAGGTAGGCTCGGCATATCTTGCTCTCCAAATGCTGTCCACCCCGGTGTCTGGATGTTTTTTTTCTGTCTCATGCCTTTCTTTCTGTGCAGATGGGAAGGAGTTTGATGTCTACATCTCCTACGCCAGGAACAGTGCGGAAGAGCAGTTTGTCCACATGACGCTCCGGCGGGTGCTGGAGAATGAGCTGGGCTACAAAGTGTGCATTTTCGATAGGGACAGCCTGCCTGGAGGGAGTAAGTATGGAGAGCCCATGGGGGGGCCGATGAAGGACAGGTTATTAATGTGACAGTAGGAGTAGTTTTGCAATGACCCTCAAGGAGTGGCAATGTGAACATTTATTGGAGGGAGTATAGACAAGTGATACTGAGTACGCGATGGCCTCCAAGGAGTGGCTTTTCCCTGGACTGTTGCTCTCTGCCTGTTGGAGGGTCGGTCTGAATGTGAGAGTTAACGCTACGCAAATGAACGTGGGACTCATTTTGCACTGAGAGCACTAATTGCTGCAGAATGGCCTTTACTGGGTCAGGTTGGCACAGCAGTGTGGCAATTGTGTACTGCCTGCCGTAAGGAGACACCGGAGTTGCTGTGGGCTGCTGTGACTGCAGTCAGCAGGGGAGTTTACGTGGGATGTCCTCTAAACAGAATGTCACGGTAATTCTTGAAGGGCTCTCGGCGACACGGCGCTAACCTGCATCGCTTTCTCCAACAGCTATCACAGACGAGACTCTGAGCTTCGTGGGCCGTAGCCGGTGCCTTATTGTGGTGCTGAGTCCAGCCTACGCTCTGCAGGGCACCCAAGCCTTGCTGGAACTCAAAGCTGGTCTGGACAGTATGGCTCTGGGCGGAGACCTGCGGGTCATTTTGGTCCAATACCAACCGGTGAGCAGGTCCAACTGGGTCCAGGAACTGCGGCGGGCCCGCGTGGCGTTGGCACTGATCCGCTGGAAGGGGGAGAAATCTGCACACCTCTCGTCTCACTTCTGGAAGCAGCTCCAGGTGGAGCTCCCCATCAAATGGAAGAGAGATGCTCCCAGCATCAATGCGGCGCACAAGCAATACATACTGACTCCCAGTGAAGTGAAAAGTGTCGACTCGGAGCACGACGCACACACAAAAAGTGACGGTGTTGTTCCAACACAAATCACAGACACTTAAGAGTTGAACTTCAAGGCACAAAGACTCCCAAATAAGGCTGTGATACCGACAGGGCAGCCTGGCACCGATTCGCTCGTGATGCCCGGTGCGCATGAACCACATACACTCTTGGTGGCAATAGCACCGCTGTAGTGCCGCTGTGTGCTGGCATCGAGCAACATGCAAGTGTTACTGAAAGTACCGCGTTCTTTTACTTTACCAAGCCCAGTAAAGGAGAGTGGTGTTTCGAATTAAAAAATACACTGGTAGAAGAAAGCTGCAACTCCATTACATGTTTGTCCTGCAAAAAAAGGAAACATTTTCTCTACTAAAGTACATTTTAAACATGTTTTTGAACAGAGACCCTTCTTCAGGAAAGGCACAGGACAAACTGGATCACATTTCTAAACTACATTTCATCTGCTGGTGCTTTTGCAATGCATCTACCCCCATCGGCATTTGCAGATACCTTCTTTTTACAGTGTCACAACTGTCTGAAGGGTAAAGGAAATGGTGACATTATAAGCTCTGGTTTCCTAAACTCTTAGTAAGAACCAGAATTGTGGTCTACCGAGCTGTTGTGTGTTTTGAACTGAAGCCGCTGTGTGAAATGTATTTTTGTGTGACACAGTTGAGAGACCCACGATATGCAGCGCTTGTTCTGCTGTGTTGAGCATTCTGCACTGTGTGCTGCCAACTTCACACCGCTGATCTCCAAATCTCTCGTGAGGATCCCAAGAGAGCGAAATATTCTGTATTTATTTTGGATTTCTCCCCTTCTGGCTCCTAGCCCACACTCTAGGTGACGACTGTGCCGGCATCAGCCAACCACTGTTGGTATACAACTTCACAGAGCGCAGGGTTGTGTGTGAAGGGCCATACACACTGCGTACATTTAATAATGCTCCTGTAAATGTTCCTCCTCTTGTCTTCATAGGTCTGTTGTTTAAGCAGATTTTATTAAATCAGAATTCAACCAGATTAATTAGGGGTCAGTGTATCGCTTTCTTCTTTCTTTTCCCCTCATGTTTTCATCTTTCACGTTTACTTTCAAAGATTTCATTTTATATTTTATAAATGTCAGTTTTGGTTGTGCATTTTCTCTGTTTTCTCATCATTCTTCAATTGTCTGTGCTTTAATCCGGACGATGGCACATTCACAGCTGTGTGGGGAGCTTTGGTGATGCATTCTGCTTCATGCTCTCAAATGCGCTCCACCAATTTCTATCCATAGTGAAGCGCTTCTGTAAGGGTTCGAGCTCGAGGAGGTGTGAAGACTATTCTTTGTAGTGGCATATGTAGGTGTGTTACGTGGCTCAGACTTTTTTATTCCCCAGATGTTATGTAAGTGTTTCTCTGTATCATCTCGAGCGAGAAGAACATACCGGCACTTCTGAATCCCTGACAACTGGAAAAGAGCTTCAGCACTGTGAGGGTGGTCAGCTGGAGGAGAACCCAAAGGGCTGCGGAGACTGGAGCGCCATTTAATAGTACGGTGCGGCGACTGCCCACATCGCTTCAGGCAGTGGGTGCTGGTAGCAGCTCCAAGAGAGTCCACTCTGGACTGGAGCAGCCGAGTTCTCCAAGGAGAGACCGTTCTTGTGCTTCCGGGAGCTCTTTCAGTTGCTCGAGTGTGTGCCTTCGCTGCACTGGGCATGTGGCTGCGTCACGGAGCTGCCCTGTCCTCCCGCAGTGAAAGGCAGTGAGAGTCAGGCCTTACAGGGCTCAGCACGCCTCACAGTGCTGTGGACAGCAAGGAGTCCCAAGACAGGTGGTCCAGCTCTGCTCCTCGGGTTGGGGGGTTAGGGTTAGGTTAGGATTGGGGGGTATTGCACGTCCTCGAGTTGGCGTTTCGTTCACCATCCGCTTTACTACTTCGGTGAAACTGTTACGAACAAAGGAGTAGAGTGTGGCGTGATACATTGGTACACCTTGAGTTTAAGAGCAACAGGTTTAACTGATAATGAATTTATATACAAGCTGCCTTTCATCTCTAACCACATCCATCACCGCTACATACGTGCGTTGGTTTTTTCTGCTCAGAGTTCACCCTGTTCCTCTTGCGGTCAGGGTTTTTCATGCCTGGCTTGTGCTTCTGCCACGTATGCAGTCCTACTGGCTGTAGTCTGATCTGGCCACTAAAACGCATGACATTATGTACTCAGTCGGTTAACAAGAAGATAAAGGTTATGATCAGTTTAAAAAAAAGAAAGTCTTAATGAAAAATTACATAAATGTGAGATGTTGGTGGTGGGAGGAAGTGGCATTGTGGGGTGGAGATGGGAGGAGGAGGTGACAGGGAGAGAATGGGAAGATTAGTAAGTAAACGAATCGACCGAATAGAGGCAATGTGTGAGCTAGGGGTGGGGGCAAGTTGGGCAATTACATGCTGCTATTATTGCCCACTATCTGCTTTCGCTTAATTCTTGCCTGTGCGCAAACAGATAGGAATATTTAGCATGCTAAGTGTGCCAAGAGAACCGTGCCAGGAGGCCGTGGGGCTTTCGATGCCATTGAAAATTAGTTGCTGTCTAATCTGTCCTTACGTTGAGTACGCCTGTGTCATCAATATAAGTGGATGGGTGTTTGTGCGTGTGGGGCAGTTTGTTATCCTGTCTGAGTGGCTCCTTAAACAATGATGATCGGAGTTCGTACCCCGGGCGAGGGAGGATGTGAGGGCCATTCCCTTGGCACGTGCCTGGTGAACAGGGTGTCGGGTTCAGTGCCGCGAAGGCTTTGATCAGCAAACCTGTCTAAATGAATGAAAGGCCTCATGGAGAGGCTGTATGCTTTACGGAGGAGCTATGGGGAAGTGTTTTCTGACACAGCATGTCTACTGTGTGCGTGTGGTTGTCACTTGGTCACTAATGACATAATGAGGCTCCTCTAGATCGCGTTACATTGATGTGTCAGAGTGTTGAAGTTCAGTGTAATTGCAGTAGTTTCAAGTGCTCAAGTCAGGTTACGGTGCTGGGTGTGGAACTGCACCAAGGCCGCATGCCACTTAGAGTTAATGGCCACTGTGCGTGCGCGCGCACACACACGCACGCACCCGCACACACAAACTGATCTGCCATCTCCCCACAGAGGTCCTAGAGAGAAACTTTTACAACAAGGAATAATTTTGGACTTTTTCGGACTTCAAGTCATTCAGTTGCTTCAAGCCATCGTTTCAGAATGTGCACTTTTGGTTTATAATTGATGAAATCTCCTAGGGTGAGAAACAGTCTGCTTGAACAGGTATTGTGGAATGCTGCATTAAGCAAAAATTACAGTTTTCTTTGTAACTCACATCGCTTTTGGAGACGACACCATGGTGATGGAGGCACAATGGGAACCGATGTGTGGGAGCTTACCTGAGTGGGTGGGGAGATTACGCCTCAGTCACTTTGACAGTTCCTGACCTCAAATACAGTCTTTACACAAACACGTAAATGATGAGACATCCCAGATTAAGTGACATTAAGATTTAGCTGGAAACTCAAGCTGGGCACGAAAATGTGGCCTGCAAACCCTGGTGACACACGGCACAAAATAGGTGGGGATGACAAAAGATTTAAAAAAAAAAAAATCCTGGACAAAGAGGCTAAAGAGAAGCAGTGTACATCTTAGTAAGGCTATTGATGGCAATAGGAATTCACGTAAACAGATGAGATCGGAGCACAACAGTATAAGGCTTTTACGTGATGCTCAGTGATGAGTAGCAGAGCACTTTAGAAATTTTAGGGAGCATGGAATATTTGATGGCAGGGTACTGCTGAAATTGCAAAAGCAAATTACAAACATTAAAGTGCGGAGGTTCTCAGTTCTGACTCCGTTGTGGTGGAATGACCTCCCCCTCTCACTCAGAACTGCTGAAACTCTGTCTACATTCAAGAAGGGTCTGAAAACTCACCTTTTCCGGACCCTCTTCACGCATGATCTCTCAAGCTCACGTATGGTGTAAATGTTCATGCTCCTTAACTTTATCATCATCCCCACATAAGCCTTTACGCAGCCACTACTCCGGCATTGTATGTAAATGTTTGTGTACCTTTTTAATAAAAAAAAAAAAAAAAATTGTAGGAAGGCGATCAGGATTCATCTGTATATTCCCTGCTATTTGTTACAGATAAATAACATACTCATAGCTGCCAACCCTTCCTGTTTTCCCAGGATTTTTTTTTTGATTTTCAACACTGAGTGCAAAACTTACGATTTTGGTTTCTAAATTCCACTTTACAAAAAAGTAAAAGAGTTCATTTTAAAGAAAGGCACCACACACACACACACACTCATTTCTGATCCATCTTGTTCATTAACCATTTGTACAGATACTTGCTTCTGGGTAAGAGCATCATACTCCCCCCAAATAATCGCTTCGCAAAAGCAATCACACACTGCCCTGTCCTATAAACTTGCTGAAAAATGCATCTTTTTCACTGTTACATTCTGTACTTCAGCAATGTAAAGCTATGTGACAACAAAAGCAACAGCAATGATGATAAAAATACCCCTGCCCCCTCCGGCCCTTATTCCGGTTAATTTTTTCCATCGACTGTTGGCAGTTATTTATATTGTGGAAGATACTGTACAGTGAGGTGTACAGTTACGGTACACCACCACCACAAGATGGTGCAGCAGAGCAGTGTGTCACAGAACAAAGTGACTGTGCAGAGGTTCCTCACACACTAACCCAAGTGGAGGTGACTCTGCTGTGCTGAGTGACTGTTACAACCCCAGGTGTCTGGGATGGGCGTAACATCAGGTGAGCGGTGACAGCGGTAACAATGGGCCAACAAAACACACGTACAACAAGGAAGTGCATAAGTACAAATTCTTTTTACTGTGCGAATAGGTGCAGATATTCAGGTGACTATTTACAGGAACGCAAAGACACTGTTCAGGGGAAAAAGGAACCAAGATAAAGCAAAGAACATAGAAAAACCAAATTGTCCCATTATATTTACATATTTAGCAGATGCTTTTCTCCAAAGCGACTTCCAATGAACTCTATGTAATGTTATCAGCCCATACACCTTATTCATCATGGTGACTTACACTGCTAGATACACTACTTACAATGGGTCACTCACCCATACATCAGTGAAACACACACACTATGGGTGAACTTGAACAGCATGTCTTTAGACTGTGGGAGGATCAAACCCATGTCCTCTCACACCGCCCAGATGCTGTGAGACTGCAGTTCTGCTTGCTGTGCCACCGTGCTGCCGTTACCAGTATTTTCCAGTTGATAAGGAATTTATCAGGGCAATCAAACACAGTGGTTAACACATTAGGCTCTGCGGCCATCTATTGTGCAATGTTGGTGCTGGCAGCACCAGCTATTGTGTTGATGTTAAGATCAAGTAAATGCTCTCTAATTCAGAATAAACACTTAGCTTGTCACAATTACTCACAGCCAGTGTGCACAATTCAATATAGTACAAACTCTTAATTTTACCCGAAACGCTGACATAGTGTGCGCACAGGGTGATCCAAAAATTTATGCCTTAATTCTGTAAATATTAAAATCATTGTACATGAACTTATGAAAAAATAATGTCAATCTATAATGAATACTCAGCATACACATTGTAATAATAAATAAATAATAAATAAATCTATCATGAATGCTGAAGAGTTACTCTCTATCAAATGGCCAATCTCACATTGTACCAATGTCAAGCAATCTGTTTTAATTTTCATCATACTTGTCATTACCTAGTAGTCTAATCTCTGACTTTTTGGTTTAACTTAAACTCTTCCATCTACTTTATGCACAGCAGTCCAAAATATAAACATTAAAGCAAAATAAACACTTAACAGTGCAAAATTGATTCCCTTAATCCAGTAAAAATATGGAGGTTCAGTATAATCCCTTGAAGACTTATACTGACAAAAATTCCTCTTTCTGATCACGACACATAGTGTGATTTATATGTCCTGAGTATTTGATCTTTTGTCATGGTAATTGCATCCAAGACCTTGTCATGGACTGGCATCCCATCCTGGATGTGTCCCCTCCTCGTCCAACATCGCACCCTGTGTTGCTGGGTTAGGCTCCGGTTCGCCGCGACCTGGTTTGTCCCAAGCGGTTTCAGACAATGTGTGTGTGTCTATATTTGAACTTTTGTCATGGTAATCGAATCCAAAACCTTCTGATGGACTGGCATCCTGTTGAGGGGCTACTCAACTTAGCTGTGTGCCCTGTGCATCCAAGATAGGTTCTGCCAGGACCCTGACTTGGACAAGTGGTTAAAACAGCAACTGACAGAAGGAGTGAGTAATTTCATCTGAGGGCTGCGACACAATCAAATGATAAACAAGGAAATAAAAGAAATGAAATGAAAAATAATGACACAACTTGTTATAAATAAGAGATGCGTCTGCTGTTGATTGATGTTAAATAGGGCAATAGATAGCATAGTAGTTAGAGGTGGTTAAGATGCATGAAGCATGAACACGTGAGAAGGTGAAATGAACATCGACTCGAGTGTACAACACATGCTGGGGTCTGGGAAAATGTCCCAGTTGGTCCCCTTATGAAAACTGATCCTCATTTTCACACTCACTGTGGAGGTCCTTCTGTGGCAATGATGACATATGTACATCCCATAATAAAATTGTTCCCGGTGGGCAAGAAGTCACCTGACCCATCACTTCATATGGAGATATGATTGCATGCCTTATCATCACAGTGTACCCTTTTAAAGCAGGAAAGTTTTTAATGCTTAGGGGTTTCATTTGTATCTGTTTCCTTTACCTGCTTATCCCATCGCATAAGGAAACCGTCTGTAAAACCAATGATATGGAGATGCCACTGCTTCTTTCTCCCCAGGGATTGATGACACAAGTACATGTGTTCCGCTTTGCAATCAGACCAGGGAGGTACCAACTTGTCAGATACTAGGAAACACAAAAAAACAGCATTAAGATAAAAGCTTGTGTGCACCAGGTACCCTAAGAGCTATGTTTTCTGGAGCCTGGTGCTTGAGGGGGAACACTCTTGAAAAAATGGTTAAGGGCAAGAAGTCAGACAAAAAGCAATTGAAATAATAGGCTTCCACAAAAGCTTAATGCAGTAATATGAGTACCTTGCCCACGCTGGGGTTACTGAGGCCCAGCCCAGGAGTCAGCTCCTGTGGTGGTGTTCACTGCAGTTGGAAGTCAGTGAAGAGACTGAAGGACAGGAGCGATATCACTGAATTCTTTGCAGCAGTGACAATCCTGCATTTCCCAAGATATTTCCTAGTTCCTGCAGTTTGGGCAAGCTGAACAGGGATGAGCGTGCATGTCTAGCTTTTTGACAGCACAGAGCTGAAATACTTAAGCCTGCATGAAATGAAAGTGTGTAATACGTCTTCGGTGTCACATGTAGGAAGAAAGTCCTTAAATTTACAAGTATTTAAGTGTAAAAAACAAGTATTTGCAATAAAATTAATATAATGTCTAAAAAAAAGTCAAAATAACACCAAAATTTTTTGCATGTGTCACAAAACTGTCATTTAGGCCCTCCAAGTCCAGCTGAGACAATGCACTGTCGCATCCCAGAAGCATAATCTCTATTTCGTCAGCATTGAGGAACAGATCATTTACACTCCATTAGACCTTAATGTCACTAAGATCGAGAGCCAGCTGTTTTATAGCGCATGTTGTTGGCTTGATGGACAGGTAGAGTGGTGCGTCATCAGTGTAGGAGTGGCAATTTGTATTATATTTTCACATAATGTGCTGTAAATGGAACCCTTATAGACAGAAGATTGATGTATACAGGACCAGGCTTTGAGGTTTTCTATGCATTACCTGGGATAAGAAAGAGACAGTGGGTTATTAACAAGTACATACTGAAATCTATTTGAGATGTAAGAACTAAACCAATCTAAGGACAGCACTACAGAGGCCCAAGCATGCCTCTAACCTGTATAGTACAATAGTATGATCAATGGAGCCAAAGGCATGATAAAGACAACAATAAGATAAAAATCGTTAGTTGGCCTGTGTGGGCCAAAAGAAGCACATCATCAGTTTTGGTACTATGGCATTAAAAACAATTTGCCTTAAGTTTTTCATACAAATTATTAGGGAATAAATATAAGCTATGAAATGTGGGACAGCTAGTAGTGTAGTGGTTAGAACTGATGTCTTTGTACCCATAGGTTGCAGTTTCAAATCTCAGCCCCAGGTGTAGTACCCTTGAGTAAGGTAGTTATCCTAAATTGCTCCAGTAAACTTACACAGCTCTATAAATGGGTAAATAATTGTAAGTGGCTTTGGTGAAAACCATCAGCTAAATATACTTGTTCAAACATTTTTTAGATCAATGGGACATTTGAAAAGAAGCTGTAGAAGTTAACAACTGGGTTTAAGGAAAGTTTCTTATGATGGTGTATTATGAATGAATCAGGAACCCTTCCTGATGACAGGGGTGTGTTAATTACATATTGATAGACCTAATGACCCTTCCTGGATCGGGACCTTGGCGTGGTGGAAGGGCTTGCGTGATCTAGGGATCTCAAGAGCTATGTTGTCGGGAGCAGTATGCTTCTGGTAGGGTCTCCCAAGGCAAACAGGTCTGGAGTGAAGATCCAGACTAACACGATCCGAAAAACCCCTATGGAAAATGGGAACAGAAGATAATTTACCCTGCCCGGAATAGGGTCACCGGGACCTACCCCTGGAGCTAGGCCTCGGGGTAGTTTTCCTAGGTGAGAACCTGGTGGCCGGGCAGCCCACGTAACCCGGCCGGGCTCAGCCCGAAAAGGCATCGTGGGGGCGCCATGTGGGCCCACTACCTGCAAGGTCCAACATGGGGGTCGGGTGCAATGTGTACAAGGCAGCGGGAGGGGGCGGGGTGGCGCATGGCGTCGCTGCCCCTCACGACAGAAACTGGCTCTTGTTACGTGGAATGTTACCTCACTGGGGGGGGAAGGAGCCAGAACTGGTGCGGGAGGTTGAGAAATACCAACTAGATATAGTTGGGCTCACCTCCACTCACAGCGTTGGCTCTGGAATCAAACTCCTCGATAGGTGGTGGTCTCTCTCCTACTCAGGAGTTGCACGGTGTGAGAGGTGCTGGGCGGGTGTGGGGATACTCACAAGCCCCTGGCTGGCTGCCATACAGTTGGAGTTTGTCCCGGTGGATGGGAGGGTCACCTCAATGTGACTTAGGGTCGCAGAGAGGAAAACTTTGACTGTTGAGTGTGCTTATGCACCAAACAGCAGTTCAGAGTATTCAGCCTTCTTGGAGAGGGTGGGTGGGGTTCTGGACAGGGCCCCACCTACAGACTCCATAGTTCTGCTGGGGGACTTCAACGCTCATGTTGGCAATGACTGGGAAATCTGGTGGGGGGTGACTGGGAAGAATGGCTTGCCTGATCTGTACCCGAATGGCGAAATGTTATTGGACTTCTGTGCTAGCCATGGTTCGTCCATAACAAACACCATGTTCTAATACAAGGATGCTCATAAGAGTACTTGGTACCAGAGCTCCTTGGGCCAACGGTCAATGATCGACTTTGTAGTCGTTTCTTCTGACTTGAGGCCACGTTCTGGACATTCGGGTGAAGAGAGGTGCTGAGCTGTCAACTGATCACCATCTGGTGGTGAGTTGCATCAGTGTCATGTTTGACACGAGCAAGCTAGAGACAGGTAGGTAGTGGACCCAGTTGCGGATTGGTTTTAATCTTTGAGCGAGGTTCATAGGACTGGACGTAAATGAAGTCAGGGGCAGGTGAAGGTCTTGCAAGGCACGAATGTCACAATACAGGCAATCCGAAGGTCAGTAGTCAGGGAGAATGGGTGAGAGTCATAAACCAGGAACACAGGAACAAGCAAGGCAAAGACGCTGATACTGCAAAACCACAAAGGTGTTTGCGAGAATCCGCGTCATGGTGTGGACTCAGAGCTCCTTATATCCCAGTGGTTCAATTAACCGCAGGTGCTTCGCTCGTTCCTGGGGGTGTGACAGTACCACCCACCCTATGGGCGGCTCCTGCCACCTGCCGAGACGGATGCCCCCAGGGCCAGAGAACCGGGCGATCTGGGTGGTCTCGGTGAAATGACGCGACCAGGTCTGGATCCAAAATGTTCCGTGAGGACACCCAACTGCACTCCTCTGGACTGTACCCCTCCCAGTCGAGGAGATATTGTAACTGGCTATGACGTCGCAGAGAGTCCAGGAGTTCATTGACTCGATACACAGGGGCTCCATCCACTTGCACTGGCAGAGGCGGAGCAGACGCTCGCGGGGCCTGGAGGTGTGACACCTTGTAGGGCTTAAGAAGGGAGACATGGAAAGTAGGATGGATCCGGAGAGACTGAGGCAGACGCAGACGGTAAGTCACCAAGGTTACCTGGCGGACAACCTGATATGGGCCTATATATCGGGGGCTGAGATTTCGGGACGGGAGGTGTACTTTTAGATTTCTGGTAGACAACCATAACCACTAGCCAGGACGGAAGGTGACTGGACGGCTGTGGCGGTCAGCCTGGTGTTTGTATTGGTGAGCACCGTGGCGTAACCTGGCTGTCACTGTTCTCCAGGTCTCCTCACTGTGCTGGTACCACTCATCGACTGCGGGGATCTCCATCCGCTCTGGATGTAGAGGGAATAGAGAAGGCTGATGCCTTAGAACGCATTGGAAGGGTGTAAGTGCAGTTGAGGAATGGGTCTGGGAGTTGTGGGCATATTCTGCCCAGGGCAGATAGTGGGCCCACTGCTGCTGCTTTCTGCTGCCATATGACCTGAGGAATCGTCCAAGATCCAGGTGAAGCCTCTCTACCTGCCCATTCGCCAGTGGATGATACCCTGAGGTCAGGCTTACCTCTACTTCAAGCTTTCGCCAGAAGGCCTTCTAGAGCTTAGAGGTAAATTGTGGCTCTCGATCGGAGACAATATCCTCCGGCAGGCCATAAAGCTGGAAGACATGATGGAACAGAGCCTCAGAGGTCTCCAGTGCCGACGGCAACTGTGACAGGGAGATCAGGCGACAGGACTTTGAGAATCTGTTGAGCACTGTGAGGATGACGGTGTTACCTTGTGATGAGGGCAGGTCCACTAGGAAGTCAATGAAAACATGTGACCAGGGCCGGGCAGGGACGGGTAAAGGCTCCAGTAGCTCGGCGGGCTTCTGTGTGTGGGTCTTGGCCTGGGTATACATTTCGCAGACCTTGATGTACTCCTGCACGTCCTCGCTCATGGAGGGCCACCAATAGTGACCGTGTAGGAGCAAAAGGGTCCGGCGGATGCCCGGGTGTCTGGCCACTGGGAAGTCATGAGCCCACTGCAGGAGGGAAGGTTGGAATCGCACCGGTACATACTCCTTACCTTCCGGTTGGTTGGGTGGTCCAGGGTCCTCTGCTCTGGTTGCCTAGATTTCTTCCTGGAGATGCCACCAAATCAGAGTCACGATCGTGTGTTCTGGCAAGATCGGGGCAAGATCGGGGCAGGTTCCGCGGGTTCCGCATGGTCCGGGTCCTTCCCAAGTACTCTTGATAGCGCGTCAGCCTTGGTATTCTTAGACCCTGGCCGGTAGCTCACCGTGAATCTGAACCGGGTGAAAAACAGGGGCCAGCGTGCCTGCCGAGGGTTCAGCCGCTGCACTTTCTATAGATATTCTACATTCCTATGGTCTGCCAACATGAGGAAGGGGTGAGCCACTCTCTCCAGCCAGTGGTGCCACTCTTCTAAGGTTAGCTTAGCCGCTAAGAGCTCTCGGTTTCCAATATCATAGTTCCTCTCAGCAGGTGAGTTTCCATGAAAAGTACGCATGGAGGTGGAGTCTGGGAAGGTTTCCCTGCTGTTGTGATAAAATTGCGCTGACCCCGACCTCCGAGGCGTCCACCTCCACAATGAAAGGCAGAGAGGGGTCGGGATGCCGCAAAATAGGCGCCATAGTGAACCTTTCCTTCAGGGCCTGAAAAGCTCTCTGGGCCTCCGTGGTCCACTCCAATTTCTTTTGTTCACCCCGCAAAAGGGCCGTAAGTGGAGCGGCCACAGAGCTGAATCCCCTTATGAACCGCCTGTAAAAATTAGCAAAACCCAGGAACAGCTGCAGCGCTTTTACGGACGTGGGCCGGGGCCAGTCGAACACTGCCTGCACTTCCCCAGGGTCCATCGCCACTCCATCTGCCATCAGGATGAAGCCCAGGAAGGAGATCTGCTGCTGGTAATATTGACATTTCTCCCCCTTAACATATAAGCGATTCTCCAGCAGTCGCTTCAAGACCTGCCTCACTAGGCTAATATGCTGCTCTTTGGTACGAGAATAAATCAGGATATCGTCTAGGTACACTAGAACTCCCTGGTTCACAAGATCCCCCAGTACATGGTTCACAAAGGCCTGGAACACAGACGGAGCATTTGCCAGGCCGAATGGCATTACAAAATACTCATAATGGCCCAGGGAGGTGCTGAATGCGGTCTTCCAGTCGTCACCATCCCGGATCCGGATGAGATTATATGCACTGCACAGAACTAATTTCGTAAACAGCTGAGCCCTGTGGACCTGCTTCAGGGCCGCAGTGATGAGCGGCAAGGGATGGGGGTACTTAATGGTGACCGCATTTAGTCCCCGATAGTCAATACAGGGCTGTAGTCCTCCGTCCTTCTTTGCTATGAAGAAGAATCCGACGGATGCTGGGGAGGTGGATGGCCGAATAATCCCAGACGCTAAAGCCTCATTAACATAATCACAGAGGGTTTGTTGCTCGGGTAGGGACAGGGGATAGATCCGGCCACACAGTAGTGATGGGACCGGCAGTAGATCTATCGCACAATCCCACGGCTGATGTGGTGGGAGGACGGCGGCCTTGCTTTTACTCTGCCAGGTCCTGATATTCACCGGGGACTTCAAAAGTCTTGGTCGTGTCTCGACTCTCAACAGAAGTGGTGCGACAAGGAAGGGCTAGGCAGTTGGTGGCACATTGTGTTCCCCACGATATTGATTCCATTTTGCTCCATGAAAAGACGGGGTCGTGTTTGGTCAGCCATGTGAACCCCAAAATCACCGGTGTCTCAAGTGTACTGACCAGATAAAATGACAATTCCTCGGTGTGACAAGCCCCAACCCGGACCCGATTCCATCACTCTGTGCCCAGTGGCTGCCCATCCAGGGCCTGGAGACGGCGGACGACCTCGCACTTGCGTATGGGTATGCCATGATGTTGGGCAAAAGTGGCAGCCATAGGGCAGCTAGCGGCCCCTGAATCCACAAGCGCACAGGTCTGTACCCAGGAGGACCCCCAACTAGCCTCTAAGGGCACAGTTAATTGAGACTCAGTGCGGAGGTCAGCACTCACCTTGGCACTGGGTTGAGACGTGCTAGGTGGCTTCACAGGACACA
The DNA here is from genome assembly GCF_900964775.1 of Scleropages formosus. Classification (NCBI taxonomy): domain Eukaryota; kingdom Metazoa; phylum Chordata; class Actinopteri; order Osteoglossiformes; family Osteoglossidae; genus Scleropages; species Scleropages formosus. The sequence goes on along the minus strand of NC_041815.1, from coordinate 819,292 downwards.
GGCGGCGATGTAATGTCCTAAGCATCCACAGGACAGGCAGAGCTGGCTCCGGAGTCGCCGCTGTCGCTCTTCTGAGGATAGGTGCCCTCGTCCTAGCTGCTTGGGTTCTGAAGCCTCCAGCGGCTTCTCCTCCTCAAAGGAACACACAACTCGATAGGGTTGGCTCAGGGTTGTCCAGGAGGATGGCTTGCTCAATGAAGCGGTTCAGGGTCCAGTCATCCATGCAGTATGCTAATTAGGCACCTATACGTGGATGCAGCCTGTGATGGAAGGTGGCCAATAGCGCCACCTGGCTCCAGCTGCTCTTCTCAGCCAAGGTCTGGAACTCGAGGGCATATGCAGCCACGGTCCGGTTCCCCTGCTGGATTCTCATCAAACGGTCACTGGCTGCACGCGCTGACAGCTGGTGGTCAAACACAGCCCGAAATTGCTCTAGAAAATACACATGAGTGATTGTTTCCTTCTTATACCACAGCGCCGCCGCCCAGTCTAACGCAGGCCCCATCAGCAAAGAAATCAAGTATGTGATTTGGCTCATATCTGACTGATATACTTGAGACTGACTCGCAAACACCAGCTCACATTTCAACAGAAATCCCTGGCATTTCTCAGGCAAGCCGTCATACCTTTCCGGTGCAGCAAACCGGATACCCGTCACAGGCAGCAGTGGGATGACTGTTGATGACGTGGGCGGTGTGACGGAAGTGGTCGCAGGCATACTCCTGGCGGCAGGCTCCCGCGTCATGGCGGATGCGAAGATTGGCGGTTTCTGTGTCAGTTTTCTGAGCTCCTCTGCAATTTCCTGCAGGAAAAGCTTATGTGCATTCAGCAGGGCTTCTTGAGCCGACACTGCTTCCTGCAGATGTTCTAACTCCGCTGGTCTAGGGTGAAGGCAGATTCTTCTCTCATGTTTGACACAAGCAGGCTAGAGACAGGTAGGTAGTGGACCCAATTGTGGGTTTCTTTTAATCTTTCAGGGAGGTTTGTAGGACTGGACGTAAATGAAGTCGGGGCAGGCGAAGGTCTTGCAAGGCACGAACGTCACAATACAGGCAATCCAAAGGTCAGAAACCGGGAACACTGGAACAAGCAAGGCAAAGACGCAGATACTGCAAAACCACAAAGGTGTTTGCAAGAATCCGCGTCATGGTGTGGACTCAGAGGTCCTTATATCCCAGTGGTTCAGTTAACCGCAGGTGCTTCACTCGTTCCTGGGGGCGTGATAATCAGATGGTGGGGAAACTGATGGACAGACCCGGTAGGCCCAGAAGTTTAAGAAGGGTGTGCTAGGAACGACTGTCGGAGGACCTTGTACAGAATCATTTTAACTCGCACCTCCAGGAGAGCTTCTCCCATGTCCCGGAGGAGGTAGGGGACATGGAGTCTGAATGGACCCTGTTCAAAACCTCCATTGTGGAAGCAGCCAGGCACAGCTGTGACCAAAAGCTTGTTGGTGCCAGCCAGGGTGGCAACCCGAGAATCCGCTGGTGGACACCGGTGGCGAGGGAAGCCATCAAGCTGAAGAAGGAGGCCTTTAGGGCCTGGTTAGCTTTGGGGACTCCTGACTCAGCAGACAGGTACTGGCAGGCGAAAAAGGCAGTGACGGCTGCAGTTGCAGAAGCAAAATCCAGGGCATGGGAGGAGTTTGGAGAGGCCATGGAAAACAACTGTAGGTCGGCTTTGAAGAGGTTCTGGAGAACCATCCGGCAGCTCAGAAGGTGTTAGAGGAGTTTCGCTCAGGCTGTGTTCAGCATGAGTGGAGAAACTCTGACCTCTGATGAGGACATTGTTGGGAGGTGGAAGGAGCACTTTGAAGAACTCTTAAACCCAAGTGATATACCTCCCTTACAGGAGTCAGGGCCTGAGTATTTCGGGCTGTCAGAATCCATTTCCCTGGTGGAAATCACTGAGGTAGTTGGTAAACTCCAGAGTGGCAAAGCACCAGGGGTGGATGAGATCTGCCCCGAACTGCTTAATGCCCTGGATGTTACAGGGCTGTCATGGTTGGCACGCCTCTGCAATGTTGCATGGACCTCGGGGACAGTGCCTTTGTATTGTCAAACTGGGGTGGTGGTCCCTATTTTTAAGAAAGGGGACCGGAGAGTGTGTGGCAACTATTGGGGTATCACACTTTTCAGCCTCACTGGGAAAGTCTATGCCGAGGTGCTGGAGAGGAGGCTTCGGCCGATGGTTGAACCTCAGATTGAAGAGGAACAATGCGGATTCTGCCCTGGCCGTGGAACAGTGGACCAGCTTTTTACCCTCTCACAGATCACTGAAGGGGAATGAGAGTTCGCTAATCCAGTCTACATGTGTTTTGTGGACTTGGAGAAGGCCTATGACCGTGTTCCCTGGGAAATTCTGTGGGAGGTACTTAGGGAGTATGGGGTACTGGGGCCACTACTGCAGGCCATTCGGTCTCTGTACATACGGAGCAAAAGCTGTGTCGGCATACTTGGCATTAAATCAGGCCTGTTCAATGTGGGTGTTGGACTCTGCCAAGGTTGTGCCTTGTCCCCACTCCTCTTTGCGGTCTTCATGGACAGGATATCAAGGTGCAGTCGAGGCCAGGAGGGTATTCTTTGTGGGAGTTGGGAGGTGACGTCTCCGCTTTTTGTGGATGATGTTGTCCTTTTGGCACTGTCACATGATTGCCTCCAACACGCACTGGAACGGTTTGTAGCTGAGCATGAAGCAGTTGGGACGAGGATCAGCACCTCAAAGTCTGAGTCCATGGTTCTCTCACGGAAAAGAATGGCATGCTCCCTTCAGGTAAGGGGAGAGAATTTGCCCCAGGTGGAGGAGTTCAAGTATCTTGGGGTCTTGTTCACGAGTGAGGGGAGAAGGGAGTGTGAGATCGGCCGCAGACTGGGAGCAGCGGCAGCAGTAATGCGGTCACTGTACTGGACTGTAGTGGTGAAGGGGGAGCTGAGCCATAAGGCAAAGCTCTCCATTTACTGGTTGATATACGTCCCTACCCTCACACCTATGGTCATCAACTCTGGGTGATGACCGAAAGAATAAGATCACGGATACAAGCGGCCGAAATGAGTTTTCTCCGCAGGGTGTTGGGGCTCACTCTTCATGACAGGGTGAGGAGTTTGGACATCCGGGAGGAACTCAGAGTAAAGCCGCTACTCTTCCACATTGAGAGGAGCCAGTTGAGGTGGTTTGGGCATCTGAAAAAGACGCCCCCTGGGCGCCTCCCTTTGGAGGTATAGCGGGCACGGCCAACTGGGACGAGGCCCCGAGGTTGGCCCAGGACCCGCTGGAGGGATTATATCTCACAGTTGGCCAGGGAACGGCTGGGGATCCCCCAGGCTGAGCTGGAGGAAGTTGCGGGGGACAGGGGTGGCTGGGCCTCTCTGCTCTCCCTGCTGCCACCACAACCCTATTAGGACAAGCGGGTTGGAAGATTGATGGATGGATGATTGGAAGGATGAATGGATGGATGGATGGATGGATGGATGGATGGACCTAATGACAGAACAAATGGAAGATTTTATCAGTTTGTTGGTATGATCCGGCTCGAAGGACACCTATTCTTTAAGTGGGTGCGGTGGCGCAGTAGCGCAGTGGGTTGGACCACGGTCCTGCTTTCCGGTGGGTTTGGGGTTCAAGTCCTGCTTGGGGTGCCTTGCGATGGACTGGCGTCCCATCCTCGGTGTGTCCCCTCCTCCTCCGGCCTTACGCCCTGTGTTACCGGGTAGGCTCCGGTTCCCGTGACCCTGTATGGGACGAGCGGTTCTGACAATGTGTGTGTGGTATGATGAATTTTTTTTTCTAAAGTTTATTTGGTGTTTCGAATTAGTATTGCTGAGTATTGTTCACCATCATACTGTAATGATTTGAAACAGTTACGAAGAAAGGATATTAACACAGCAGTTGCAGCAGTGGAAGCAGGTTAGTTGTGATGACTTTTGAGTCAAATGTTTTCAGGAACTGAAATAGTCCAGAAACTCATTGCTACTAATGGTTTATGGATTCTAACATTCCCATCCACCAGGTTGCCAATTCTGAGTGAAGTGATTAAGTGACTGAATCTGACTGAGATCATGAGTCAGACTGTGGAGGAGAACTGAATGGAGAACCTGGTACAATTGAGTCGGGAGAGTCTATGAGCAGTTAAGAAGTAGCTGAATCTGCCTATAGTGAATTCAGAACTTTTTGTTTCTTTAAAACTTCACAACATCATAATTTGCTCCTCCTGTTCACTCATTTTTTTACCAGTTCTAAGTTTACAAAACATTTTCAGCAAAGAAATCAGTGTAGTCGAAGGAACAGTCATGGCGCAGAGATCAATGGTATGGGAGGTGCTCAGAGTAGAGGAACTGCTCTACCACATTGAGTGGAGCCCATTCGTTTGTGCTGGACATATAGTGAGAATGCCCCCAGGTGCCTCCTGGTGGATGTCTGTCAGGCACATCCCACTGGGAGGAATCCTTGCTGGCTTGGAAATGATTGGTGATCCATCAGTAGGAGCTGTAGATTGCTGCGGTAGAACAAAGATGAATGGCCTGTACTGTTTGGACTCTTGCCATAGCAACCATCTTAAGATTAAGCATCTTGAAAATGGTCGGATGGATGTACTGGATGCTTACGGACATACAGAGTCCTGCTATAGTGTTCATGCCCCTTGAAAGTCACTATTTTTACTGAGATCTAGTTCATGCTGTCTATTTCAAAAACCAAAATGAGTTATTTGTATGTTTATTAAAAATCAAATGTAAAACTGAAATGTGCTCCTTCCTTAAGTATTCAAACCACAGAGCAACTGACGTAAAGCTCACATTTTCTGGATATAAAAATTACTCTGTGTAGGGGTAGGAGGTAGCTAGGCTGTGAACCTATTGGGAAAATGATGACTAAAAAGCATAAATCAGGGGTACAAAAAATATCAAAGAGCTTGGATGTACCAGTGAACACTACTGGATACATCATCAGGAAGTGGAAGGTGTACCACACAATCCAGTCACTATGTAAAGAAGACTGTCCATCAATACTTAGCACACAAGCCTGATGTCAGCTGGTGAGTGAAGCGACAAAGATGCCAGCCATCACTTTGAAGGAGCTACAGAAGTCAGTTGCTGAAACTAAATTACATGTGCATGAGTCCACAGTATCAAGAGCTCTCCATAACACTGGCCTCTCTGGGAGGTTGACAAGAAATAATATCCATGAAAAAGGTATGTCTGGAGTTTGCTAGACCCAGCAAGGATGTGAGAAAGGTTGTTGTGGTCAGATGAAACCAAGACAGAGCTTTTTGGTCAAAATTCAAAGTATTATAAATGCCACAAACTGCCCATGCCTCAAAAAATACCATCTGTACACTGAAGTATGGTGGTGGCAGCATAATGCTGTGGGGGTGCCTTTCATTTGCAAGGACTGGGAATCTTATTAAAACTGATGAAAGAATGGAAGGAACTGAATACAGGGAAATGCTAAAGAGAATCTGTTCCAGTCAGGATTCTCTTCAGTATGTGTGTGTATGGCACTTTTTTAAAATTTCAGTCCAGAAACACCATCCAACTGATCTGAATGATCTGCAGAAAATCTGTCAGGGAGAATAGGATAAAATCACTCTGGAGCAGTGTGCAAGCCTGGTTCAGATTTACCCTACAAGATTTAAGGCTGTTATTGCACCACATGGAAACTCTACTAAATATTACGCTTGTCTGCCTATAATTCTGTGTGTTGCTGTGTCACCTGAGGGTGATGAGGAAGTGCAATATCAACAGTATGGCACAAAATTGAGAGCAGACTTGAGCAGAGCTTATCAGTTAGCTAAAGAAGCTGCTGAAAAGAATCAAGAACGGAATAAGAGAGCACATGATAAATTAGCCAAGGAACAGTTTCCGGAAAAGGGAGACCGTGTACTACCGAAGAATTTTGGTGTCACGGGTAAGCACAAGTTACACAATAAGTTGAGATCCTTATGCTACTGCAGCGTCCGGATGGGAGTCCGACACAGACGCGCATTGCTATTACGTCCGAACACGGACGAAACGTAAAATGACCTCACGTGCAGGGTGATGTTAAAAGTGCACTGTGCGTACTGTAAGACACTCGGTGGAAATGAAACAGGAAACACGAGACCAGAAAACACACACAGTGCTTGAACTACGGTGAACAGTGAAACGCTACTCTGTGAGTATGACTGCAACCCCGAGACGTGACGAAATACCGGACTGGAATACTGGACCAGGCCTGGAGAACAAGAGGCAGGAACTGACAGGATGGGCACTCGGGACTGGAAGATGAACACCTAGGAAACAGCCTGAGGGAACAAGAGACTGCTAATCACCAAGAGAGCACAATGGAACCGCTGATTAAGAATCCGCAATCGGTTCTGCTCCGTTGGCTCCTTTTATACGTCCGTGTCCTATGAGACTGTGAGCTGATACGTGGCTGTTCCCTAGCGGCACTGAGTGGCGCTGCCTCTGACCAGGAGGGGCAGTGACCCAGTGGGACGTGACAGCTACATTGTGGTGGGGAAAAATGGAAAACCTGCCAGTGTACCAGATCAAGCCTGAGAGTGGTTCCGGGGCAAACGAGACAGTCCACCATAATCATCTACTTCCCATTGGGTGCTTAGTAACACTTCCAGGGAACATGGATAACTCAGATCCTCTGCACAGACAAGCAACTAGGCTGCAAAGTATCTCAAAGACAAAACATTTGGCTTGCAAGCAGAAGAGTGATCCCATGACGAAGACAGCTGTATCATCTTTTTCTGACTCAGATTCTGAGGTGGTTACTCAGCCTTTTACATTTGATGGACAGAACTGGGAGAATGTATTACCATTAGCCAGTGTATCTGGGGTGAGCCAGGCTCCCTGTGTGAATGGAAGTGACAATTCTTTGGTAGCAAGGGTTGAAAACAAAGTTGAGTTGGCAGGGGTTGAAGCTGCCAGTCTAGAGAATGCTTTTGAAATCGAGGCATCTCCTGCTTCAGGCTCAGTGGTTGAAACTAATCTAGAAGGGAGGACAAGTGACCAGGATGGTTTTGAGGTGCTATAGGAGAGCATATTACCTGAACGGTCAAGAAAAAGAGAAGACCAGCAGTATGATTTATGTACGATGAGCCTGGAAAACCTCCAGATCGACCACTAGATATTCTGAGCAGAGAAGTACTTCTTGGTTGTGGAGCCTACGAAGACTGCAGATGCTGTTCCAGCCATACTGTGTGGTGTCACCCTATGGCACTGTACTCTTGTTGTGGTACACTTAACTTGAGATGTTGGTTAACTCTTTATAAAGCCACCGTATATGTTTGGTGAGGGCATCAAACTATTAGAAGGGGGAGAGTGTAGCCCCGTAGTGCTAGTAGTTTGTTAATTTACACTATGCTATTGCTTCCGTGAACTGTTAAAGACTTCAATTAATGAATTTACTTTTTCTATATAATTTGATACACATCCAAAGGAGGTCTAAGCACATTTTCATTCTCCATTCATTATTTAACTGATTTCTCACCCTTTGCATTAATCCAAACTGCAATATGAAACACTTTCTTTATGATCATGCCCAGATAACCCTTTACACAACTGCTACTCCTGTACTGTATATAAATGTTTGTGTACTTTTTAAAAAAAATGTAGGAAGGTGAGCAAGATTAGTCTATCCTGAGTTTTGTGCACCTACTCGTGCGATGAACATCAGTGCATCTAGTGGAAAGAAACAAACTAGGTTTACTTAAGAATCACAAGTCTGCAGCTATTTCTCTTTCTCTTAATGTAATACACAAATTGTATTTTCTCTGAGATGTACGTCGCTTTAGAGAAAAGCGTCAGCTAAATGAATAAATGTAAATAAGGGTGTGCTAGGAGCTGTGAAACAGGATAATTTGGTGTGGTAGGTAAAGAGGAGTTATGCAGTTGAATCTATGAAGTTTTAAATGCAAAACAAGGTGAAGTTTGGATCTGTTGTACATGAGCAAGGGTGATAAAATTCCATTTGTCAAGTCAGTGGATATTTCACTTGAAGCCTGTTGGTGATGGGGGAGGACACTTCCCTGCCTTGACAAAGGTCGAGTATGTAGTCATGTAACATTCCAAACACGCTTAACACACGACTAAAGCAATTTGATACTTACAATTATTTTTTATTCCTTTTTAAGGAACACAAGTTCAGCTACTGGGTTTCTTTACTCCCTTCTTTACTCTCCAGTTTCACGGTAAAAGCAACGGTCTAGTTTTAGGTCTAGTTCAAATGTTTCAGTACAAATGTAGAATTCTAATATCTTTATCAAGGTCTAACATTTTGATCCTTTTGGTTAATGCCTTATGTTATTCCCCATAAAAAAACCAAATTAGACAAGTACTGTAATCATCTGTTCTTATGACTGTTCATTAATTACTTAAATTCTTCCCCAATTAAGTGTAATAATAATGGTGGCACAGTAAGTAGTGCTGCTATCTCATAGTGCCTGGGTGGTGTGTGAAGACATGGGTTTGATCCTTGCTCACTCTATGTGAAGTTTGCATGTTCTCCCTGTGTCTGTGTGGGTTTACTCTGGGTGCTCCAGTTTTCTTCCCACAGTCCAAAGACATGCTGTTCAGGTTCCCCAATAGTGTGTTTCACTGATGTATGGATAAGTGACCCATTGTAAGTAGTGTATCTAGCAGTGTAAGTCACCTTGGTGAATAAAGTGTGTGGGCTGATAACACTACAGAGTGTCCATTATGGGTTGCTTTGGAGAAAGGTGTCTGCTAAGTGAGTAAATGTAGTTATTACTTTACAAAAAAACTGTGTATGACTAAGACTTTCTTCCTTAGCACAGACCGGACTTTACAGATTTTATCTTGGTTTCAACTCAACATCCAATCCGACAAAGAGAGGGACTAATCAACTGAAGTATCTATTTTTGTCTATAAAATAGCTTCACTAATTTTACAGCTCCTGACCATCAGCAATGAAAGTAATAATTAGCGCTCTCGAGAAGATAAGCCTTCTGCATAAAAACAGTGGTTATTAAGAATTTAAGCAGGACATAAATTTTGTAAGCATGTGTCTCAAGTTTTTCTGCTTCCTGGGTGAGGATGAACATTGACATTGAAGGGTCATGCTCCACACTTAGTGTAATTAATGTAGTAAAGGTAGCTAAGACCAAGTATTTACCTTGTACACAAATGGGGAAATCTGTCTAATTACTGTGCATGAGTTCAACGTGTCCTCTTCAGCTTCCATTAATGCAATCTTTCACTGGGATGATAAAAAATCTGCAATATGAAAAAGGAGTTTTCTTCAGGCAAAAAATAATTCAGTATGAATGAAAAAGCAAATAAGAAATGTGGAGCAACTGAAGACCCAATTTGACCAGTCTGATTACTAAACTAATTAGACTATAAATTGCACCACCTAAATTTCCAAAAGAGTTCAAATAATAAATTCAGGAAATACTTTTTCTATATAATTTGAAACACAACCAAAGGAGCTCTAAGCACATTTTCATTTTCACCATTTTACTATTTTCTCCATTCATTATTTAATTGATTTCCCACCCTTTGCATTAATCCAAACTGCAATATGGAGCACTAAATACTGTGATCAGTGTGTACTTACTGAACAATCAATAATCAATATCTAACTAGTAATCAATGATCTGACTGAATAATCAAGAACAACAAAATGAGCATATCTCATTATGTGCTGTTTTAAAATCTATCTGATCAACTCAATTTTAATACGCACAGGTAGTTACTCATCACACAGGTGCAGAAGAAGGTCTAGTGTATTTGTGTCTCGAACCTGAGAGCAATAAAACTGCATTAACTATTAAACCAAAAGGAATTCTGTGTACAGTGGAGGAAACGCCATGCTAAGTGGATGTCTGTAGCCTATAACCTTTATGAGTGCTAGAGTGCAATGTGCGTGTGTGTGGAGCCCAGCACATCTGGAGGTGATACATCATGTATTACAAAAATCCAATTAGTTCCTGGGATACCAAGGGCAACCTAAATGAGGAGGTCACTCTTCACCTCAAGAATATTAACCTTCATTTGGTAATTTAGTCAAACACAGCATCTACACACTGAAGGTGTGTCATTGTGCTGACGCAGTTCCATACATACATCTCCAGCTTTACGGCTATGCTTAAATTGTCCTCTTTTGCAGCAAACCTATCCATATGTTGCCTGCCCCGTTTTATTATCCCACTATAAACATGTGCAGTTCTTCAGGCCTGTTATAAACTTGTACTGTACCTTGCCTCAAACACCCTTTATTATTATTATTTCTTCAATGCACAGTTCAACAAATTACCCCTTGAAAAGTTTTAATGAGACATTACTCTACATTAACTGCTGCTATACAGTAGTATGCTTAGCAACAACTAAAGACTGTTTTCCAGTACAGAGTAACAATACAACTTATGTGCACATTCTATGTGATTATTTGTATGTGTTCGTCAGAGCATCCCATTCAGCTCATTAAGGGTTAATCAGTAGCTGGAGTGGAGTGTGCGAGGTTAAATTTATATTGGGGACCACTGTTAATGTTTTACTCATCTTACTACATGTATTAATTTAAGGATACCACACAATAAAAAGAAAAATAAGAAAAAAATAAGAATGATAGTTCATAAATTGCTGCTTTTCTATTATGAAGAGCTTTTTTTAAGGTACAGATCTGGCAATGTGTAGTCCTTTTCCAGTCAGTAAATGGCTCTAGCCAACCCTGTGGCTTGTTAATGTCAAGAAACCCTTTAGAGAATGCCATTAGATCCTTCATGATGGTATGATATCCTGCTGTGCAGTGTCCTCATCCCGGAAGTACAGCATTAGTTAGTTCTGGGAAAGTGTCCTTATTTCCCCCAGGCCACCTTCCAGTAGCAATTCAGTTTTATTGTGAGCTTTATGTGTAAGTACTTAGATTACTGATTTGAACCAGGAAACAGATTTTTTGGCTGAATAAATGATTTAAAAAAATAATTTATTTCTAAAATAGAATCACTTTTATCAATGGGCGGCACGGTGGCACAGTGAGTAGCACTGCTGTCTCACAGCTCCTGGGTGGTGTAAGAGAAGGTGGGTTTGATCCCTGCTCAGTCTGTGTGGAGTTTGCATCTTCTCCTTGTGTCTGTGTGGGTTTCCTCCAGGTGCTCCAGTTTCCTCCCACAGTCCAAAGACATGCTGTTCAGGTTCCCCCATAGTGTGTGAGTCACACTGAGAGAGTGTGTTTCACTGATATATGGATGAGTGATGCATTGTAAGTAGTGTCTCTAGTAGTGTAAGTCACCTTGGTGAATAAGGTGTGTGGGCTAGTAACAGTATGCAGTATCCATGATTGTAAGTTGCTTTGGAGAAAAGTGTCTGCTAAGTGAATAAACATAAATCAATCAGTATTGTTGCAATGGAGATCAAATATTTACTAATATCTACACATGCAGATATGTTAAAAAAACAACACCACTTACTTTTTTACAGCACTACACATGTGTCTGTTCTATCGCTCAGATCTGATATAGTTAAAATGAGAAAAAGGAGGTAAGAAACAAATGGAAGTTTTACCATTGAGACTTTTAACACAATGTAAAGAAACAAGGCTGGGTGTCTTAGTCTAGTCAATAAGGTGAGACATAATGTTTGGAATGCATTTCTGTAATTGCTCTTTCATTAAATTAGATTGTTGCTGGTTTTTATTAGTTTTATTTCCATATTTCCAATCAGTAAATGGCTTTAGCCAACCCTCTGGTCTATTCATTGGAAGCTGCTTTGGAGAAAAGCATCTGCTAAATAAATAAATGTAAATGTAACTATTCTTAACATGAAGTGTCATAACCCAGGGTTTGGCTTGCCTACATCTGATCAAAATACTGTTTATGGTACATGTAAAGGATGCATCTTTTTAAGCTATTTAAACCTACCCTACCTTCTGGGTACAATGAACCCAGTATGTGTACTGTCCATGTGTGACCAAGTGCATAGTAAAAATTTACCCAAACTGGGTAGCTTTTAACCCAGCAGTTTTTCGGACATTTCCATAATACCGTCTTCTCATCAAATGCATCTGCTACAAGCCTTTTTCAGCTTTCTCACACCCTCTGCTAGCTTCTGCTAGGTGGCACATATCATTAGTAGAAGGTGGTTTTCACAAACGTTTCCAGAAAAAATGGCTGTGCAAAACACTTAAATTTCTTCTTTCTTTGCCCCCCCCCCCCAACACCCTCACCCTCAAACCCACTTCTTACGTTCATTCTCCTAAACAGAAAGTACCACACTAATGCACTAGTCAAGCAATGTCTGTGAATACCCAACAGCTGTATAAAAATAAACGTCACAGTTGCATACGCATAGTGCGTGTTAATTTAATCATTTGAAACTGTCCAATGCGTTAGCTTATATTCAGAAATGTACTGATACTTTTGATGTTATTACCTGCTCAGTGCCTTGGCATGTGTTATGAATCCATTATTCTTGAAAAAACTAAAAAACATGTGTATATGAGTGAGGTACACCTGTACTCTTGCGACTGAATGCAATTATACTGCTTTTAAATGTTTTGTCTTGTTATACAGCATTTATGTCTATGAATTCTTTAGATTTAACACGTTGGCATTGGAACAAAGCTTCCAAAAGGGCGTAAGAGATGACATTAGTCTCCTCTTCAAATGGGTGGATTGAATTTCAGCCGTTGCTTAATGACCCCTTTCCCTTCCCAATACTTAAGTAAAACACAGAGGACCGTATTTTTACCAACCTGTTTTCTCTCATTCACTTTCATTCCTGCAGGATCCCCATTCAGTTCTCTCGCAGACTCAATCTGGCGGACATCTGGGGGGGTTTAACTGTGTCATTAAGAATGGGCCAGTCGTACCCACATTGCTGCCAGTAACTCCTGGCCCGTACTGTCCTCAAACCTCAGACTGCTCTCAGGGGAGCTAGGTAACCCTCTTTCTGCTACCAGCAGGATAGGATAGCTGGATGTCTCTAGGGGACTTGGCAGACGCTTTGTTCTCCAATGAGAGCGGAACAAAACCTCTCCTTAGTATAGGGGGGAGGCAGGTGCTTCACCCACCCAGTAAGGAAGGAACTGCTCTGCAATCAGGATCAGCAGGCTGAAGTCTCCCAACCTGTGCAAGAGTTGATGGGACTGTAGCTTTCCTGTGTGTTTCCTGACACAGACTCATACATCTGTGGTTTATCTGTGATTGTTCAGCCAGCGGGACAGTGGTGTTCCTGTGCTGGCTCCGACACAGAGCCAGTAGGACAGTGACACAGCCTCAGAGGGACTATACATATAACACCTGTGTTTTTCTGGACACAGAGCCAAAGCAACAGGTTTATTCATGTTTGTCAACAAAATCAGTGTGACTGGGGGTTTACCTAGTTTTCTACAGGCACCGCATCAAACTGACAGTTTCCTCCCATTTTCAACAACTGGCTGTGTTTTTCCTGGGTATGTGCTAAAACCATCAAAGTGACTGATTTCTGCATGCATGTCCTCAGACAGCTTAAAATGATAGGTTTAGCTTTGTACGTGTTTAGAATCCTAGTAACGGGTTGACCCGTGTATGTCTACACACAGTCTCAAAGCAACAAGTGTAACTGTGTGTCTTCATTTAGCATGAAATTTTCAGGCTTTACTTGTGGTTGTTCACGCATGGTACAGAGAATGGGGGATATAACCTTAATTTGTCTCAGACGTATAGATTTTTTGTATTTACTGTCTTTATCAAACTGGACAGAAACGAGGACAATCACACAATCACAGACCTTCTGCAGTCTACATTTTATAAAATATAAAACAATCCACAATAATTTAAAATGAATTCATTTTTGACAAAAGAGCTATAAAAAAATAAGTTTACAGTTTAGTATTGATTAAAGAAAACGATTTACATTTTTTTTTTTTTGCAATTCCTCTCATTACAAATACATATTTTAGTGGTAGGCAGTGTTAGACAAAAAAACCATAGTTGAAACCTTGTCAGTATCAGTGAGTTAGAAAATTAAAGGCATAGTACACCAATAAAGTTAGTGTTCAGTGATTTCAGGAAAAACTCAGTTCAAACATAATTTAGAATTTCTGCTTTCTGGAGTTAACTTGATGTGACTTGATACAGTGAGTCTAGATTTGATCTTTTAAATTCTTGAGGTGGGAAACTTAGACAGGTGCGGCACTGACACACCAGGGGAACATCACATGGCAGATGGCAAAAGCAGCACTTGAAAAATGGACAATTAATACACAAAGTATGTGTATTACAACACAGATGGAAAAACCAAATCTGGTATGTAAAGCAAAATGTTCAGGAAAGTTATAGAAAAGTCTGTACAGAATGTCTGTGGAAGTGCCTGGAGAACAATATTTAGAACAATGTGTACAAAAAATTTGTAGTTGGCTCTAAACACAATATATAAAAACCACCATGTGCACAAGCATGTGTACTCAATATGTGCAGAAGGCAGTGCGTATGCACAACATTATGCAGGGGACAGCACAGACAGCGTAAGAGTAGAGTACATAAACGTGGCAGTGCAAAAAACATATCTGAGGTAGTCTACTCAGTCTTTATTTAAAAAAAAAATGCGTTAAAATGTTTTGAAAGCTGGAATATTTCAGGAACAAGATCATGTTATGGAGTGTTTTCTTTAAATCAGCAGTTGTCTTGGCAGTGTATCTCTTAAGTATTGTTCTTCAGCAATATGGGTCAGTTTAGATACAGCATATATTTGTCTGGAAGAAACTCCAATTATAAGGCATACTTGTGATGAAAATCCATGTAGAAGACATGTTTATTCAGTAATGAACTCTGTAGGATGTTCTTTGGCAGTGAACTCCAGCTGTACAATGTGTTTCTTCAGCAGCAAACTCCAGCTATAAGATAAGTTCATTCTCCAGTGACTTTCAGCTATGGGACATTCTTGTTTGGCAGTGGACTCCAGCTGTGACATTTGTTTGTTCGGCAGTGGACACAAGCTGTAGGACTTTTTTATTCGGCAGTGAACTCCAGCTTTAGCATTTGTTTGTTTGGCAGTGAAACTCCAGCTGTGGCACGTTTGTTCGGCAGTAGACACCAGCTGTAGGACTTGTTTATTCAGCAGTACACTCCAGCTGTAGTATGATTGTTCGGCAATGAAACTTCAGCTGCAGTATGTTTGTTTGGCAGTGGACTCCAGCTGTGGCATTTGTTTGTTCAGCAGTGGACTCCAGCTGTAACATTTCATTGTTCGGCAGTGGACAGCTGTATGACTTATTTCATATGCAATGAACTCCATCTACAGGATGTTTGCTTGACAATGTCTTTCAGTCACTGGAAAATGCTGGTTTTTCAGTCCTCCCACAGCAGCAGGGCTTCCATGTGTCTCACAGTTCATGCAAATGTTTGTCTGGCAGCATCTTACAACTAAGGGGCATGTTTGGGGATCCAGGTAAAGTTCCAACCCCCAAGTGTGTCCCTTCTAACAAATGCTTGTCCCTGGGGAAAGCTGTGTGTCCTCACACTGCTCGAGGGGCTCAGGGACATTCGGAAGGCTAAGTCTGTTCGCCCTTGAGGAGTGCATGGGGATGAATATTGGCCAGTGTTTGCCCCTGATGAAGAGAAATGCGTCTGCAGTGTGTCAGATCCCAGACTCTGTGGAACAGAAGTCTCCAGCAAAGATGATGATGTTAAGTTGTGGTGATCCAGGGAACCAGGTGTATGTTGTGTACCTGGCAATGGAGACCGCAACATCTCAGTAGAAGTGACACTGGAGTGCAAGGGTAAGTTGGTGTAAACATTGAAGGCAGTGGAGTAGTCATAGGGGCAACTGTAGTATGCAGAGGGGTTGGTGTTGGTGCGGAGGGCATAATGATCTACAGGACTGATGTGGGTGCTGTAGTGTGTGGAGCAATCAGCACTGTCATTTTGTTGCTTGGGTGGGTCAGGTGTGTTCTGGTCCTTTAAGCCCAGAGTCTGCAGAATCCAAGAATCTATGGGTGAGGCTGCAGCCAGCTCCTCCGTGGAGCAGAACTCCAGGGAGACGTTACGACAGACTCGTTTGCCATGACCATTGGAAAGCAGCTGGCTGGCACAAGGTCCTTCCACATCCTGTGAAATCCGTTTTCTGATCTTGCCATTGTTTTGCTGACCAGAAAGTAATATCTGACCGGGAAAATAAAGCAAAAGTTGTCGGGTGTCTGTATATAGCAGAAGCTGCACATCCCACAAAATGCAAGCAAGAATAATGTCTGGAAAATGGCATACTTGTGTTTCAGTCTTAGGAACAGCACCTGGTTCTATGACTCGCTTCTTATAATACATGTCTCAGAGTCCAAGAAAGACAAATGGCCACATTAGAAAGACTTTTTTTCAGACCATCAAGTGTCAAAAATCTGTATTCTATTGGTTATGAGAAACCATACAAGCCCACAATAAATACAAAAATACATGACGCCCATTAACTATTATGTCTTATACATTGAGATCAGGCATGACTTTATTGCACAGATGTAACAAGAGAAGAATGTCTCCCTGAGCATATAGATAGATCTATGTATATGACTACAAATATTTTGGTCCCTCAATACCTGACAAATAGTTATGCTCCTGCTTTATTCATTCATATTTTTCTTCATACCTTTGCTTTTTCTTCCAGGCATTTCACAAATGAAGAGTTCAGGAATTTTTTCAGCTTGCTGTTTTCTTCATGCAGTCGTGCAAGCTCTTCTTCTCTTTGCAACAATGTGTCCTGAAGCTATACAGCACATACAAAGTTGAGTATCAATAACACTGAAGAACTGATTAATGTTATTTTGCTGAATTTCTAAATGTTCTTTTAAATCATGCCCCGTTCATTTTATTTATTTGGTACCTGCTTGTTCCTCAGCAGTTGTGGAGATAGGTGATCTGTCCAGACAGGGTCGGGGTTGTTCACATAATCCAAAGGATGGATAATTTCTATCAATGAATTAACACTCAATGAAGATTTTGAAAAAAAATGAATGGAAACATTACTCAGCTTCTTAACAGGCAATACTCATTGCACAGCGCACTCACAGTGTCAAAATATGAGAGCACATGATAGATACGGACGAGGCAAATAAGTTAATCAAGTTTGGTGCAAACAAAATTAAGTGAAACTGATTTACCGTGCTGGAGCGGCTCGCGCTGGCACACGGCGTTGTCCGGGGGGGCGGCGGCCCAGAAAGAAACCACCGTCTCCTTGGCAACGTCAACAGTGTGCGCTGACGTCGGGACGGGACAGGGACCGGGCCAGTTGTAGTGCTGGCCCCCTGCAAAGCTCACTTCTTGGCAGGAGACAACAGTGCTCTGAGGAGTAAACGGACGCGGGAATGATGACTGTAGGGATGACTGGAGATGACGGCAGAGATGAGTGTAGTGAGCTCAGCGGATCGCGACCTTAGAAGCGCGCGCGTGAAGCCCCTGCCTGTCCCGTTGGGCGAAGCTTTAACCACATCCCACCTTTCACGCGCACAGTGTGTGACAGTATTTTATGAACTGTTAATAAAACTAACATGAAACGTTTGACATTTACGCGCGTTTGAGGTTTTACATCCACACAAATATAAATTAAGATTTTTCGCAAATGCTCCTCAGGCTCATAAAAGTTTGCTGGTGGTGGTGGGTGAAACACGATCGTTAAGATTATTTAAAAAACACGTCAAGTCCCCGCAAAGATAAATGAAATCACATGAGTGATGCTGTCAGAAACATTTAGGCGCTGAAGGGTAGTATCCACAGGTCATTGCGTTGCTTTCTTCTGCGCGTGGAGCGCTCGCGCCGCGCGCTCCGTCTCAGTGGCGCGCGCCCTCGACCCGCGTGGGCGCAGCGTTACTAGTCAACACTGAAGTGACTAAACTATTTAACACATTGATTCTCATTCTCTGACATTTTTTTGACAGAGAGTGTCACAAAGTAGCCCACGAACTCATAAAGCTCTCTTCGAAACAGTTGCGAAAATGAACGATTTAGCTCGCGTGAGACTATGCATTGCCAGGAGTATTTTTTAGCAAAGGCTTTACAATACTGTATTTGACGTAAAAACGCATTGTTTCCTCTGGGATGTGTAATGTGTTACTCTACCTACCGTGGTAAACACCAGTAAAAGAGAGCCCGTGCGCGGTTCCTGCTGCTATTCCTAGAAAGTTGGCGCGCGGTGCCTTGGAGCGCGCCTAATCCCGCTCGAGAGGCAGGCGCGCGCTCGCCGTCATCTGACATTCTGCGGTTTACCGTTTTTATTCCAGTCATTCGTGCATGTAGAAAAGCAGAGTGCTTCCCATACTCTGCCTTTATACAAGCATGCGGTGGGCAGCACTGATGGCGCTGTGCCCAACAGGTGCGCGTAAAAACCACATGGTGAAATCACGCGCCGCGTTTAAGATGCGCTTCATATTAAATACAGTACTACTATTGAAGACACACGCAACCGTCCCGCGAGGGCCACGATGCTCGCCGAGCAACTCACCATGGTGCAGGCTGCACGCGCTGGGCACGAGGCGGAGGATGCGGGACGCGGCGAGCTGCTCTCCAGACCTTTCCAGGGAAATGGACGGGTCGGGGGAGGTGAGCGCTAATCTCAATCCAGCGCAGTGACGCCCCAGCTCTGTCCTTCTTTTACCCAGCAATCTGATTTGGTGTGAAGCTGTCAAACTTGTGACGTGAGTAATTGCACACGCTAATTGCGAATACGCGATGCTGGCCTCGAGGATGGAGCGTTCTGCTCAAAAAAAAAAACAACAAAAAAAAAAACTCGCATCAGCTGCTGAAACTGGTTGTGACAACAAGTTTGTTATACCGGTACGGGGGCACGAGACGAAGGCGCACACAGCACTACAGTACTGCACGCACACACGCACGCAAGCGGACCTGTCTGGCCACCGCACCGAATTTAGCAGCAGTGAGTGATGTGGAGCCCCAAGCCTCATGGGTGCTCTGGAACTCCGGTGGAGAATTGGAGTTAAACTGTAACCCACCTCACAGATCGTGGGGTGAAACGAAGAATTAATTTACCACAGCGACTGACGGTTACACGTGCTGAATCGGGCATAGCAGAGAGTGATAGATTAACACGCGGAAGCCCTGCATTCAGGCCAGGTCTGCATTCTACTCCATGATGTACAGTGAATGCAAAAAGGAAAGTAGAACCCTGTTCCGGTCCTCCACTCGACACAGGACAAAAGTACCCCTCATCTAGTCTTCGCCAGCTGATATGTAGATCTAACCTCACACGGCAAATAAAACATAACTGATTTTACTTTGTCATTTTTTTATTCAACTACCCAAAACCCAAACTGCAGAAGCCATGTATGAAAAATGCATTCCTACTGCTTCCAGATCAGTTAAGGTGAGAAGGTAAGTAGAACCAAGTGCTGCTCATGTGCACGTGGTTGTTAGCTGGCCATCAGGAAGGGCCGCTACTTGTGCCAACAAGCAGAAGATGACAGTGCAGTCTGGAGTGTTCAGTCTTGCATTAACATTGCACATCAGACAAACAAGAAGTCTATGATGATCTCTGAGAAGCCACTGCAGCTCTTCATCAGTATAGGCGATCATGTAATGAAATCTACCAGTCTATCCAGGAGTGGGCATCCCAAGAAATTAACCCCAAGATAATGCTATGCGGTGCTCTGAGACAATAGCAAAAGGATGCGTAGGCCTCTCTGTCAACAGAGTAAATGTTTGAGCTAATGAAGCCACCATTGGAGGAGACGATTGTATGTCTTCTGTGAAAAAGTAGCAGGAGAAAAACACTTCTTTCCAGAAACAGTATCTCTTCACTGCTTAGAGTATTGCACGTGAATAAACCCTAAAACTTCTGGAGCACTGTGTTCTGGAGAGGCAAGGTGACAGTGGGTTTGCATGGCAATAATGTACCATGTTATGTTTGGGAAAAGCAAAACACCATATATCCCTACAAGAACCTTGTGCCAACTGTCAAGCATGGTGGTGGAAGGATAATGGTTTTAGGCTGTTTTACAGCCACAGGATCTGGAAGCCACATGATTATACTATGAATTGCTCTCTATATCAATGTAATTTACAGGAAAATATGAAACCATATATGGAACAACAAAAGCTTGTCCATAAGTGGGTCATGCGTCAGGGAAGTGCAGTAATTCAGTAAGTAGTGCTCTTGTCTCAGCACCTGGGCTGTGCGAGAGGAGGTGTGTTTCATCCCTGCTTGGTCTGTGTGGAGTTTGCATGTTCTCCCCATGTTCATGTGGGTTTCTTCCCACAGTCCAAAGACATGTGTGTTTCAAGTGAATTGGTGACTTTAAATTGTGTACTCCTTTTTGTGTTTCACTGGTGTGTAGATGAGTGCCTGACGATATACAGTATAGTGTATTTAGCGTTGTAAGCCACCTTAGGTGAAAAAGGTGTCAGCTTAATACTACACAGTGTTTATTGGCAGCTGCTTTGGCGGAAGTGTCTGCTAAACAAACAAATGTAAATGTAAAATGAACTGAAGCACATCAGTAAATCTGCAACTGAATAAAATGCAATTGAATGCCTTTAGAAGAAACTCACACCTACAGAGATGTTGTCATGGGGCCTTAAGAGAGCTGTGCATACAGCAATGCTCTCAAACATCACTGAGCTGAAGCAGTTTGTAAGGAGAAGGCACATGGATTCTGCATTTAGAAATTTTAAGATGAATAATGAATGAATACACATTTTCAGAATCGCTTGTCCCAAACGGGGTCGCTGGGAACCGGAGCCTACCCGGCAACACAGGGCGTAAGGCCGGAGGGGGAGGGGACACACCCAAGACGGGACGCCAGTCCGTCGCAAGGCACCCCAAGCGGGACTCGAATCCCAGACCCACTAGAGAGCAGGACCCTGGTCCAACCCACCACGCCACCTGGTGAAGGAATATGTGTTATTTGTTATATAGCCGCTACTCCGGCATTGTACGTGATCATTTGTGTATCTTATAAAAAAGAAAATAAAAAGAAAATTGGTAGGAGGTTATCAGGATTCATCTATCCTGTGTTTTATGCACCTACTCGAGCGATGAACATTGGTGCATCAAGTGGAAAGTAGCAAACTAGGTTTACTTGGGAGTCACATGTCTGCAGCCATGTCTCTTTCTCTTATTTTTGCGAAGATGTACATTGCTTTGGAGAAAAGCGTCTGCTAAATGAATAAATGTAAATGTAAAATATAAGTTTGGATTTATCTACAGTCAGGGGATGGCGAGGACTATAAGGATTAGTTGTATCCTATAGGTAAAAGCAAAACTGAAAGAATTTCTACTTTCTTTCAAACCCCTTTATTTGGTCTTCCTAGAGTACTCATTGCTTCCAGTGTCACAACATACCTGTAACCCCTGTATGCCAAACTTTCTGCAGCTTTCAATAAACTTTGTGCCAGAGGTTACAAAAAATTATTAGTTGAAATGTCTTTGGATCTGGCCAACTGCAAAGCGCACATATTAAACACCCTCCTCCATGAATAAAGGTATGGGAAAGAGTTTTAATCTTGAGACAAGTTCCATGAGCCAGGAGATAAGCCCTTTACTAAAGCTAACACAAAACTTCACTGATTGACTGATTGAGAAAAGTTACATTAATTCACACAAGGTAATATTATTGAAACCCCAGGATTTCTTGATAGCAGCTCATTTTCGGTACATTAGCCTTATGGTGCACTGATCCGAATCGCTGGTCAGGTACAGCGCGTGCCGGCCCGTTGTGTGCGTGATTAAATGTGGAGCACGCCATGTGCTCTGTGATTGACAGCACTTTACAATAAACCACACGAAAATAGCCCAGCAGTGCTATCCCCAAAAATGTGCTTAGCTTCGCAAACTTTATTAGAGAATTATGCTACCCTAATATCAAGATATATGATATATTTGCGTATCAAATTTTGTCTAAAATTGACAAGTTTTCAGAATGCGTAATATACCTACATAGCACACATACCAAATGTGTACATATGTACATGGATGTGTGTTATTGCATTTCCAATTTAAAGTTTCCCAATGGTCACAAAATGTGTAGGACTCACAGACCAAAAAACTTCATGCATGCATGTAAAACCCACTCTAATGACTTTTTGTGTGATTCAATTTTGGTTTCATCCCTCAGTTAGTGTATATAGCGTTTGCATGTTCTCTCTGTGTTCATGGAGGTTTCCACCCAAAGACATGTGTTTCATGTAAACTAGTGACTCCAAATTGCACCTCTGTGTGTGTGAGCCTGTTATGTCGCTCTGATGTATTAATGAATGAACCAGAGGTAAATTCAATTTGGTTTTAGCCGCATACAATGTGCAACATACATACAGCTGGTAGCATAGCGGGGTAGTGCTGCTGCCACTGAAGTCAACGGTTACAGGTTCAAATTTCCACTTCAGCTGTAGTACCCTTGAGCAAAGTACTTTGCTAGAAGACCCTAAAAATTGGTACAATAAAATTACCCAGCTGTATAAGGTGGTTAATAATTGTACCTCAACAGAAAAGCATCAGCAAAGTGAATAAATGCAAATATAACATATACATATGTGAAGCAACCAGATGGGTATTTAGATAAATTTAGATAAATAAATAGGCAAACAGATTTAGAAATGCAAGAAAAGGATGAGTGGAATGAAGTGAGGTGTGCAGGGTGTGATGGGACACAGAGCAGCTCAGTGCCAGTCACTCACCAAGAGGTAATTCATCCCCCTGGCAGAGTGAGAACAGTCTGATGGCTGCTGGTAGAAATGACCTCAGGTGGAGCTCCATAGAGCACCACAGCTGGACCAGCCTGTTACTGAAAGAGCTCCTGTGTTTGACCAAAGTGATCTTCAGAGAATGAGAGTCCATGTGCATGATGGACCAGTTTATTTTTGAGTGACCTCCACTGGGGACATGTAAGAATGGGAAGATGACTGTAGGGTTATTTACTGTAGTGTATCTAGCATTGTAAGTCAACCTGGATAAAGGTATCATCAAATAATGATCACTGTACCTCGCTTTGGAGGAAAGTGATTGCTAAATGAATAAATGTAAATTTCTTGCATTGCTCAGCTGTTAGGAGGTGTGCATAATACAAATATGGTCCTTGCAAATGTGAAGAAATGCCTTGTAAGCTGAAGTAGTGGATCCTGGACTTTTTGACTGGGAGACCACAGTCTGTCAAGATTGGCAACTCCACCTCCAGCACCACCACACTGCACACCGGCGCTCCCCAGGGCTGTGTGCTCAGTCTACTGCTGTTTACCCTACTGACTCATGACTGTGCTGCAAAGTACAGTTCAAATCATATCATCAAGTTTGCTGACGACACTACGGTTGTGAGCCTCATCAACAACAATGATGAGTCAGCATACAGAGAGGAGGTGAACCAGCTCGCAGAATGGTGTAGAGACAACAATCTATCTCTTAATGTTGATAAGACTAAAGACATAATTGTTGACTTCAGGAGGACCCGAGCAGACCACTCATGTCTGCACATCAACGGAACAACTGTGGAGAGAGTCGAAAGCTCCAAGTTTCTTGGTGTGCGCATGATGGAGGTCCTCTCCTGGACTCTGAACACCGCCTGCCTAGCCAAGAAGGCCCAGCAGTGTCTTCACTTCTTATGGAGGCTGAAGAGAGCCAAACTACCCCCTCCCATCCTCACTACCTTCTACAAAGGGACGATAGAGAGCGTCCTGACCAGCTGTCTCACTGTGTGGTACGAAAACTGCACAGTCTCTGACCACAAGACCCTACAGTGAGCTGTAAGAGCAACTAAAAAGATCATCGGAGTTCCTCTTCCCGCCATCGACTCCACATACAAAAACTGCTGCATCCACAAGGCCACCAGCATTGTGGACGACCCCTCTCACCCCTCTCATGGACTCTTCACCCTGTTGCCATCTGGCAGGAGGTACAGGAGCATCCGCGCCACCACCAGCAGACTCCGCAACAGTTTCTTCCCTGAGGCAGTCAGACTACTCAACAATCAGCTGCCTCCCAATGCTCACCTGGCTCTGTCAAGCAATTAACTCAACACTACACTACACCACAACTGTCTACAGCATGCAGCCATACCCGTGTCCACGCCCTCTCCTGTGTATTTATTTATTGTCTTGTGCTATGTTTGGTGTTGCATCAAGGTTTCTGAAGAAACGACATTTCGTTCCACTGTGCACAAGCTGTATAGAGGAATGACAATAAAAACTGCTTGAACTTGAACTTGAACTTGAACTAGGAGTTATAAATAAATCTCCTGATGAAGTCAAATTCTTGTAACTTCAATGGGCATATCTTTTGGTATGACTACTGTAGGAGAAATTAAGGTACTATTAGAAGTGTTTTCAGTATAGCTCAGTCTCTTTTTTTGCAATTTAATTCAAAATATTCTAAACGCATGGGGGTATAGTGGCATGGTGGTTTTGGCTGATGCCTGCTGTTTGGCAGGTCTGAGGTTTGAGCCCTGCTTGGGGTGCCCTGCAATGGACTGGCATCCTGTCCTCTCCCCTTCAGCGTTGCAGCCTATGTTGCCAGGATAGGCTCTGGCTCGCCACGACCCCACTCGGGACAAGTTGATGTTGGTTCATTGGTATTCTAAATGCAATTCAGCAATTTAAATGTAGTTTCTAGTGTTTGCAACTGGTATGAACAGGGTTCTGCATACTATAAACATGCTTCATCTTATTTCCTTTGTATCTGGGTAGGTCCTCATTACATAACACTTATGAATGTGTAATTTTAGAGCGACTTTGTTAATCGCCATGAATGTCAGTGTTTACACCCCACTTCAGTAACTGACTATTAAATTATTGAGAATTTATTTTCTTTTTTGATACGGTGATTTCTGCACATTAGTATGTGCTTGAAACTTTCATGTCTGCAGCTATGTTTCCTTCTCTTAATGTAATGCATAAATTGTATTTTTGCTGAGATGTACGTCACTTTGGACAAAAGCATCTGCTAAATTAATAAATGTAAATGTAAATGTAAATGTAATAAGTAGGGGGCGCAGTGGGTTCGACTGGGTCCTGCTCTCCGGTGGGTCTGGGGTTCGAGTCCCGCTTGGGGTGCCTTGCGATGGACTGGCGTCCCGTCCTGGGTGTGTCCCCTCCCCCTCCAGCCTTATGCCCTGAGTTGCTGGATTAGGCTCTGGTTCCCCGTGACCCCGTATGGGATAAGTGGTTCAGAAAACGTGTGTGTGTGTAAATGTAGTATGTGTGAGTGTTTTCATGTGACTGTGTGCATGACTATTGGTGTGTTTCCGTGCAAAAGTGTCAAGTATGAAAGTGGAAGCATGAGTTTATGGCAAACATGGGCAAACATGGGAAAAATAGACAGTGTAACTACGTGTATATATTATTTCAATGCATGTATGGGTACATGATTAAATGTATAAATGTGTTTCAGCATATGAGGATGTTAATGTACAGGAGACAGTGTAAATATGAAGTTAATCACATTTATCCTTCCTGTTAATATAACATTGATTTTGTATATAGGGTGGCCAAATAACAAAAACACCACATGAAAAAAGGAGTTTAATTTTCTAGTACTTACACCTATGATCAAAATTGTAAAGGCAACTGCAAAGGTGAGACATACTCTGTTTACTGACAATTGGTTAAGCTACAAAAGATGTCTGACCATTAGCACTTGGATGTCAGAGCTCTCAAAGCAACGAGGCAGCGGAGAGTTTGAAAGAGGCCAAATAGTTGGTGCCTAAATTGCAGTTGTATTAGTCAGAAACACTTCAGAATTATTTAATCTGTCAAGAGCAGCAGTCTCAAAAATAATGACAGCATATGCAAAACAGAGAAACTGCATTGGCAAAGAAGAACAGTGGTCCAAGTTGAAAGTCACCAACAGCGGTAGACAGACTATTCACAGGAGAAGAACTAAATGCTGCAAAAGTTCAGCCTCAAAAATTACCACACTGCTTGAATCATCTCTGTGATCCAGTCTCACCAAAAACTATATGGTGTGAGCTTCACAAAGCTAGAAGTTGTGGCAGCATTACCATTTGGAAATCACTGGTATCCAATGCACAAAAATGCAAAATATGGTGTAAGGAGTGCAAAACCTGAACCCCTGAGTAATGAAAAAAAGTAATATGGTTTGATGAGTCATCTTTCGCTGTATTTCCTACATCTGGAAGTTTTTTCAATTAGAAAAAGCCAAAGGATACTTTCAACTCAAAGTCTCACTTGCCAACTGCTAAATATGATGGGAAATCCATAATGGCATTGGTAGCCATCTCAAGGGAGTCATTAGGTCCAATGATTGCTCTGCATGGTCCTATAATGGCCAAGGAATATAAAGACACTTTACCGGACCAAGTGCACCCTATTGTGCAAACACTGTTCCCTCATGATATTTCCATATTCCAGGAAGACAACAGCCCCGTACACACTGCTAAATAAATCCAAGAGTGGCTTCATGAACCCTGGTATGAAGTTAAATGCACCGCTTGAACCTTTATGGGATGTTCTGAATCATAGAATGCAAAGGTGATTTTTACTTTCTTCAAACCTCTGGACTGGAGGTCTTTCTTCTTGAAGAATGGTGCTAAATATCCCACTACACACAGTTCAAGACTTGTGAGACAGCATTTCAAAGTTTAAAGCAGAAGGACGTGGCAGAAATGACAAATGGTAGCTCTCCCTATCATTTGGTCCTTCATATTCATACATTACTAGGTGTTTCTCTTCTTTTGTCCACCCCCTGTAATCTCTGAACTGATGACATGACAAGGGTAAAGTCAGATATTTAACTACATTTCAAAGTAAAAAGTAAGCAAAGGGAGTATGTGAACAGACTTTCCTGGGCCAGGTTCACCATCATATTTGTAAATTTGGAAGAGGATGGGGATGGGGGGGTGCAGGAGACAGTGGGTGTGGAGGGGAGGGTCAGGAGGGCACAGCAATGGGCTGTTCCTGACTCTAATGTGTCTATTGTTTACCAGCTGCATGCTGCCCTGTAAACAGCCTGGTAATCCTGCAGCTTTGCCGCCAGAGCAACCCAGTGGCCAGGCCCTGCTTTGCACACCCCCTCCAACCCTTCCCAGGCAGTTGGACAGCTAATTGCCCCCACTCAGGGGCAGTAATGAGGTTGCCGTACAGGTGGAGTACCTGGGAGTGTAACCCCGCGGCCCCGGCACAGATGTCTACTCGCTGGGCTCTTTCTGTGCTGGCTGCCTGCTGAGAGCTCTAATGACAGGGGCTGTCTGCACAGAGCTTGTTGGGCGACAATCGTGGCATGCTGACAGCCGGCAGCGGGTTGTTAAGTGGAAACCCTTTTCCAGTGGGTGCTTGTGGGAGGCTCATTTCACACACCCGGCACCAAACAAACCATCAGGGGCTCCATGTCTCCCGGTCTGGCTATTCTGTCTCGTTTATTCCCCACCAAAACCCTGTCTGCTGGACTGACCCAAGGGGCCATTTTTCCCATCATGGGTGCTGCCTCCTTCACAGCTGACAACCTGGCATTAGCGCATTGGGTAAATGCAGTAGTACCCTGGCTTGTCGCTGCGTTTCGCTCGCTGTCACAAGCGGAGCCCAAACTTTCACTGTCCCTGCCACTGGATATGCTATGACCTCCTTGAAACCTCTATAACTGATGGAGTCGTAGCCTGGGGAGAAGTCACTTTCTTACATCCCATCAGCCCCCAAGCTGCCACACACAGCCTTCGATGCTGAGTAAACCTTCCTGTGGTTATTAATGATCTGCGCTGTGGCCCGTGCTCCACCAGCCTCCTAAGCCTCTTTCTTCAGAACAATGGGCTCCTACCGGGAGCTGGCTGCCAATTAAGTCCTCAATCTAAGAGTCCGAGCCGGCCCGTGGCTCTAGGTCCGTTTACACATACGGGCCGGCCCAGATGCTGAGGGGCACGCCTCCCCCCCCAACTGTGGCTTCCTGCTGGGAGACGGGAGGCTGCCCTAAACAGGCCCTTTTGTGTGGAGCAGGAGGACCATATTGGCTCCTGCGGGACGCGTGTTGCCTCGTGCTCCTTTGGCTTCAGAGGCGCCAACCTCCATTGCACAGAGATCAAAGCAGAACTGGATCTCTGCCGTGACCAGATCTTGAGAAACGTATGATCCTCGCCTTTTAGTTGCTACACGGAACTGAACTTGTCAGGCATTTTTAGCCTGTACACAGATACTCAGTCAGCAATTGAATGATAGGTGTCATCTTAGACATATAAAACCCAATATGAAAAGATACACCGAACTTAATGTAACAAAAATCTGCCCAGACCATAGGTAAGAATGAGTAAGGAACATAAAATTATGCATTCTGTAGGTGACTGTGTACATGCTAGGAAAGCAGAGAAGAGTACCAGATGTGGGTCTCCAACATACAAAATTCACTTATGCTAACCCTCAATGTTAACATTCTGATTGTATCTTTGCTAAAATCCATAGTGCCACATTTGAAACCTTGCCCTCAATTCTTGCATACTGAGATCATCAAGCCAGATGATGCAGAATACCATATTCCGCATCCCTTTAATGGTAGTTTGCTGTACATCAGTAGAATGCCCCAGAAATAAGGCCTGAAAAATACAGAAACATGCTGCTGATCTCATTGCTAGGACAAGGAAGTGATCAAAACTTACTTTGCTGTCTCTGGCTCTCTAGGATTGCTGCCCACCCTCATTGGCACTATTTACATAAACTACACAGTCAAAGACACAGTGGTGATTTTGGGTGGCGGTAGTTCTCTTGTCTGAGAGCAAGAATCAGGCATGTGGTTGCCACAGCTTCAAGCACAATCTCTGTTTCACTATTCCTGCGTGAAAACAGTTCAGGTAAGTGTTAGAGTTCTTCAGGTTTTGGTAAACAACTGGACGGGTCGCTCCCTCTAGCTGACTAACCGTGATACATATATATCTCATTCAGGAGCATTACCTTGTGCAGCATGTCCAGAGTATATTCCTGCTCTAAACTGCGTTGGGGCAGAGCATGGAGCGGTGAAGCAGGGCATGCCGCCCCAGATAACAGGCCGCCTGGCAGGTACAGGTTCCTCCCAGTGTTAATGTGATGGATGTCAACAGGTACAATAGTGGAAAGAAAGACAGCACGAAGCTGCACAAAACTGGGCTCGGAGCAGGTTAAACCTACTCGAGTGTTACTTTTGTCATGGTTTCACAAGGAAATGGAAAGGAAGGCAATGGGAGAACTTCAAGTGCATTAATATGGCAGTAAGAGTCTGTTCGAATTTCTGCATTGTTACGTTACAATATATATTCTCAAGTCTCCTTGGTATGGACTCTTCCATATGATCCTGCCTTTAACATCTTTTCCTAATGGTCTCTGATCTCTCGGTGTCAGGTCATAGCCCCATGTGGCAAGCACATGTAATCTGTACTAATCCTGTCTGGAATCCATTCTCTAAAATCTCTTTCAAGCATTTCATTACTTCTATATTAACACACTTGTTTCAGCCTACAAAATTTAAAAGACTTCTCAGTCTAATTAATTCAAGAGAGAACGAACTGTTGGGATTAGGCCACGAAAAAGTTAATTGAATAATATCAAAAAGAATGGAACTCTTACTGGGAGATGTTGGCCACTAAATTACATACAATGACTGAATCACAGATATAACAGAAAAGTTTTTGAGACATTTTAAAAATATTCAAATATAATTTCTCCCAGGACAACAAATTCTAGAATTCCTTCTACTCCCAACGAGTGACCAGCATCTTCAGAGAGCATTAGCTTTCCACTTATAATTTCTGATCTTGTTGTATTCTAGGCTGAAAGTAATCCATGTGTAAATGTGACATTTCTATGTACATTTAAGTAACAATGAAAATTTAGCATTGAGAGCATCAGTTGAGCTAGATGTATCTTATTTTCTTGATTTCAAATTCAAATGAAAAGGTAAATGTTTTCTGTGTTGGTTTGGAATCCACCTATGGTGAATTACATGAGAAATTCATTAAATATTACTTATTTTCTGAGATTTCACAGCTGAAACAGCAAATTGTATAAGATACCAAAAACTGATAAACTGTCAAGAAGATCATGGAAATGCTGGTAAGCCTTTAAAATGGTTTTCCAAGGTGGCAGAAAGCCGGAAAAGGTTATCTTAAGATTGGCAGAGCTTTAAAGCTTCATCCACTGAGACTTTGTATTAATTACATCTACTGGGAAAATTCAAAAAAAAAAAAAAAAAACAAGACAGAACGAAAGAAGCTTACTGCCATCAAGCGAAAGACACACACACACACACATTTTCAGAACCACTTGTCCCATACGAGGTCATGGGGAACCGGAGCCTAACCCAGTAACACAGGGCGTAAGGCCGGAGGGGGAGGGGACACACCCAGGACAGGACGCCAGTCCATTCCAAGGCACCCCAAGCAGGACTCGAACCCCAGACCCACCGGAGAGCAGGACTGCGGTCCAACCCACTGCGCCACCGCACCCCCCAAGCGAAAGACAGACAGCTCGAAATATGCTCAAATCCTGCAGAAGAAATGTTTCAGTTATCAATGGATTGGAGTTGAAGGCTAATTTATGTTGCAGCGGGATAGAGACCCAGAAACATTGCAAAAATGACAGAAGAATGGTTTAAAAGCAAGGAAGACAATATCTAAAATAAACCAAAAAAAAAAAAAAATCTGGACTTCAGTATGGATGAAAAGCTGCAGTATGACCAGAAAACTGCTGTCTACCAACTCTAAGCTGGAGCAATTTTTAATGGAGGAATAGACAACAACTGTGAAATTACAACGAGCAAAGCTCATAACATCATACCCAGAAATATTCCCAAGAGTCACTGCTACCAGGGGACTACCTACAAAATATTACTGTCATAAATGAACAATTTCTTTCCCTTTTGAGCATCAACAAGAATATTGCATGTGTCAAATTTATTCTGATGCTGAAAGGGGAAAATGTTACTCCAATATATTAAAATGTTAAGTGTGCAGACAGCATAGGTATGTGTGGCATGAACTTAAATAGACATGCTGACCTTTGACCTGAACATGGGGTCATGCTCTCTGACCCAGGAAGTGCAAGAATGGTCCCACCTGCTGCCCTCCCATCCATCAAGTAAATAAAGTCACAGTGAGGAGGGCTGTGAAACCAAGCAATGATCATGATCAGGAGCCTGTGGTCAGCATGCAAAATATTTTGATGAGAACAGCACAAATAATCCAAGCAAAATGCCAATAAATACAGTACATCATAGACTGATGAACAAGTTGTAACAACCGAAATAGACGAGTACAAATGAAACAAGGGCTACCCAAACAGAAATATGTTGTCTGAAATTGAACTGGTGACCAAACACAAAAGACAAAAGCACAATGAGTTAGAAAATTACTCTAAAGCGATGGTGAGTAAATGAGGACTACAGAAAAGCAGATTGAAAGGGAAGGTGCGGTTTACTCAGCAAATCCTTGAAAATGGAATATTCTGGTTTGGCTGGGGCCCGCTGTGTGGCGGGTCTGGGGTTTGATCCCTGCTTGGGGTGCCTTGCGACAGACTGGCGTCCCGCGTAAGGTGTGTCCCCTCCCCCTTCGGCCCTGCGTCCCGTGTTGTAGGATTAGGCTCCGGTTTGCCGCGACTCTGCTCGGGACAAGCAGTTATGGACTGTGACTGCGTGATTTTAGTCTGGTTTTTAATATAGTCTATGAATTTGAGATTACCACTAAACAGGAACTATTTAAAAATCATTTCGTATTACACAGTTATTGAAAAAGACGTGTATTTGTTGACAACAGAAGCAAATGTAAAGTAGCGGTACATAATGACATCAATAAATAAGTTGTCTTTGCTAATGAAAAGATAAGAATGAAGTGTATCTGAACTAAAAAAAGTCATTATGAAAAAAAGGGTTTTGCTAGTGCGACATTTAACACTTTGTCAGTTATAAGACAGTTACTGGATGTGATCATGATAAATCCATAAATATGTCAGGGAGATAACACATTAATTTCATTCATAAAA
Organism: Scleropages formosus; assembly: GCF_900964775.1. Taxonomy (NCBI): domain Eukaryota; kingdom Metazoa; phylum Chordata; class Actinopteri; order Osteoglossiformes; family Osteoglossidae; genus Scleropages; species Scleropages formosus. Next base: position 787,437 of record NC_041815.1, on the reverse strand, counting down.
ATGTAAGGCTAAAAGTGTTTTAATTCTGGGAAATACTGACAATATTGACATGACGCATGACAGTGCAATAAGAGGGGTACAGTGTAACACTGCTTCAGGCATTTGTAGGGAAATGGTAATCTATGAGTAAAAAGTGTTTCTTCAGAGAAAAGGAGGTGTGCTGTATGGTGTGTGAACTGTACCTGTCTGGCATCGTGGTGTGTACATGTGTTTTGTGTGTGTTCAGTGAAAGCCATGCCTACTGAAACACAGTACAGTGTGTTATGTTTGTTTAAACATAGTTAAGTAAAGAAAAATGACAAATTATGAGCATGTGTGTTTGGGGTAAATTGTCTATATTTTAGCATTAGCAGACATAAAATCACCGTGAGTTAAAAGGACCCTCTTTCAGGCCATTCCATGCCGGCACACCCTGGTGTGAATAACACCCCCTGCTGGGGAAACTTCATTTAAATCCCCTAAATGTCATAAACCTCTTTTTCTGTATCCTCATTTGGCCAATGAACACTTTGCAGGGGGAAGAATGTGTTTGCAAGCTTCTGTTTCGATGAACATTAATCTGCTGACTATAGTGTATCAGAGAATGATACGAAACCTCTGTGCCGTCTCGTACAATACAAAGAATGAGTTTTCAATGAAATCTATATGAAATGTTAGTTACAAATAGGAATTAAAATTTGATTAAATTTGAATGAATAGAAGGTTTCTGGCATGGAACAATCAATCTTGTTTGAATGAGTAGTCTGGCGTGTTTGTGTGTGATAATGTGGTTAACTGGGATTGGACACCTGCCCGTTCAGAGTCTGAGCCAAAACTGTGCACACTGTGTGTGTGTGTTTGTGTATGTGTGTGTAAAAACTCCTTTTTCAACCTGTAAACTGACCTTAAGTAACTCTCTGCTGGGGATGGATCCTTTGGGGTTGGGGCTAAGAAAGGGAGCATAGGGTTGAGTGGTGTCTTACACATATACAACGAGAGCTACAAAACATTGGTGCAAGACACCATACTGTATACATATGTCACGTATGTTCCTGGAAGACGATGGGACTGGATCACGTACTCTGAACGTTTAAAGAACACATTGCTGTTGCTGCTTGAGAAAAATTGACTGAAGCTGATTGTTAACCATCTCAGTCTGGCAAGATAAATGAAATGTGACGTATTGGTGTTTGCAGTGGGACGTGTGGGGGGGGGGGGGTATGTACGGGAAGGGCCTGCAGGCTCACATCCATTGGTGCCTGGAGATGACAGCTTACGGGGTAGCCAGGGGATGGCGCTGTGCCAATCTCTGTCCTCGGACGAGGAGCTGCCCCACCAATGAGAGCAACTGATCCCTGCTCAACAGCGGCCTGCAGGGGGCCCTGGCGTAGGACCCAGCCCAGCCCCAGGAACCCTAGCAGTCCCAGCCCCGCCAACCCCAACCCCATCAGCCTCAGCTCTGCTCGCCCCAGCCATGCTAGCCAAAATAAAAGCAAACTGAGCCCAGCCAGGAAAACCCAGAAAGCCTAAAGCCGGCCAGCCGAGATAGAAGCACGGGGAGGGGTGAGGCTGGACCAAATAAAACAGGGAGGTCTGGACTCCGTCAAACAGGAGAGCTTTGGAGACAGGCCAAGCCTGGAGGGGTGATAGTCTAGAGAGACATAGAAAAGAAAAGAGTCAGAGAAAGAGAAACAGCCAACCTGGCACTCACATGCTCTCCATTACCCCTTTGTTGTAATTTATAATGAATGAGTAGATTTACACACATTTATACATTAGATGACGATAAACCTTTGTGATCTGGCGACTACTCTCCTCACTCTGCCTGAAACCGCCTCTGATGTATCTGTGTGTGTCGATACATACATGCATACCTTTGCGCAGACAGTAGTCTTTGTGTGTTTAAATGAGGCAATGTGTGTGAATCAGTTCTGAATATCCGTATACCTGATGTATGTACACATGAGAAGCCCACTGCTTCTTGGGATTAACACTACTTAGTCTTCAAGAATGTTGCTTGCAAACATTAATGTTTCTGTATATCACTACCGGACTGTGTATTCTGTCTGAACTGGAATACACACACACACATTTTCAGAACCGCCTGTCCCATACGGGGTCACGGGGAACCGGAGCCTACCCGGTAACACAGGGCGGAAGGCCGGAGGGGGAGGGGACACACCCAGGACGGGACGCCAGTCCATCGCAAGGCACCCCAAGCGGGACTCGAACCGCAGACCCACAGAAGAGTAGGACTGTGGTCCAACCCACTGCGCCACTGCGCCACCGCACCCCCTTCTGGAATACACACACACTTTCAAAATCACTTGTCCCATACGGGGTTGCAGGGAACCGGAGCCTACCCAGTAACACAGGGCGTAAGGCCAGAGGGGGAGGGGACACACCCAGAACGGGACGCCAGTCTGTTGCAAGGCACCCCAAGCGGCACTCGAACCCCAGACCCACTAGAGAGCAGGACTGTGGTCCAACCCACCGCACCACCACGCCACCGCACCCCACTGAACTGGAATAAACAATGTATTTTTGGTATCTGTCTGATTCTGCACAGCATCACATATACAACACACCAACACTGACAAGAGACTTGAGACAATGAAATGACAACTGAGACAACTGAGAGTTCGGTTTTGGAATTTAGAGCAAGGATGTTTATATTATTATTCATAAAAATGTTTATGTTGACATTATGAATGTTACTATGTGTTAAATGTTATTGGAAGCATTCCCTTTATATTATTCATAACTAACATATTCTGTTATTTGAACTGATTGTGCTGCTGAGGTGTTTTGCATTGTCTAACCACACATATACCATGGTTTATGACATTCCTGTTTAGTATAGCTCCGTTTATTAGCAAGTGAAATGTATCTTTAATTAGAATGTGCGCTTATTTCCTGTGATTACGGGAATTGCACTGCAAGCAAAATGAATTAAAACTGGAAAACTGGCCCAAAAGTGGTAAAAGCACAGCAGACGCACCAGGCTGCTTCTTTCTTCAGACCCTGTGCACCCGTAAAATATGTATGTTGGATTTTGGTTTATCTTCTGTATTTCATGCATCTGATCTCTATGAAACATTATAATATTATGGTTCTGGTTTTTGTTAATGTTCCCAGTGATCATCACCATTTTCTCACAAATCATATATAACACACATCACTCAGGATGGCATATGACTTCAGAGCTGAGCTTTTCTCGTGTTTTTATTCTTTTCTTCCTATTCTTATAACAGTTGCAAGATTAGCCTGGTTACACTTCTGCATTTATGTTGTGAAAGGTTTTCATTTTGTTAACTTATACATTTCCTGGCACATTACACAGTGTCTCCAAGGCAATAAAAGCCACGGTTCAGTTTTCTCATATGCACAGTGTTACTGTGCCCTCATGATAACTGTTTATTGTGCTTCATCGGACATATACAAATAGCTCAACATGAGCAGAAGAGGATCATGACTTACAACATACTACACGAAGTACAAGGTGCATAAAAACTCTGTTGTGTTTTGATAACCAGTTAGTACAAAGTAAGTCTGCCCTTGTTTATAATAATTAAGCATACTGGAGTGAAAATGGTTGAATTTTTGGTTTAAATACAATTTTCCTGGAAGAAAGTGTAAACTAATATTAATTTAAGCAACAATTTATGTGAATTGGATGTATGAACAGTTTTCAGGAATATATCACACTCATACTGGATATGGGTGTGCAGATGGGCCCTGCCATAATTAGGCCCATTATATTGTACATTGTTTCCAGATATATTGTTGCTTATCTATGAGTATGACCATGTCTCGTTCTGTTTTTTTTACTCCAAATATGTGTTACTACATCTTCAAAGATGAATTATTCTCAAAATCAACTTCAAAATCAAAAATTTAAAAGAAGTTTTTTTTTTTGCTCAGCATTTACCTTATACTTGAAATGATCTGTTATGATTATGAAAGGAGTTTTAACAGTACAATACAGTACTAGAGTCACAATCTGTTCCCGCCAAATATCTTAAAGAAACAGAGCCGAATATCCCTCAGCTAAATGATGAAAAGCGGAAGCGGTCTTCATTCATTTCAGTATTTTAATTTTGTGACATCAGCCTGCAATGACGAAGCTTTTCATTATTTTCACCGGCGAAATACACACATTATACTCTGTTCAGCGGAACCATTTTTACTGGAAAAAGACTTGTACTGTACAGTACTGCATATCACGTGCCTTATTGGCGCCCTCTGGTGGACGGAGGTGGGTTACTGCGCGTTCTTGTTCAGCGCTCGGCCATCTTGTTGAGTTCCTGAGGTTCTTCAAGTGCTCTTTTCACAAAGATAGTCAGAGGCTACACTGACTGTAATAAGACTTTTGTGTGTAGCTTTGTATGTATGTGTTTCAGAGGTACGCCTTTAACTGTGGGTTAGTGAAGGGACAATTGTGTGTATTTGTATATAAGAACAAAGCTGTGAGGGGGCACCGTGGCGCGACAGCCTTGGCCGAGTCCTGTTCTCTGGTGGGTCCAAGGTTCGAGTCCTGCTTGGGGTGCCTTTTGATGGGCTGGCATACTGTCCTGGGTGTCTCCCCTCCGTCTCCAGCCTTGTGCTCTTTGTTGCCAGGTTAGGCTCCGGTTTGCCACCACCCCACTTGGGACAAGTCATTTCAGGCAGTGTGTGTGAATGAAGGTGCAGTGTGGGCACTGAGGTTTTCACATGTCTGAAACAGAGTGGCAGCAGTTGCATGGCCCGTGTGTGGGAAAAGCAATGCCGTTTCCCCAGGAAAATGCCACTGCTTTCAAGTCCACTGATGGGTACGCAAGTGGGTCGGACGGCAGAACGAAGCTGAGCTGGGAAAGGGTAGTCTCCTGGTGTGAGGCTCATTGTCACGCTCCACATAAACCTGTAATGTCCTAGCAGCGAGGCCAGTAGCTGCTTTCCACTGCACATGGCTCTGGGCCCAGCAACCTCCACAGCGATGCCCACGGTGTCGTGAAGACAGCTCATAATTACAGAAAGCACAGATACAGACAAAAGATACCTGGGATCTTATTCAGATCATCTTATGACCAGATTTTATGTCCCTGTACATGTATACAGGTGATATGAAACAAGAGAAATTACATATCTTTTATTTCATATGAAAATGACACATTTTAGGTAACTTAGGATTGCTTTTCGGAGAAAAATTTCCACCGATTCTACATTCCTCACTCTAATGGACTGTAAAGTGTTGTAATAATTATTTTTTAAAATTAGTTTCATGCACAGCACAGGGTCCAGACAGCATAGAGATAGGCAGTACACCAAGAAAATGCAAATATGTCCACATACACAGAATGAGGGCTCAGGATCAAAAGGTTACAATTTATCACAGGTATGATCATGTAGCACTTTCTAGTAACTTTCAGAAGGGTGTCCAGATATTCCTGAATTCATTAGAATTATCATGCAAATCAAATGTCTGTCACGTTGAACACAGGGAGCCGGAATGGCTGAACCCAAGTGCAGCGTTGTTTGTCCGGAGGTGAGGGATGAGGCAAGTTTCCGGTGTCGGGGACAGGCGAAGGGTCGGTCGATCGACGGTCAGGGTTAGAGCGAAGATCCATGGACGAGGTCGGGAGACGTAGTGAAAGGTCGGTCGAACGGTGAACAGAACAGGAACAAGGATCCGTGGACGTGGTCGGGAAACGAAGCGAAGAGTTAAAAACAGGAGGACGTGAACAAAGAGCTAGCGATGCTTGTGAACGAAGTGTCACAGGAAAGGGCGGTTGTCCCTGAGGAGATTCCGCAGGGGTATGGGAGCTGAAGAGGGTCTTTATACGGTGAGTGATTACTCGTGAGTTAATGTGGAGTCAGGTGCTTGTGCTGTGGGCGTGGACGTGACAATGTCAGTTTTTCAAGGGGGAGAAACAAAAACTTCACTTATCCACATGGTTACAGAGGGAACTTCAGGTGTAGACCACAGCATTAAAATACATTTCTTCACCAAATACAGTGCATTCAGAAAGTATTCAGACCCCTTCACTTTTTCACATTTTTCAAATGCTGCAACAGTATGCTTACAATTGTTTAAATTAATTTTTTTTCTGGTCAATCTACACTCAATACCTCATTATGGCAAAGCGAAAACAGGATTTTAAATTTTTTTTTCAAATTAAAAATAACAACATACCACATTGATATAAGTATTGAAACCCTTTACTTAGTACTTAGCTGAAGCACCTTTGGCAGTGATTACAGTCTTGAGTCTTCTTGGGTACAAGCTTTACACACCTGAATTTGGAGACTTTCTTGCTTTCAAGTTCATACTTTGGGTGGGACACTCAAGGACATTCACAGAGTTGTTCTTAAGTCACTCCTGTGCTGTCTTTGCTTTGTGCTTAGTGTCATTGTCCTCTTGGAAGGTACTGTGAACCTTCAGCCCAGAGCACTCTGGAGCAGGTTTTCATTAAGAATATCTCTACTTTGCCTCATTTAGCTTTCACTTGACCTGAATAGTCTCCCAGACCCTGTTGCTGACAAACAATCTCACAACATGATGCTTGCAGATGTTGAGTGGTGCCTGGTTTCCTCCAGACATGACACTTGGGATTGAGGCCAAACATCTATACATTGTCAACAACCGCTTGTGCCAAGCAGGGTCGCGGCAAGCCGGAGCATTACTCAGCAACACAGGGCACAAGGCTGAAAGGGGAGGGGAAACACCCAAGATGGGACACCAATCTGTCGCTAGGCACCCCAAGCAGGCCTCGAACCTCAGACCTGCCACACAGCAGGCACCTGCTGAACCTGACACCCCACCGCTCTCCCTGAGGCCAAATACGTCAATCTTTTTTCATCAGACCAGAAAATATTGTTTTTCACAGCCTGAGAGTCAATTATGGCTGGCTCTCATGTATCTTTTACTAAGTAGAGGCTTCCATTTCACCACTCTGCCATAAAGCCCAGATGGGTGAAGTGTTGCAGTGATGATTGTCCTTCTGGAAGTTTCTCCTATCTCCACACAGGATCTCTGGAGCTCAGCCAGAGTGACTATCAGGTTCTTTGTCACCTCTCTTACCAAAGTTCTTCTCTCCTGCTTGCTCAGTTTGGCAGGGCAGCCAGAAAGAAGTCTGGGTTGCAATTTATTAAGAGAATAGTTGGGGAGAAAATCAACATTTTGTTAAAGGTTTCTTGGATCATTACATGTACCCCTGAACCAATAAACTTGTATCTTACCACTTTTGGAGATTAGCTCTAAGTGCCCGGAGTGCTGAAATAATTCTTGATGCAGTGTCTTTAATAAAATAGTAATGCTCAAAGAATCTAAAGTTCCATTTCTACAACATTTTCGTAGTGTCTATTGTTTTGCCCGCATAAACTAGATGGCTTCACATCCCTTTTTAGTGTAACCTGAAAGCCTTACAACAAACAACCAACTAACTACACACACACACACACACACACACATTGGCTGAAGCGGCTTGTCCCGAGCGGGGGTCGCGGTGAGCTGCAACCTATCCCAGAGAGTACAATGCTGAAGGGGTGGGTGGGGCACACCCTGTATGCAACACCAGTCCATCGCAAACCTTACTACACTGAAGATTAAAAATATTAATCCTATCATTGAAACCCTACATCACTTTCATTATAAAGACTTGCTTCTTGCATGTGAACAATATCTACAAATGAAAGTGCTTTCTACCTGAATCAGGTACAGGGAAATTAGTTAATGCCTTTGTCTCCTGCAGACTTGACTACCGTAATTCAGTGTTGTTTGCCTGCTTGGATCATCCCACCCCTCAATTTGGTCCAAAATGTAGCAGCCAGGATTGTCATTATCTGCAGAAAAAAGATGTCATATCATTCTAAACCTTTGCTTTTTATAAGGCTACCCGTCTTATACTGACAAAACTTCAATATACTTCTCATAAGTAATAATGTGCCAAGATCCCAATCTGTGTCAGAGAAATGTATTTTAATGTTGTTGCATACATTAGAAGTTCCCTCTGTAAACATGCAGAGGACTGAAGTGTTTAAATTTCTCTCGCTTCAATAATGGAATTTGATTTGCGTGACAGTTCTAATAAATTCTGGAATATCTGGCCAACCATCTAGAAGTTATTAGAAAGTGCTACAAGATCATACCTGTGACAAATTTGTATGTTACCTGTGGTAACATTTTAAAACCTGAGCCCTTGCTTTCCGTGAAGTGAACACATATGCAGTTTCTAGGAATAGCATCTTTATCTATATGCTGTTGTGACCCTGTGCAGTTTAGTTTAGTTTAGTTTAGTTTATTGTCATAGGTACAAGTACCACGTACAAGTATCACGAAATTCTTCCTGAATGCTTCTCCACAGACTATGGACAAAGACGGAGACAATAGATATACTGCACAAACAAAACAATGACAATGACAGTGAGTAGTGCAACAGCAATAGCAATAAATAATGGTAACAGTAATAATAATAATACCAGTTGACAGCCAGAGAACTCAGAACAAGAGAATGAGAATGCTTAAAGTGGCAGTGTAATTTACCAATGTGCTTGGGAAGAGCAGTCCAACTCTAGTTACTAAAGGTGGCACATTGGTTAGTGTTGTATACTCTTACAGTAGTGGGGTAAAAGCTGTTCCTGTACCTAGCAGTGCGGGTTCGAATAGACCTGAGCCGCTTTCCAGACAGCAGAAAGAGAAAAGTGCCTGTGTGGGGAAACTGTGATCTTTCATGATGCACATCGTCTTTCTGAGGCAGTGTGTGGTGTAGGTGTCCTGAACGGCTGGTAGCTGTGCATCGATGATTTCTTGAGCTGTTTTGACCACTCTCTGTAGGGCTTTCTTGTCCTGTATGGAGCAGCTGCCACCCCAGGATGTAATACACCCTGTGAGGATGGGCTCCACAGCACACCTGTAGAAAGTGGTGAGGACTGTAGTGGACATCTTGGCGTTCTTCAGATGCCTGAGGAAGTGGAGATGTTGATGGGCCTTTTTGATGGTTGATGCTATGTGCTCAGTCCATGTGAGTTTGGCAGTGATGGTGACCCCTAGGAATCTGAAGCTGTTGACCCTCTCTACAATGTCCCCTCCTGTGTAGATGGGTGCATGAGCCGTATCCTGTTTCCTGAAGTCAATCACCAGCTCCTTAATTTTACAGACATTGAGAGAACGGTTGTTGTCCTGGCACCACTCTTCCAGGAGCCTCACCTCCTCTTTGTAGGCCTTCTCATCGTTGTTGGTGATCAGACCCACAATGGTAGTATCGTCAGCAAACTTTATTGTGGTGTTCGAGCTGTGCCTGGCCACACAGTCATATGTGAGTAAAGAATACAGCACCGGGCTCAGAACACTTCCCTGTGGAGTGCCAGTGTTGAGGGTCAGTGGGGAGAAGGTATTTCTGCCAATCCACACATGCTGGGGTTTGTTGGTGAGGAAATCCAGGATCCAGTTGCACAATGTGGCGCTCAGTCCCAGACTTAGTAGTTTGTGGACCAGCTTGGTCGGGATGAGAGTGTTAAATGCCAAGCTATTGTCCACAAATAATAGCCTCGCATAGCAGTTTTTATTGTCCAGGTGAGCCACTTGAACAGGTAGATGGTTCTACAGCTTTCACCAAGCTGGGCCTGTATACTGCTTATAATCTCATCAGAATCTGGGAATGGGAGGAGTGGAAAACATGGTTTAACACTTCCCTGGGCCACTATGAATATAGGGTCATGCATTTTGGTCTTGTGAAAGCACCCTTAGCCCAGTAATGTTCTCGTGGTGGGGGACAACCAAAGGCAAAGTAATGTCCCTGTAGTGGATGGTTGGCACTAGCGGAATGCAGCCATTTGGAGTTTGACCCATGTCCATCTCCGTTGGGCAGTGAGACCCCAGAAATTGCATGCAGAATGGAAACGGTGTAGGGTGACAAGTTGTCAAGGCCAGAAGGTGTGGTTTTCTACTTGTGATATTAATCCACCCGTCAATCCGAACCCAACCCCCTCAAGCACCGACAAGAATTCAACGTTGACTCGATGCCAAATCTTCACTGAGGAATTGTACGAACGAAATGAATCTTGACTTTTTAAAAATTTTCTGAAGATGAAACTTTGACGAACAAGATTTACAAGGAAGCAAATTACCATTGAATCGTGAACTGTACTTTGTACTCACTATAAAAGCAAGGCAGATTTGGCCTTTAACAGGAAATTATTCAGAAGCAAGACACACACAGTCTGAAACTGCTTATCCCAAGGGTCTTAGCAAATCGGAGCCTAACCCGGCAACACAAGGCACAAGGCTGGAGGGGGAGGGGACAAGCCCAGGATGGGATGCACCCCAAGCAGGACTCTAACCCCAAACCCACCAGGACCCGGCCAAAGCCGCTGTGCCACCGTGCCCCCATTTCAGCAGTAAGACAAATTTCACAATTAAAACACTTGTCATAACCATACCTTATCTATGTGGATTCAACACTGTGCGAGTCGCAGATAGTCGGAACACGTAACTAAGTAAGTGACGGATAGGCCTGGGTGCACCGTGCTGTGTGATTCGTTGGTTTTTAATTAAAATTCAATTTCTTTATTTATTTGTTATTTTTGGAAGGCTTAACAGAGCTGGGGGTGTATGGTGGTGCATCGGGTTTGGCCAGTGCCTGCTGCGTGGTGGATCTGGGGTGCGAATCCTGCTTGGGGTACCTTGTCATGGACTGGCATCCTGTCCTGGGTGTGTCTCCTCCCCCTCTGGCCTTGCACTCTGTGTTGCCAGGTAAGGCTTCGGCTCACCGTGACCCCTCACAGGACAAGCAGTTGTAGGTGTTGTTTGGTCTACAGAGCTGGAATTGCCGCTAGAGACAAGAAATTGAAACTCTTAAATAACAATAAATTGATTTATTTATAAATGTCATTTTTTATTTATTTTTAACAATTTTATTTTATGTTAATTAAGATATTAATTTTTATTGAATTTATTTTAAATTATAAAATTAATATTAAATTTTTTAAATAATTGAGTTATTTCCTTTTAAATTATTAAAAGTAAACTTTATATTTCTCCTCTTTATTTGATTAATTATTTAAATATTTTAATTATCAAAATTAAATTTTTACAATTTGTTTTATAATTAATTTATTTTATATTATTAAGATTGAACTTTATGATATAATATGAAGTATTTTATTACTTATTGCTCTTTTAAAATTCCTTAAAAATTTTTCTTCCTTTTGTATTTTTTAATTTTAGTAGGCCTATTAATTTATTTTATTAATCAAGTATGTAGTGAGTTTGTTAATTTATTATTTCATTTTATATTTTATTTGTAGGTGGGGGCACGGTGGCGCAGTGGGTTGGACTAGGTCTCACTCTTCAGTGGGTCTGTGGTTCGAGTCCCGCTTGGGGTGCCTTGCGGCGGACTGGCGTCCCGTCCTGGGTGTGTCCCCTCCCCCTCCGGCCTTATGCCCTGTGTTGCCGGGTAGGCTCCGGTTCCCCGTCACCCCGTATGGGACGAGCAGTTCTGAAAATGTGTGTGTTTTATTTAATTTATTTTCCATTTACTGATTTTCTATTAATTTTATTAATTGGTCCACGTGAATAACCCGTCCTTAACGCAACACTCTAGGCTCCCTTTTCGATTGTCCAAAAACTTACCAAGTAAACTAGTAGGTCAGACGAAACGTGATCTGTAGTGTGCTGTAGTAAATAACACTATATGGTTGAAACAGAAACAAACTAAATACAATAAATCCTTAAGCTTAACAATTAACACCGTTACAACCATTGATGCCCATTCCAACAAGCAGGAGGTAAATTCGTCTTTCAGAGATTATGAAAATGAGTGTCACTTCAGAGATTGGCTCCAGTTTGTTCCAACAAAAGGAGGAAAAGGAAATAAAAGACACAGTCAAAAAGAAAACCAGAATGCTCATAGAAATAGGTAAGAACAAGTACATGTACACACACACTTTCTGAATTGCTTGTCCTATACAGGGTCACAGAGCTTAACCCAGCAACTCAGGGCATAAGGCTGAAGGGGGAGCAGACACACCCAGGACAGGACACCAGTCCATTAAAAGGCACCCCAATCAGGACTTGAACCCTAGACCCACTAGAAAGTAGGACCCAGTCCAACCCACTGCGCCACCACCCCCATAAGAACAAGTGCTATAACAAAAAAGGTGAATGATGCATGTGAACAAATTACGCTTAAAAACCCTACTTATCTGATGGCACATGGTAAAATGGGTGACCTTCTGAAACTTGGTCGTCAGGCTGTCAGTGAGAGTTACTGATTCAAAAAGGGTTTCAGCCAGGCAAAAAGCAGATCTCATAGTAATGGCAACAAATCATCTAGGCCTTGAAAACAGTCAAATCAGATGATTCTTGAAAATTCTCTAAATGACTGTAAAAGAAGTCTCACGGGGGTAGAAACTGATATTCAGATCTATGGCAAGCAGCTTGAGGTTAAAATACAGTGTGAAAAGTATGAAGAAGCTGAGGTTCTCTGAAAGAAAATCACAGATTGCCAGAGTAAAAAAAGCACACTTAAAAGCTCAGATTCACCTAATTGACACTCGAGGCAAGAAAGCTGAGAGGGATGCAAAGTACAGTGCTAAGAAGAAGATGAAACTAGCCAATTCCACATTGAAATGTCCCCCTGCTAAGAAGAGAATCATTGCATATAATGGTGAAGGTGCGGAAGGTATACTGTTAAAAGAATCAATAATGTCTCATGATGTGCTGTCTGGAGGATCAAAAATTGTGGAAAATCGTAATCCAGCGTCACCTTCAAAATCAGTCCCTAGAGTACAGTGCCTGATGGTTTCGTTCCTCCATTACCCATGGCTAGCTTTCCCTCTGACATTTCTTCACCTGCCTCATGCAAGTTGTTTTAAGAGATCAAAAAGCCTAGCAGCAATAATTAATGAAACTTGAATTTCTAATTGCGCACACACTGTCTGAAGCTGCTCGTCCCAAGTGGGGTCACAGCAAACCGGGGCCTAACCCAGAAAAACAGGGCACAAGGCTGGAGGGGAAGGGGACACACCCAGGACGGGATGCCAATCCATCACAAGGCAACCAAAGCAGACTCAAACCCCTGACCCACCAGAGACCAGGACCCATCCAAGCCCACTTTGCCACTGTGCTGCCATTCCACCGTCCGCCCCTTTACTGAGATTATACAATATCAAATCTTAGCAACTTTTTTTTCAGATAACATATTGGGGGTATGGTAGTGTGGCATGTTTGGCCTGTGCCTGCTGTTTGGCTCTGGGGTTTGAGTCCCGCTTGGGGTGCCTTGTGATGGATTGGTGTCCCATTGTGGGTGTATCTCCTTTCCTTCCAGCTCTGCACCCTGAGCTACTGGGCTAGGCTCCTGTTTGCAGCGACCCTCCTTGGGACAAGTGGCTTCAGTCTGTGTGTGTGTGTGAAATTAAGCTGAATTACTTCAAATATTGCAATTTTATTAAATAAGCATGATTTCTGAACTCCTAGTAATCCTTGTCCCATTGTTGTGCTACCGGTTGCTAGATAACCTAAAAATTTCCAAACTGTGGACATCTCTATTTCGGGCAGCTAAGCACAGTCCCAATGGTGTCCATGATAAGGGAGTTCTACTTTATGTTATCTACAGAGGTAAATGTACATGACTAACAAAAAATGAAGAAGTTGAATGGAAAATCCTGCTTCATATAAACCCATGTAACCAGTTTTGTTAGAAAAAATCTGTTTTAAAAGGAAATTTTGTTATCATTTTAACAGACATGAATAGAATTTTTGGGCAAGTGATTTAATGTGTTTTCATATTACCCAACAGTATTAGTATTAGTTTAATAAGTGTCAAAATTGAGCTGGGACCCAGTATTTTGTCCAGTATGAGTTATTCTTGCACAGAGTCACATGCCAGATTTTACATTATGAGCTACTCCCACAGAATAATTCAAAATGATCCCCCAAAATGATTCATTCTCCCTCCGGCCTGACACCCTATGTTGCCGGGTTAGGCTCTGGCTCACCGCGACCCCCCCCGGACAAGTGGCTTCAGTCAATGTGTGTGTGTACTAACTGTTAAAATCATCAGTGGTATGTTGAAATATAACCAAAAATGTTCAGATTTTGACCTTGTGAAATACACACACATTTTCCGAACCGCTTGTCCTATACAGGGTCGCAGGGAATCGGCACCTAACCCAGCAACACAGGGTGTAAGGCTGGAGGGAGAGGGGACACACCCAGGATAGGACGCTTGTCCATCACAAGGCACCCCAAGCGGGACTCGAACCCCAGACCCACCGGAGAGCAGGACCCGGTCCAACCCACTGCGCCCCCGCGCCCCCGCGCCCCCCATACCTTGTGAAATAGTTCCACAATATTGAGAAAATCACCTCTCCAGCTGAACTTTAAATTCTACAATTGTTAGTGATGTGATACATGTTGTAACTATATAGCACACACACATTGACTGAAACCACTTTTCCTAAGCAGGGTCACAGCAAACCAGAACCAAACCCAGCAACACAGGGCACAAGGCTGGAAGGGGAGGGGACACACCCAGGACAGGATGCCAGTCCATCACAAAGTACCCCAAGCAGGACTTGAACCCCAAACCCACCAGACAGCAGCCACATGACAAACTGACCACCCCGCCACATCCCCCCTTAACTATATAGTATATGTTTGTATTTTTTTGTAATTATCTATTAGACAATGTTGCCAGGATCCAATAGACAAATTTATAATACTGTACAATTCACATAACACAAAACAGCCTATGTTAAGTATCATAAAATTGTGGAGAGTTATGCCTATAAGGTAATCTGCATGATCTAATTTTTGCCAGCCCCAGAAATGAACAAGTTATAGGAGTTTATCTGTCTTTTATTTCATTAATAAAGAATTTCAGGAATTTTTATTCAAATCTTTGCTTAGTCAAAACAAAAATGTTTGATATCGATTTTATTTTTGCAATTTTTGCCTGCTTTATTTGGAAGACTGGGATGGCTTGGGCCTGGAAGAATGCTACTGGGTTCCAGCATAATGACATTCTTGACCCTTCCCTGATCTCTCATGGAGGTAAGTCTCACATCTGGTTACCATCCACAGACCAACGGGGAAGCAGAATGCCTCAATCAAGAAATCGCCTGCTTTCTCTGCAGTTATTGTGGCAAGAACCAAGTGGACTGGGCCAGGTTACTGCTGTGGGACGAATGTGCCCAGATCTCCCTCCTGCACTCATCCACGGCACTGACCCCCTTACAGTGTGTTTTAGGGTACCAGCCGCTACTGTTCTCTTAGAACCCAATACCCAGTAAAATCTCCATGATGGATGATTGGCACTGGCAGGGATCGGCAGTTTAGACTTCAGCCCATGTCCACCTCCGTCAGGTAGTGGGACTCCAGAAATTGCATGCGGATTGGAAATGGTGCAGAGTGACATATCATCTGGGCCAGTAGGTGTGTCTTTCTACTCGCCCCACTGCATGTCACTGCAGCAGGTGGTGGGGCAGTGGGGGGGTGGGACAGTGGGGGGATGGGACTTCACCTCCTCCCATAGAGCCTGTAAGGATGGGGTAATGTCACGCCTACCACAAGCACCTCCCAGAGCTAAGGCAAATACACCTGAACAGAATGCAGAGGAAGTATACACCGATCAGCTACAGCATTATAACTACCTGCCTAATATTGGCTAGGTCCCCCTTGTGCCACCAAAACAGCTCTGACCCATTGAGGCATAGCTCCACAAGACCTCTGAAGGTGTCCTGTGGTATCTGGCACCAAGACGTTAGCAGTAGATCCTTTCAGTCCAGTAATTTGTGAGATGGAGCCTCCATGGATCAGGCTTGTTTTTCCAGCACATCCCACAGATGCTCAATCTGATTGACATCTGGGGAATTTGGAGGCCAAGTCACAACACCTTGAACTATTTGTCATGTTCCTCAAACCATTCCTGCACAATTCCTTCACTCCCCACACACATCAATGAGCCTTGGGGGCCCATGACCCTGTCGTTAGTTCACCAGTTGTCCTTCCTTGGACCACTTTTGGTAAGTAGTAACCACATTGGATCTCAATATGGCGCCAGCCGAGTGGCAGCTTGTTGCAGCAGCTCGTTAGATTTTTTTTTTTTTTTTTTTTTAAAAACTTGTTGCTTGTCAAATTGATCGTTGACTTTTTATTACTTTTTTTATTTCTTTATTACTTTTTATTACTTTTATTACTTTTTAATGACCGTATTGCTGTTTTTCCTCACTTTTGTAATGGGGGCCCGTACTGAGCAGAGTGGCGTTGTGTCTATGTACACACGCGATCAGCTGCTAGCGCTCTCGTATACAGGATACCTGCCCGGATCTAGGCCTGTTATCCCGGAGGAGCTCAGGAGGAGACGCCGTGGGTGCAGAGCCGGTGCAAAGAGAAGAGCAAAGAGGAGGAGATTTAAACCATCTGTCCCGTCGATCATCACTGGGAACGTGAGGTCTTTGGGAAATAAGATGGACGAGTTGTGGGAACGTTTCTGCTCGCCGGACACCGAACTCCTAGCTTTGAGTATTCGTCCATATTATTTACCACGGGAGTTCTCCTCCGTCATACTGGTCGGGGTTTACATCCCACCATCAGCTGATGAGGCATCGGCATGTGACGCGGTACACACCACCATTGCTAGGCTACAGTCTCAGCACCCCGATGCTTTTGTGGCCGTTACTGGAGATTTTAATCATGTTAGATTGGACTCAATTCTTCCAATTTTTCATCAGTTCATTGATTGCACTATGCGGGAAAACAAAACATTGGGTCTATTGTATGCAAATATTGAGGATGCATATACCGCCACTGCCCTGCCCCCACTTGGTAGATCAGACCACAATCTTATCCTGTTAACACCTCAGTATGTCCCTGGAGTTCAAAGGCAGCTTATTTCCACAAGGAATGTGAAGAGGTGGACTCAGGAGGCCAGTGAGGTCTTGCAGGACTGCTTTGAAACAACAGAGTGGGATGTGCTCTGCAGACCACATGGGGACGACATCAATAACATCACTGACTGCATCACGGACTATATTAATTTCTGTGAGGACACTATCATTCCAACCTGGACAGTACGCTGGTTTCCTAATAACAAGCCTTGGATTACCAATGACCTGAAGGGGTTGCTGAACCAAAAGAAGAGAGCCTTCAGGTCTGGTGACAAGGACGAGATGAGAAGGATACAGCGCCAACTGAAGGTGGCACTGAGGAAGTGTAAAGACTCTTATAGACAAAAGCTGGAGAATAAACTCCAGCTGAACAACATGAGGGATGTGTGGAGAGGCATGAAGCAGATCACAGGATATAACATCAAAGATCGCCAGCAGGACGGCAGCCTGGACAGAGCCAATGAGCTGAATTTGTCCTTTAACAGGTTCAGTACTGGACCCCCTGCTGGCCCTCCCCACACCGGACCAGTCTTCACACCCTCTTTGTCACCCTCTTATGCCTTGCATCGTACCCACTCCCACCCCCCACAGTGCATGTCTGACCACAACCCCCCAACTCCAACCCCCATGAATGTGACCATCGGCCAGGTGAGAAGACAGCTGGAGAGACTCCACCAAGGCAAGGCTGCAGGCCCGGATCACATCAGCCCCCGGGTCCTGAGGTCCTGTGCAGCCCAGCTGTCTGGCATCCTGCAATACATCTTCAACCTGAGTCTGTTGCAGGAAAGGATTCCTGTGCTATGGAAGACATCTTGTTTAGTACCGGTGCCAAAGATGGCCATCCCATCTGGCCCCAGTGACTTCAGACCAATTGCCCTAACATCACATGTTATGAAGGTACTGGAGAGACTGGTGATAAAGCAGCTGAGACCACAGGTGAAACCTAGTCTGGACCCTCTTCAGTTTGCCTATCAGCCTCATGTGGGTGTGGATGATGCCGTCGCCTATCTGCTGCATCGAGCTCATTCTCACTTGGATGGTAGTGGCAGCACTGTGAGGATCATGTTTTTTGACTTCTCCAGTGCCTTTAATACTATCCAACCTCTTTTGTTGAGTGAGAAGCTGCTGGGGATGGGTGTCAGTGCATCTACAGTCTCCTGGATCTCTGACTATCTGTCAGACAGGCCTCAGTTTGTATGGCTGGGGAGCTTCCTGTCTGATGTTTTGGTTAGCAACACAGGAGCGCCACAGGGAGCTGTCCTGTCAGCATTCCTGTTCACTCTGTACACCTCTGATTTTCAGTATGATACTGAATCATGCCACTTGCAGAAGTTCTCTGATGACTCTGCAGTGGTGGGGTGTGTTAGAGATGGACAGGAGTTGGAGTATAGGGACCTGGTGGATAACTTTGTGGAGTGGTGCAGCAGGAATCATCTGCTCCTAAATGTCAGGAAGACCAAGGAGATGGTCGTCGACTTTAGAAGGACAAGAACTGCAGTCAGACCCATAAAGATTCTGGGGGAGGAGGTTGAGACTGTTCAGAAATACAAGTACTTAGGTGTCCACTTGAACAGCAGTCTGGACTGGAGGGACCATACCGATGCTGTGTACAAGAAGGGAATGAGCAGACTCTATTTTCTGAGAAAGCTCAGATCTTTCAATGGGTGCAGCAAGATGCTGGAGATCTTCTACCAGTCTGTTCTTGCGAGCGCCATCTACTTTGCTGTGGTCTGCTAGGGGAGCAGCATCAATGCCAGAGATGCAGGCAGGGTGAATAAACTCATCCGTAAGGCTGGTATCATCATTGGACAGAACATGGAGACGTTTGAGTCGGTGAGGAATAGGAGGTCACTGAACAAACTGCTCTCCATCATGGACACTCCTTCCCACCCACTTCACAGCATACTGCAGAGACAGCGAAGCTCATTTTCTAAAAGACTCATTCAGCTCCGCTGCCGTAAAGAACGGTTCAGGAAATCATTCCTACCCTTCCCAATAACTTTGTACAACAGCTCACCTCTGTGTGACAGATGAACTATTCAGCACTATTGTTAGTTCATTTTGTTACTACTTCATAATGATTATTTTACCGTTTTGTACAACTTGCACTTTACTGTTGCACTACATACTGTTTTAATTTATTTATTTAATATACTTTTTATTCTTTTATTCTTCCAACTGTATACATAATTGTACATACTTATATTTTCATCTTGTATTTTTAACTTGTATTTTTCCACTTTTTTTATATGTTTTTTAAAATATATATTGCAAGTATTTATCTGACTTGTGTTCTGCTGCTGTAACATAATAATTTCCCTTGTGGGATCAATAAAGTATAATAATAAATAATAAATAAATAATAATAATGGTAATAACCATTTTGGAGATGCTCTAACCCAGTTGTCTATCCATCATAATTTGGCCCTTGTCAAAGTCACTCAGATCCTTATGCTTGCCCAGTTTTCCTGCTTCCAACACATCAAATTCAAGAACTGACTGTTCATTTGCTGCCCAATATATCCCACCCCTTGACAGGTGCTCTTGTAATGAGATAATCAATGTTATTCACTTCACCTGTCAATAGTTTTAATGTTGTGGCTGATTACTGTAAATTGGAGAGAGCCATCACCAGGAAGCTACAGAATGTCACCAGAGTATGCACGCCTATAACCACGCTTTCTGTTTATAATACCGAAGACATAGGTACATTTACATTTACATTTACATTTATTCATTTAGCAGACGCTTTTGTCCAAAGCGATGTACATCTCAGCAAAAGTACAGCTTATGCATTACATTAAGAGAAGGAGACATAGCTGCAGACATGAAAGTCTCAAGCAAACCTAGTTTGTTTCCTACCACTTGTCGACCCCTGCTTTGTCTTCGACCATGGTTTGTTATTTTCTTAAATAAAACTTGACACTTGGCTCTATTAGCTCTGCTTCTGAGTCTTGTTCATGACACAGAGATTCTCAGTGCACAACCAAATGAAAGTGAGATGCTTGATGTACTTTGCATCACTAGTAAAACAATGGAGTGTATTCAATTGTTTCCTTAGACTGTTGCATGACTTATCTGCCGTAATCTATAGTTCATTTCATTTTGAGCATTTTAATTATTGCAGTCACTGTACATGTTGGTGTTCTGTGGGATATTGCAGTTAAAGTTTTAAAATAAATCTGTGGGGGCAGAAGACAACCTTGACTAGGTTTTGGGAACGTGAATGAATGTGAACAAACTAAAATGGTTTGAGTCCTACTTATCTGACAGATCCTATAATGTGGTCTGGCAGGGATCCCATTTTTCTCCTCTGCCTCTCTCAACTGGTGTCCCACAGGGCTCTGTACTGGGCCCTCGAGTCTTCTTAATCTACACCTCTTCCCTTGGCCCTGTCATTGCTTCCATGGATTCAACTGCCACTGCTACACCAATGATACCCAGCTCTTCCTCTCATTTCTAACTGGAGCATCAGACATTTCTGTGTGCATCGCTGCCTGCCTGTCAGACATCTCTGCATGGATGTCTGATCACCACTTACAACTTAAACTCTCAAAAACAGAGATCCTTCACTTCCTAGCTGGCCTGTCTTCCTGTCACAAACTCTCTATCAAACTGGACAACTCACTCATTTTACCTACTTACTCAAATAAGAGTCTGGGAGTGATGATTGACTCAAGTCTATCGTTCTCTCAGCATATCAAAGCCACAACTCAGACCTCAACTCAGACCTGCAGATACATCCAGTCTGTCCTATCTCATAACAGACTTTGCGCAACTTCTTGTCCAGGCCATGTTGATATCCCTCTTGCACTATTGCAACTCTCTCCTGTTTGGCCTCCCAACTACTGCCATCAAACCTGTACAGCTGATATAGATTGCTGCTGCACAAGTTGTGATTGACTTGTTGAAGCATTCCCACGTATCTCCCTTCCTTGTCTCTCTGCATTGGCTTCCAATAGCCGCCTGATCAATTTAAGACCCTGGTTATAACAGACAAATGCATCAATGGAACTGCTCCCTGCTATCTACAAAACTTGATCATCCACTACACCCCAACCAGACTGCTACACTCCTTCACATCTGTCCTCTTGGTCATCCCATGCACAAAAGGTAAAGCACAAAGGCTCTCGGTGCTGTCTCTATTGTGGTGGAACGACCTCCCCCTCTCACTCAGAACTGCTGAATCTCTGTCCACATTCAAATGACTCTTAAAACTCACCTCTTCCGGACTCTCTCCTCCCCCCATCTCCATCAGCCCGGGCATGCCACAGTAATGTAAATGTTTATATATGCTCTGTATATGGATGTCCTAGAGGTAGTGTCACTGACTTTGGTCCTGGAGATTGGGGTTTGAATCCTGGTCAGGGTGAGTCTCCAGATGAGCGAGAGAAGTATAACTGAAGCCATACCAGCTCGGGCATCCCTTGAATTAACAAGGTTTGCATCAGGTGTTGGGGAACCAGAACAAGCTGATGATTAGTGGGCTACTGGAACACAACATTCATAGACATGGACTAAGAAAATGTAACTGCTGGACTATTACTATAACAGCAGATCCAAGGAGAGGGGTTACATGCACTGTATGTGGGAACTATGGATGACCAAAAGACCAACATCCACACTAACCAAGAAGCACCTAGTAGCTGAATGGTCAAACATCAATAGAAGGAGGCTTCTGTCACAGCTAGAGAGTGAGAGACTAAAAAAGAATGACCATGGCATTTAGCAGCATGGAAATGAAGGGCTATCCCTAATGGAGGAGACCAAGGTTTCAGAACCAGCTGATAGAACCCTACCAACCATGACAGCTGAATTCTCTGAGCTGACCACAACAATCATGGCCAGACTGAATACAATCACTCCCTGGACCCAACTCCCCCATCTGACTGACAAAATCACAGATGTAATAGAGCCTTGATCACTATCCCCACTACTACTGTAACAGAAAGCAATGAGCTTGTGTATGCCACTACACCAGTAATCCTGGAGATGCTGGGCTATAAGATCAAGATTGCAAGATGCAGAGAGTGACCCCATGGAGAAGAAGGCTGGAGGCCAAGATCAAGGAAACCCACAGAGATGTTAGCTGGCTAACAGAGGTGCAGAAGGGTGTGATGAAACACATCCCCTGGATGAGAAAGAAGTACAGCAAGATGTCCACAAGTGAGGCCATGGACTTCCCCAAGCAAGAACCAGTCATTGTTACAAAGGCAGACATCCAACAGCCGGTCTCATTTGAGAAGAGCTGAACATCACCAGGACCTGACATGATCCACACCTACTGGTTGAAGAAGCTAACTGCACTCCATGAATGCTTGGCCCACAAATGAATGAGCTGCTAACATCAAGGTCTCACCCAGACTGGCTAACAGCAGATGGTCAAAGCACTAGTTACTGGTCAATAGAGCAATCACCCAGGATTCTAAGACCAGATAGACTAATCTGAGCACAGCTCAGACTGATTACAAGAAAGCCTACGACTCAATGCCCCACACATGGATACTGGAGTGCTTGACACTATACAAGACCAACAGGACACTGATAGCCTTCCTCAAGAACTTACTGTGGCTCTGGAAAACAACAGTAGAAGCCAACTCCAAGGCCATCGCATAAGTGACCATCAAGTGTGGCATATACCAAGGTGATCCACTGTCCCCACTGCTGTTCTGCATAGGTCTGAACCTCCTCAGTCAGAGCATTGCAAAGAGTGGATATAGACATAAGTTCAGAAGTGGAGTAACCATAAGCCACCTCCTGTATAAGCTGTATGCCAGGAGCGAATGAAGAATCGATTCACTGCTCCACTTCACCAGGATATACAATGATAACATCAGGGTGTCCTTTGGACTGGATAAATGTTGTTGAATGGTAGCAAGAAGAGGGAAGGTGATCAGAACTGAAGGAGTGGCATCACCAGAAGGTGGAATTGTAGACATACAGGACAGCTACAATTACCTGGGTATCCTACAGGTCAATAGGAACCACAATGAGGCAGGAAGGAGGTCAGCCACAACCAAATACCTCCAGAGAGTAAGGCAGAATCTGAGATGCCAGCTCAATGGTAGGAATAAGATCCAAGCTATCAACATGTATGCCCTACCAGTCATCAGATACCCAGCTGGAATACTAAGTGGGCCACAGGAGGAGATAGATGCCACAGGTATAAAGGCACAAAAACTTCTCACGATGCACAGAGGGTTCCACTCGAAGTCCAGCACACTGAGACTGTACGATAAGCAAAAGAGGGGGGCCGAGGGTTAGTGTGTGTCAGAGCCACTAAGCAGGATGAAAGAAGGAGCATCCAAGAATACATCATGAAGATGGTCCCCGAGGACAAACCGCTTAGTGAGTACCTCAGGCACCAGAAGACAGAAGGTGATGAGGAAGAAGAGGAGACATCATGGAAGACCAAGCACTTCCACGGACTCTACCATCGACAGATAGAGGGAGTGGCTGACATCAAGAAATCCTACCAGTGGCTGGAAAAGGCCGGCCTGAAGGACAGCACAGAGGCTCTGATCATGGCAGCACAAGAACAAGCTATAAGCACCAGATCCACAGAGGCCAGGGTCTACCATAGCAGACAGGACTCAAGTCCAGCACATAGTAGCAGGGTGTAAGATGTAAGCTGGGACAGCGTACACTGAGAGGAATAACCAATGGCAGGGATAGTGTACAGGAACATCTGTGCAGAATACAAACTGGAATTCTGCAAGTCCAAATGGGAGACACCACCAAAGGTGGCTGAAAACAGCAGAGGTAAGGTCCTGTGGGACTTCAATTTCTAGAATGAAAAGCAGTTGCTGGCCAACCAACCAGACATAGTGGTGGTGGACAAGCAGGAGAAGAGGACAATTGTGATAGATGTAGTAATCCCAAGTGACAGCAATATCAGAAAGAAGGAGCATGAGAAGATCAAGAAGTACCAAGGGCTGAAGGAAGAATGGGAATGGATATGGAAGTTGAAGTCCAGAGTGGTCCCAGTGGTAATAGGAGCACTCAGGGCTGTAACCCCCAGATCAGGAGAGTGGCTCCAGCAGATTCTGGGAACAACATCTGAAGTCTCTGTCCAGAAGAGTGCACTCCTAGGAACAGCTAAAATACTGCGCAGAACCCTTAAACTCCAAGGCTTCTGGTAGAGGACCCGAGCTTGAGGAAGACAGACACATCACCCTATTGGGGGGTGAGAGGGAGATTTTATATATATATAACATCTTATCCATCTGTCAATGGTCCTGACTGCTGATAAATAGCCTTTCTAAACCAGAAGGGGCTGGAGAATTCATGGCAGGATGATACCAATATACCCGTGTTTATAACTTTCCTGGAAGTTCTGACAAGGGACCACGGTGACACAGCGGGTTTGACTGGGGCCTGCTCTGTGGTGAATCTGAGATTTGAGTCCTGTTTGAGGTGCCTTGCAGCAGACTGGCGTCCCATCCAGGCTGTGTTCCGTCTAGTTTCAGCCTTGCGCCCCGTGTTGCTAGGTTAGGCTCTGGCTTGCCATGACTCCACTCGGGACAAGTGGTTGTACACATTGTGTGTGTGTGGAAGTTCTGACTTATACACTACTGCTAACCAATTCTCCAACTCCTGGTATGTTGCCTGAATAACCACTGTGTCCCTTAAGCTACTGAAAAGAACTAATCTAACCTTTTCACTAGCTTCTCAAAACTGGATAAAGGCTTTCTGTGCCTTGGAACTGGAGATTGTGACTTGATTGCTTGAAACTGATCCAAGCCCACAAGATTAGCCTTTCAAGTGCCCATAAAATCCACCAACATCCTGGGATGGATATTCTTGTCACTTCCAGGTTGTACATGAAGGCCTGTGGGCGGTTGCCTGACACCAGACTTAATGCATTGGCCTCTACACTCTACTGCTACCAACTTGACAAGCATGTAAATGGCCAGAAAAAACAGGATCACGGAGATAGCATGGCCTGCAGTTATTCTCTTCTCTGGCTTATGCTACTCTTATGGTATCCCTCTTATCCGTCATACTGAAATAACTGCAGTAATCCAGAATGAGACCCTTAATCTTACTCAGGATGTGGTACTACACTAATGTTATCTCCACCAGCTTGTGTGGCATTGATCCATGGGATTTTGTGAGATCTAACCACAGCACTGCTAAGTCTCCCTTGTTCTCGTGTGCCTCTATAATTAGCTATGTCAGTACAGCAGTATGATCTCAGCATCAAAGTATCCTGGGAACCCTCTTTTCTGCTATAACATTTCAATATATGCATTCTTCGGGAGGAATGTTGTTAAATGCTAAGTAACAATACTCAATAACTTACCTCTGTACACTAACTAGAAAGATAATTCTGAACTGATCAATCCTGTTAGAGTTCTCCTCCATACCCCTTCAGCATACTTTGACTACTGTGCAACTGTCCTTCTTCCCTAGGTTATTTTCAAGATCCTCCATAGCTTGTGTAAGAAGCTTGGGCAATACCTACAGACCTTGTAGGGGACTCCATTGGGGTCCTAGTTTGAGCTTGCTCTTACCTTCCTTAGCATCTCTTCCCACTTCTTTCATGTAATTTCCTTCTCATCCAAGGTAGTCAATGAACTCTGCAGTTCTGCTGAGGCCTTGGGATGTCCCAGCTCTTAGTCTCTTGTGGAATCTCTGTATGTGGTTTGGAGGTAGTCTGTTTCCTCCTTGGAGCAGAGTAGCTACCTACTACATTTTTGCTGCATCAGCTGTCTACTGAACCAAAAGGAATTAATCAGAAAAGTTGCCTACTTTCTGGCCATAATTTTCCTGCTTCTCCTATGAGAGTCTCCCTTCCCAAGAGACATGAGTTTCTTTCAAGGAATAACTCTACCAATGCTAGTCAATCCTCCTTTTTTTTGCTTTTTTAAACCACCGCCATAATGCCTGCAGTTTTCTGTCCTTATGCCTTGTGCTACAGCTTTCTGTTAGCAAACTAATGAGAGTGGTTGTCATAATCTCAGGCCTCTCAACTTCACCCTTCACTGATTCCTCAAGCATTTTATACGTATCTTTATCGACCTGGCACCACCCTTTCCACTTACTGGCTTGAGGCCACTTTATTCAACACCTTTTTACTGCTCTGTTTATGAAGTGGACTTGTACCACTAGATCTTCCAGGTGCTGTGGGTTGCCTTCTGGCCTGGTTGGTCCTGCATCTCACCAAGGGTGATACCTGTTTCTTATGATACCTGATATGATATGTGTTTTGTCTTGGTTTGGTGGATCTTTTGGGGCTTGTGAGTTCTTATAATCTTTTCTGCACATGCATTCCATAATCTTTGTTTGTACAAATCTAGTTTCCATTGGTTACTCACACCCCTAAGATCTTGGATGCCCCTCGGGGTATATCTCACCCGATCTATCCAAAACTTTCAATAATTTACTTCTGTGTAAAAATTTACAGGCAGGACTGCCAGCCTTACCTGCTGAGACTTCTGTCTATCTGTGCTTTCCACTGTCTTTCCAATTGCCATGAAACTATTCTTGGTTTTAAAACAGCCTCTTTCTGCTTGTCACTGGACAGCCCGACACACATTTTACACAACTACATATCTGATGAATCTGAAAATATATCTGATTTGGCTAAACAAGTTTTGTGATGAAGTAACCAAAATGAATCAAATGGGTAGGATTTCTTTGACTGGATTAAATTAACTTTATGTGGATAGGCTGCTTAGTTCTGCAGCTTGTTATGCTTGCTCTTATGTGCAAGAACAACTAAGGGTCTTTTCAGCATGTGCACCATCACTGAGACTCCAAAGAACCAGAAATAATTGAAAATGATTAATCCCAGCACTGTTTGGATTGTCTTCAGTCAATGTCACGGTCTACAAAGTGTTAAAAAATAATTTCTGAATCCATTTATACATATGACTATAAATAAACCATTTGCACCTGCTGTGCTTCCACCTCATTGTCTCAGCTGTGACCTGTGCCTTTATCAGTTATATGCATCCGCAGTGCTAAATGCACGGTGCTCATAATTTGCATTGCAAATGAAGAGACAGGAGGAAATGGGAGTGGGGGCTGTTAATAGCTGACGCACCTGCTGATGTATCTGTCACGCATGGAATTCTCACTGGGCAGGATATAACTTCTTAAAGGAGCTGCAGATTCCCTGAATGAAAAAACATGGAAAAACAGGAGGTGCATTCATGTTTGATGCACCATAAGTGAATTTTGTATTAGTTTAGCAAACCATTTTATCCAAATCAACTTACATAGCTAATGTTTTGGTACAGAGATTTCTGAATTTTAAACACAAGTCCAGTTCAATAAGTAGTATTTCACATACTGCTTCATGTTAGGGAATCTAGGGCAGTACGTAGAGAAGAAAACGCAACAACATATCTGAAAAAATAAAATATAGAGAAACAATTCACAAGAATTAGGAAAGACCAAAAATACACTGCACAGCAGCATCCCATTTATAAATCAAACTGACTACAGGAAACCATAGTGCTCAAGGAAAGGAAATTTCAGCAGGCTACTCATGATAGAAAATTGTCTTTTTTAGCTTTTTGCAGCACCACCATTCTTTCATAAAACTATACCAAGACTGTACAGATCAAGCAAATACAATTAGAACAAGAACTATATTTATCAGATCAAAAACTGAGGAGGGCTCAGAGAAGGCCAGTTACCAATTCAAGAAACCCCAAGGGCCCTCAGCGCACCCTACACAATAGAGTTCTTGTTTTCATATTCCAGACATTATTGTTTCCCCAAAAAGCCCTAAGGGGTTAATTTAAATAAACATAAGAGGCATTTCTGAGTGGATAGATTCAGGGTGGGGCCCTGGGGGTGCAGTGGTACAGTGGGTTTGACCGTGTCCTGCTCTTCAGTGGCTCTGGGATTCGAGTCCCGCTTGGGGTGCCTTGTGACGGACTGGCGTCCTGTCCTGGGTGTGTTCCCTCCCCATCCAGTCTTGCTCCTTGTGTTACCTGGTTAGGCTCCATTTTGCCACGACCCCGCTTGGGACAAGCGATTTCAGACAGTGTGTGGAGATTCAGGGTCACTGTTCGGTTGCTCAGTGAGTATCTGCATTTTTAGACTAGCTTGTGATAGAGTCTTCAGGTTGAAACTTTGAACACCCAAGACCACAATCAGCCCAACTTCTTATACATCCATGATTCCTGACACACGATGATAGCTAAATCTTGCTCTCCTCTGGAGCTTTTTAGCACTAGGGGCTCACTATGGAGATGCTGGTAAACACAGATCTGAAAGTATATTGCTGTAGCGTAGGAAGCTCACAGGATTGTGGGAGAAAGAGCGCAGCATTTGTTTACCCACTAATGAGAGCAATCACATGCCTCACTGGGCTCCGATGACGCACTACTGCAGTCGGTTTCTAAACAAGGGGAAAAGACAGACTCAAACCTAGCAAGGAATTGTGTGAAGAAGGCCTTCCCTTTTCCTGATGTAACCCAATGCCTAATTTAAATCACACCTGAATCTAAATTTGGTGAAATTGTATATTTCAACCGGTTGTGAGAGCAGAGCCCAGTTTCCTCCCAGTGGTCTTTTTGAGGAGAGGGGCATTAGTTTTATCTGTGATGTATCCGTGGAAACAGCCAGCAGGAGAGTGGGGGGGGGGGGGGGGTCTCCTGCCTCTACTGGGTTCTTCCTTCAGCACCCTGGAGCCAAAACCGCTTATAGGTTCAGCCAATTATCTTAAAAAGTGGAAAAAGTACATAAGAGTGATCACGCCCACGGTGAAGAAAATGATGGTGAGCTGCAGCATCAGCAGGTGTGGGGAGAAGTAGACACAGCAAGAACAAAAAAAATCTTCTGCATTCCTCCTACTGTCTGCAGAATTGTCTTAGTTTGGTACCACTTCACACTCTGAGTACAATATTGACCATTTTAAGCAGAGATATAGGCCAACAGCAACGAAAGTAGACTAACTGCATACATGGTATGGTCAACAAGTTCAGGGACTGGCTGCTATGTGGCGCTGTTGTGTCACATGCCCCAAAAGCTTGTCAACACAGCAGCACCACATGGCTAGAAGATGTTCACATGCAGGGCTGGATTTGCAGGAAGGTCAATTACACTGCTCACTGTAGCATGCTGTGTTACATGGCTGCCATCACAATAATGTATATGGGATGGTCAATTATAAAACAGTCTTTTACACAGCTTCGTAGATGTATTTTAGGCATTATCACTCATGAATGCTTCATACTAGAAACACACACACACACATCTTCAGAACCGCTTGTCCCATACGGGGTCACGGAGCCTACCCGGGAACACAGGGGCGTAAGGCCAGAGGGGGAGGGAACACACCCAGGATGGGACGCCAGTCCGTCACAAGGCACCCCAAGCGGGACTTGAACCCCAGACCCACCGGACAGCAGCACTGCGGTCCAACCCACTGCGCCACCGCACCCCCTGCATGCTAGAAACAGTAAGACATTATTTACTTTCTACCCTCTTAGTGTAAGAGCTAAGTACACTGACGGTGCCCTCATTCAGTGAGTTTGGTTACAGACCTTACTCTTAATGACACAGTGAAGGTCTCTTAAAGCCAGTGGCAGGAGTCCACAGGCTACTGACCACCTTTTGTACACCATGGCGGCATAGAACTGCAAAAGAATCACATATGGAATTGCTCTTAACTTTAAAATAACACTCTGAAAAAGACATTCTGCTGTATCGGCCGCAGAGGAGATTTTAAA
Source organism: Scleropages formosus (assembly GCF_900964775.1). Lineage (NCBI taxonomy): Eukaryota > Metazoa > Chordata > Actinopteri > Osteoglossiformes > Osteoglossidae > Scleropages > Scleropages formosus. The sequence continues at coordinate 757,900 of NC_041815.1, read as the reverse complement.
CAAAAGAACAGTCATTCTCTTGCTATCAGGTTTCTCTGTGTGTCGATCCACACAGCTGCAGGCTGGCGTTGCCCTTGTCGGCTCACCTCAGCAGAGGACGTGATGGCTCCAAACAGAGATGACCAGATACGCCTTTGCTGGCATCACTTCTAAGTCGTGGGAAACGGCGCAGTGTGCAGACTTCCTAGTGGACCAGGCTTAGCTGCAATGATGAGCGTAACCCATAAAATGTAACAGCCTGCTACCAGGAAACGAAACACACAATGTTTTGATTGCGTGAAAATTGACGTTTCATGATTACAATCGCAACTGCTACAATAACAATGGCTAGACCATAAGGCCTGGGGCGGAGCGGTCCTCTTTGCTGTTTTTTACTGGAAATGAAAGTACAAGTAACTCTAACTATTCCATCATCGGGTGTTGGTTTTTCCAGCTACAAAGGTGGATTTGGAAGCGCTGACGTTTTACAAGATGAGGGGTTGTGACCCTAATAGTGGTAGTTCTGGTTTGACCCTGGACTGCAAGGTGGGAACTCATGGTCTACCAGTGACTCCAATTCCCCACAAGCAGACCTGCCTCTTAGCAATGGCAGGTGGGACATATGACATCACCCACCTGGGATGGTGTTGGTTAATGACAGGAACAAGCTGGGATCCAGAACGAGGACAGATTTTCCAACATTATGAAAGTATTAGTAATGTCATTATTAATGCAGGTGTGCTTTCACAATGACTAGATTATTCTCTCCCTGCACAAGACACCTCTCTCCCTCCTGCCCTGCTGTATTTACACATGGAATGAAGGGACGCTGGAGAATCAGGAAATGACAACTTAAGTGATTTTATTAGCACAATGGAAGCAAAGACAGGAGAGCTGTCTTTACATGGCCAGCTTGCAGTGGCAAGGACCAGAATCTGATTATTCTCCTGAAAGTTTGCTGGGCTTGTGTCCAGGGAGCCACTCATGCTTCTCTACTACCATGACGTTGGATGGTAAGGTAAAGTGGGGGACACACAGACACAGGCACACATTTTCAGACATGTACTAACACATGTCCTTGAGCAGTGAGAAAAAGGCATGTGACCTAGTATTGTACCAGAAAAGGTTTAACTGGACAGCAAGGTTCATGAAAAAATGTGGATGTAAATGAATTGTGTTTCTGAGGCCTTAAGGAGGACAGCAGAGCTGTGCACCGTGTGAGAGAAGGCTGCTGGGAAAGCCATCAGATGTAACCAAACACACAACCTTTCCCAGCACGCCTGTGCAGGCCAGTCACGGATGTTTGGGTAGAAGGGAACCGAATGCTCCTCACTATAAAGAGCATCGTCAAGGAGACACAAGCTGAAACTTCCGCCAGGGACTGCTTTTTAATGAAGAACCATTAGAGTCAGTTCCTTTCCACACCAAATCATCTGTCTTCCTGATCTAGCTCTCAAAAGCCCTCTCAGACCTCATCTGATGTCATCCTCCCCTTCTGGGTAACACACAGGCACATTCATGAACTCACAGGCTAAGTGGATTTCAGGACCGGTACTCACAGACAGGCAGTTATGGTCCATTGTATATTGATGTCATGCAACACATGCATACTGATGCCTGCAGACTAACAGATTCAACAAAACACACAAATACACACACACACACATTTTCAGAACCGCTTGTCCCATACGAGGTCACGGGGAACCGGAGCCTACCCGGCAACACAGGGCATAAGGCTGGAGAGAGGTAGGGGACACACCCAGGACGGGACGCCAGTCCATCGCAAGGCACCCCAAGCGGGACTTGAACCCCAGACCCACCGGAGAGCAGGACTGCGGTCCAACCCACTGCGCCACCACGCCCCTCCCACACAAATACAGATTTAGTTAAGCAGGTTTCACCCATGATGCCCAAATACGTTCACAAATGTACATTCACTGGCTTTTTGCAGAAAAATGTTGCTGTGGCAACTACTTGAGATTAGTTCATTTTTGTATCCTGGCTTCTGTGTTATCACTGGATGCACTTTCAGGGTAACAGTGAAGGTTGGATTTTTTTTGGGCTGCTGAAAGAGTAATTCAAGCTTTCCTTAGCTCTGAACTGCCTTGCTGTAGCTCTTTAATTGCTTAATGTGACTTCTGGCATCTTTCAGAATTAATTTATGGGTTTTATTCATCACTTTAACCCAGGGAATAGCTCATGAAGATTGCAGCACTCTAGAGGGGACTACCTATGGTAGAAACTGAATGGCCGTCATGGAGGGCAGAACATTAACTGCAGCACCAAAAGGCAAAGTCCTCTGACTGAGGGGTCAAAGAGTGTTACACCAAGCTCTCCCAGTAGTTACAGCAAGCCCTTTCGCTCCCCTCTCATTCAAGGTTAAATAGATGTAGATCCATTACATGCATACCTGAAACTGGTGTGAAGACATTTGTGGACAGCCTGGGGTGACAATAAAGGCCCAGTCTCCTGTGTATGAAGAAAAGACCAAGGCTTCTTAGCAGGACTTGTACAGTAACCCTGTTTCAGAGCAGTTTTTTCCATATGTTCCTGAATGTACAGTTAGATCTGACAAGCCACTCTTTGTATTGTGCTATATACTCCTAAACTCTTGGATATTATTATTATTATTATTATTATTATTATTATTGTTGTTGTTGTTGTTGTATTTGCTTTGTGTTTTTTATTTGTATCAAGATATGTAAACTGTAGCCAGTACTAATCACCTTTTTATTGTATCAAGAAAAATGTATTAATCAGTATTAGTATTAAGACATGATTATGATGATTAATCAATATTAATAATCTTTTTTTGCTGGAACAAAATTCTGTTCTTTTGTATTTACAGACAATATGTATAGTACGCATTTTCTGTAAATGTACATACAATAAACATGCATATACATATATACACCTATATCCACAGAACCATACTGCATGTTTGTCCTCAGTGTTATTTTTATACAACTGTACCTTCACATGCGTACATCAGATTTGTGTCTCGGTTTTCCTGGAAAAACCTGAAAAACTTTCTACAGAAATGCACATAGAAACAAAACAGACAAACACCTGTTTGTGTGTAGAACCATGTTTCTCCCAGCCTTATTAACAACTACAGACACAAGAAATATGACCACTTTCAACCCAGTCTGACATGCGATGATCCTGCTGGATCGGGGGTCTAAATATAGGGTCATAATGTTATTTTCCATAGAGTTGCTGGGATCTTAATCCAACTCTGCACCAATAAAGATGGAGTGGGTGGTCTGCTTGCATTTAAATATAGTGTGTGAAAAAGTCAAGAGCATATCTAAAGGCTTCGAAAGGGCAATTAGCTGTAGTACACAGAGAGTTCCCAAACTAATTTGTGTGAGAGCTCAGTGCTTCATTCACACCATGAGAAACCTAACCCTACTGTTGATTGTAACTGTCTTATTTTTGTTAAGATCCTAGGATAGAATCTGAAGATGGCCTGGACTGTGTGAGCTGAGTCCGCTGTGAAATGGAAAGGATGAGTTTAGTTTAGCCCGAGATCTCAGTTTGGTTCAGACTGAGACAGTGGTCAAAGGGTAGGGACTAGAGAGGGAAAATGTGGGATCCACATACGAGTGCTTAACACCGTCAGTAATCTGTAGCTTTAAGACCGTCGCTACAATAGTACACTTGAGCACGGGATCTGACCTTTGTGTCTGTTCCTGAGACATTAACTCCACTGGCCCATGGAGGGGGTTAAGAGGGGCAGTACCCCGCCCTTAGCTGGCTGGCCAGCTGTTGCTCCAATCTCCAGATGCCTATTAGCAGGTAATAGCTTCAGGCAGGGGGGTGAGGACAATGTGTGAGGGAAAGGGGTTTGGGTCACAGAGCAGCGGAAAACGGAGAGGAATGATGTCAGAGTCATCGCTAGCAACGATTGGAGTGGAGGTTCCCCAGGAGAGCCTATAAAAGTGGGAAAGTCCACACCAGGAACAAGCAAAGGGAAGGAAAAGTGAAGCGTGAGAATTTGCAAGATCTGTAATTTTTGGTGTGTGTTCCAGACTTCTGAGTGAAGGTACAGCTCATTCCTGATGTTTGTCATGTCCATGTATGAGAATGAGTCTGAGACACTGCGTGATAATGCGAAACATTATGCTATGTATGTAAAATATGTAGGCGTGAGACATTGTGTGTGTGTTCATGTGAAGGAATGTGAGCGCAACTGAAACTTGGTTCCACTGGTCTACCTCCTGTCACAAGGGTTTGGGGGTATCAGCTACTGTAAGTTGAGCAGCATTATGGAAAGTGTCTTCGGGAGATTGTACGCTGGAGTGCAGAGGTGTTAGTGTGTGTGAGGCTGACTTGGGGACTTGGACTGTTTATTTTTATCAGTGCATTCTAAAATGGGCTCATGTTGCTAGACAATACATTTTGCAAGCAAAACAATGAAAGGGGATCTAAGATGCTATATAAATGGAAATATGTATATAATAAATAGTATTTTTTATAATATGTAATATATATTACTACATTAGTTTTGAGCCATGGATGTATTATACTTTTCTGTTCGAGTCACCTGAAAAAGTATGCACTTTACTGTGTTTGCAGCATTGATAAAAAAAAAAACTCTTTATGATGGAATAAAATACCATAACTAATTAAACATGCATGTTTATTTATTCATTGTCATAATTTCGTACAATATGCTTTCAAAAAAAATCAGTTTTGTGTTCTTTAGGTGATTTTAAAATTTGCACATAATTTCTGCCTTTGGAAGTACCGGGAATAGAATTTATGTTTTTACTATTTAATTTATATTCATTATTTATTTACCTAGTATGTATTAATTTGTATGGCTTTGCATTTATTGAAACTATTCTGATTAATATTCTTTCTGAAGAGTTCAACATGAGTGGATTGAATTTGAACTTTACAGCCTTTGATATACAAACTGAGTTCTTACAGTTAATGTGGTGCCCACCCTACACTCATACAGAATGTTCCTATTAAATGATGCCCGTCCTATAGCGTGAAGATAATTTCAAAATAGTACTGATTTTTTTTTCATCTGTATATAACAAATATGGCTCATATAATTCAATTATATTAAATTTAGTTTACTTTTATAGAACGCTCTTCTCACACGGTGACACAGAGCTCTGAACAAAGGCATAAGACAGTTGACGATATACTAGAATAACACATCATCCATGCATCCATTAAAGCTGTAAGTATGCCTACTGGCCACGGAGGAAGGGAGCAAAAAAGTCCCAAGTGAAAGTCAAAGGAGAAAAAAATCTCTGGAGGTCTAAGTGTCAGTAGCTGCCCCCGCCCCTCTCCTGGACATCGTAGATTCCATATAATTCTATAAGACATACACATCCATGTAATTTCACAAGTTTGTTCATATTCAGTGTTTTATTCCACTTCTTTTGTTGAGAATCCGTACTTTACCAATGTAGTGTCCTACTTAATAAAAAATAGTGTATGAAGTACTGCTTACTCACAGTGGTGAAAAGTGATTGGTGACTATTTACAGTGTGAAAAAGTGATAACGGCAAACAGCTGACAATATTGACTAGTAACATATGACACTATGAATCAGTAACTGTTGATAGTGTTCAGTAGTGACTACTGACCTTGTGGAGCAGTCACTGTCGACATTGTAGCTGTTACTGTTGACTGTGAAGACTGACTGTTGAAAGTTTAGTTGTGTTTGTTGATACTGTGGACTATTGCTAATTGCAGGGCTGTGATTGTTAACATTATGGAGAAATCTATACGTTATGTAACTGGTGTGTTTCTTTCAGGTGCTCTGATTTCCACTTTCAGTTCAGTGACATGTTTCAGGTGAATTGGTGACTCTAAATTACCTGCATTCTGAGTGTGTGTGTGTGTGTGTGAGAGAGAGAGAGAGGGAGACAAAGAAAGATTGCCTTGGAATAGACTGGCATCCTATCCAAGGTGTACTCTACCTTGAGCCGTATGTTTTCACCATAGCCTCAGAACCACCTCAACTCTGCAGTGGACAAGTGGTTTAATTGCGTTTACATTTATTCGTTTAGCAACGTAGAATTCTGAGCACACGAAAGTACGTTCCGCATAAAACAAAGTGTTTTAGACACAGACACAGTTATGGAAGCACATCTCATTTGTCTGATACTGCCGCCTTGCTGGAACACATCACTCAAACAACTGCTTTTAGAATTGAAACGTAGGAAACAGGTAGGAAATGGATAGGCCATCATCCCAGGTGGTGTGATGCAAATTTACGTAGCTGTTAGGAGATCAGGAGTCCGAAAGAAGTGCATTTTGTAAATTACCTGTGCTAATTATAACGACCTCGAAATGGAAATGAACATTTTGAACATGCACATGCATAGCGCTTTTGGCCAATCTATGAAGCTCACACTACCAGCTTCCACTATAGAGCTTGTGTTTTTCCTGTAGCCTTGAAGAAACAGACCAAGTCAGTGTTACTTTATGATTTGGGTTCATTTTCAGGTATGGGTTATGATTAAGGTCAAGCTTGGAGTTAGGGTTAGGCTAAGACTACATATCATCTGAATGTTTGTCCTGATGTCATGTGTTTTTGTAAAGGGAGGGGATGAGGTTTGTGGCTGGCGGACGTAGATTCTCTCTGGTTCTCAGGGTTGGGTGTGTGAACGTCTGATGATATTTTCACAGATGGGGCGGGGTGAAGGTAAACAGAGCTCTCTATCACAGAAACTCAACACCACAGTCTGTGCCTGATGGCACTAAGTGGAAGGCATACAGTGCATACGTTCTCTTTCATTTTCACACGTGGCCAGTTGTGCAACTGCACACACATATGAATGAGTTTGTGGACGTTTGTTTCAGATGCTGGCCTGCAGATGCGTGCTGCTCTCTTGCCTCTTCGCCATGGCTCTTTTTCACTGCGGTGCAGACAGCTACCGACTGAGCCCAGAAGCACCAGAGGTGAGACCTTGAAATGTTGGCAGTGCTCTGTGGGTGGGAGGTAAAGGTCACGTGGGTCTTTGGTACGTTACATCACAGCGACCCCCAAACAATTTTACCCATAGGAAACAGTTTAGTCCAACTTTTGGACGCTGCACTGGAGGAACTCAGGTAGAGAATGTGCCTCAGGGGTAATAAGGCAGGACTCTCCTGACACTTGAACAGGAACCTTTCCAAAAAAGGTCTGTGTCCTTAACCATTAGTCAGACAGACAGACAAACAGATTCTTTTCCTCTCATAACTGTCAGCAATGGCCTTGAGTGCAGAAAAATTAAAAGTAAAAACATGAGTCGAATGGATGGCCTTTTGGTGGAAGGCAGCCCTGTGCTCTGTTGATTCTGGCTGTACTCAGCAGGACAGAGCAACTTCCCTTCCTTGATCTGATAGAGTCCGAGAGACGATGGACCGTCACTCAACCTCAGCAGCCGTGAATCAGCTCACTTCTCTTGCACTGACAGGGGAAAAACTGGCCTGAAGGTTTTGAAGAGAGAACGATATGCTCATTTATTTCATCAACCTACTGCTGACGATCACTGAGTCACGCAAGTTCCCACACAATCAGATCAACCTCAGGGGTTTCTCTAGTTTCCACTGCCTATGTGATGCCTGTCACAGCTTTTCCTGGTACAGAATGTGGTCCAGAATGCTGTGCCAGTCAAACTGCAATGTACCCTTGAAATCTTGTGGGTTCTAGTTTCATGGTGTAACCCAAAGTGTCAGTAGGTGTGCATCGAGGTGAGCGTCAAGGCTCTTGCTGAAACACAGTCTTTTTTCCTGCAGTATCTCAACCCTTTGGTGCAAGAAGATTCTGGTGTCTTGAGCAGGAACATTGAGAAGTCTGCAGGTGACCTTACACACAAGCTCAGATTGCTGGACCACTTAGCACACCTGGAGAATGATGTCATTGAGACCAAGAGAAAGAGAAGTTTCCCTGGGGGTAACACGCCTTTGGACCGCCTATCTGTTGGTACCATGGAAGCAAAGACCAAGCAGAGACATCACACAGAAGAGGGAGGGAGGAGGTAAAGAGGTGGAGAAATAGAGTGGAGCTTTTTGCCAATGCCATGCTGTCTTATAACAGGACACTCCTTTGCTGAACCTGTAGTACAGATATTACAGAACTGAAATCCATCCATCCATCCATCCATCCATCCTCCCTCAATAAAGTGCAAGTCCAAAATAGGATCGCAGTGGTCAGGAGCTTGTCGCACAAGCATAGAGCATGAGGCAGACCTTGGAGGGGATGCCAGTCTGCTGCAGTGAAAATAATTTAAAGCAGAATAATTGTAAAATGCTATAAATTATCACGAAGCATCATTTCTCCTGCCGTTTTCCTTAGGAGAACAGACTAGGAAGCACAAAAAAAGGCCATGTTCTCCATTGTATCGGTGATCTAAAGTCCTGCTAAATGGCATCGCTGGGTGGGTATACCAGTGTCAGGGTGCTAATATAGAAGTTTTGTAAAGCCTTTATTTCAGAAGGGGGACTCTGTGGTGAGTTCTGAAGAACATTGCGTAAGCTGATATTTGACAAATGATTTAGTAGGTGGGTGGTAAATTTGGTTTTTGGCTGTAGACAGAACTACGTTAGCAGGTAGCATAATGGCTGAGGCTGCAGATCAGGCAGGTTAGGTTCCAGGTCAGGAAGATTGTGTTGCAAACTGTGAAGCAACTATGCTCTTGATCTTTACACATCCCATAACAGGAAAGTAGTGGAACTTCCCAGAAGGCGCGTGAGCGTCCCTATTGACCGGATTGGAGTCGGCCGACTCCCCAGCAACCGAGGCTAAACTGAGACTCCCCCTCCCCTATTGCAGGTAGGCCTTGGCCCTTATCTTGACCATCACAACACATCTGAACAACACCACCACAGAGACATAAATAGACACTTAAACTAAGTGACCGCTGTAGTTACCCAGACTGACGTCACTGAAATTGATCTACGTGGCTGTTCTGATGGTCTGTTCCTCTGTCTTCAGGCGGTCCGTTACAGTCCCACGATGGATGGAAAAATGCTACCAGTTCTCCATAGCAACATTTTACTCGTCACCGTAGTTTCACTGAGATGTAGACACCCCCTCGCCCAAGCTCATCGCAGGCTCTGGAGGGCCTGTGGTGCTGTACAGTGGGGGTACCGTGAGGGGAAGCTCAAACCGCACACAGAACATGCTGCTTTCAGGACATGCCCCCATACTCATCCTGCGTGTCCAGCGCACTTTGCCTCTCAGCTCCTGTAATACTCACTTGTTCATTCTGACTGAAGGCTTAGCCTTGACATTAAAATCATCATCATTCAGAACTTGTTTGTGCCTGAGTCAGATACTGATGGAAACTGTGTCCATTGCCTTTCTGTTTCAAGATCCACATAAAACAACAATATTGCTGTTGCACATTTGCTTAACTCCACAGCTATATGAAAGATACTTTTGGATTTAGCTGCAAGAAATGTTTCTTTCGAACACTGACATTAAAGGAAAAGATGCCGCAATGGTTCAAGAGCACTGAGCTTGTACAAGGTCACTGGGGACCAATGGCATCACGAAGGTTGGTGTCACCCAGTGTGGTAACTCATAGTGTCACCCCCCCCCCCCCATGGACCTCCTTCCATACCAGACCATACAGAATCCTTAGTAATGTTTTTTGTACTAATGTTATTTGTAAATCGTAGTTCCCCTATATACCTGAATGTAATGGCAATAGCAGTAACATAAGCATCAAACAAAGTTAAAATTACACCTTTGAATTACAATATCGTACGCACAGGCTAAAAGTATTTACATTTACATAGTTTCATGTGTTTAAAGTGAAAATTTGGTAAGGAAACAATAGAATTCTGAGTTAAAACATTTAAGAACTACATCAAAATTATGTTTAACATTATTGATATAGGTTCACAAATACTAATTATCACAATACTGTAGCTAAAATATCAGAAAATGTGTGGCACAGTGACACAATGAGTAGTGCTGCTGTCTCACAATGCATGGGTAGTATGAGAGGACATGGGTTTGATCCCTGCTCAGTCTGTGTGGAGTTTGTGTGTTCTCCCTGTGTCTGTGTGGGTTTCTTCTGGGTGCTCTGGTTTCCTCCCACAGTCTAAAGACATGCTGTTCAGATACCCTCATAGTGTGTGAGTGACCAAGAGAGTATGATTCACTGATGCATGGATGAGTGACCCATTGTAAGTAGTGTATCCAGCAGTGTAAGTCACCTTGGTGAATAAGGTGTGTGGGCTGATAACACTACGTAGAGTTCAACGGAAGTTGCTCTGGAGAAAAGCGTCTGCAAAATAAATAAACGTAGATGTGACAAAATCAGCAGTGGCAATGAAAATAAGACATCATGTGATTTCAAGCATCATTGCAATAATGAGAGCTCTGAGCAAGGTGCAGAAGGTTCAAAAAATAATTGAGCACAGAGTTTTATCCTTGTAACTATACTGATACATGTCAGCCGGGCTTTATTATGAAAAAATGTTTTTGTTCTTTTAACTAACTAGAGTGCAGGTATATTTTGTATTCAAAAAAATAATACATTTCTGCTGAAACACTGCACAAAAATTTTCTAAACACTCATTTTGGTGTCACCCGGTGCGGTCTGCACCCCCCGCACCCCCCTAGTGACACCATTGCTGAGGACATGTAAGGAGAAGTGAGAGAAGTTGACATTGTCAAAATTCGCGTTTCCTTGCAGTTGCCGAGCTCTTCCACTGGGTGTCACTGTTTACATTTTAGTCGAGCGCCACCACAACCAAACATTCGATGAGAATTCAGAAAACATAATTAAAAAGGAAAACCCAGTGCAAGACAACGATAAACAGGAAGCTATAAAAAAACTACTTCTCAATCAGCACTGTACCAAAATAATGAGTATCTTTTAAGCCACATCCACAGCGTAGTGAAATAATTTGTTTTGCTGTTTGTGTTGGAGGGTTTACATTGGTTAAATGAGTTTAATCATGGAAATAATGACTTCACTGCTTTATGGCATAAATAGAATAAATGAGTGGATATACAGTAAAGCAGCCTACCACGACAAGGTGTAGAGTATACTACTGTAGGAAATAATAGGTTCTGCTCAATATCACTTCATTCTGTAGCAAGCTGTAAAAAATGAATCATATACTACATGTACAGTAAGCAGAAATTTATTCATACCTGGCTTTTTATTTCAGGCCCAGAGGCAATAATCACATTATATTTATGTTTCGTTGTTACCAATATGCTGTGAATTCCAGTACTGTATCTGGAAATAACACATTTTAGCTTTGCTGTAGCAAGTCCAGTATCCAATAGTAAATGTTAACACTGATGCCATCAACAGTCCTAGTGGTGGACCTCACAGTCTTCAGCTTTCATAAAGACATAACACTGGCATCGTCATCATCCTGCAGTACACTACAGAGAAAAAGAGACTCGTGCAGCAAAAAAGTGAGACATTAAAAAACACAGCAGGGGTCTGGGACTCCCGGTGGGCTGAATGGCTCAATGACTCACCAACGAGAGACTCCCCACTGGATGGCAGGCTCTGCCTGGAGAGCAGGGTGGCTAAAGGGAAAGCTCTGGATCACAGCCCTCTTCTGCCGCAAACGGCTGGCCAGTTTCACCGTGTCAGACCGAGCTGTCTTGCACACTGCAGTGGAAGAGGACATGGACACTGGACACTCAGACACCAATCACTTTATACATGGCAATCTGTGCACTAATACTGAAAACACACACACACAGATCAATATGCTGAACAATACCACAGGCATTCATGTGTTCAGTACAAATGGCGAAGATGTTACCATTTAAATGATGAAAACTTTATTGTTTAACTTTTTAAAAAGCTGTAAACAAAAACAAATGAATAACTGTGCAAAAAGGAGAAGAGTATAATATGAAAAAGACAATAAAAAATGGCAAGATTAAAATGTAAAAGAATAGTAAAAAATATGCCAAACATCGTGACCAGAGAGTAGCAAAAATGAGATTATAAACTGCAGGCAACACTCTTGATGATGTGTCCTCCTCTTGTTGGTGATCTGTCCTCCTACACAATATGACTCTGCTGGACATGGAGGTGGGAACTTACAGTCAACTAATCATCCCCTGCAATGTGTATCCACAATGGATGAAGGGTATTAAAAGATAAACACAAAACCAAGAACCAGTACCCAAAATATAATGTATTTTCAGAATAAATATCTTTTTTACTACAAGAGTACGTCTTACATATCTAGCAGTCCTTTAGTGTGCAAATGCAATTGCACAACACAACTAAAGAACAAACACTTTAGAGTTTACATAGTGCTCTGGTCAGATACACACTTTAAATGAAGTTTGTTCTTTGACTTATATAACAAATATCCCGTCTTTAAGCTAACAATTTAAATAAATAACTCTTGTAAAAGGTATCTGACGATATGTAGAATTTAGAGAAAGTAGTGCATTGGTACAATAAAAAGTATGATAATATTTATGTGACAATACCAACAGGATAAAAATAATAGAATTAGTTCAAAACTAATTACTACAAAAACTACAAAAATATTTATGAATATTTTAACAATGGAGAAATATCTACTATTCATGAATAAAAAATAAACATTTTATAAACCATTCCTTTAATAAAACAATAAAAAAGAGGCATTGAACAAAAGACCAAATGTAATAAATGATACTGATACCCACTATAATTTAAACAGTTTGGAACTGAAAGGATAATGCTTCCAGACTGAAAGTTGAACAGTCAGAAATACATTGTAATTTAAAGCAAGAGCTCAGCTGTGCTCTGTTGGCACTGCCTTTAACAGTTTTATATGCCAGAACCAGGAGATTTATTGGAAGTAGTTTGATATAATGTGTAAAGGGATACAAGTGGATATGGAATTATATGGGAGAGTGAAATTTTGTGTATTATGGAAACAGCTTGAGTTTAAAGACTGCACCTGTTGCGACGACAAAAGCATGGCTGGAACACACCTAGACAGGTGATGAGAGTTACTGATGGTGGCAGGTTGGAAATGCTGGACAGGGTGGAGACAGAGGTGTAGTTACCACCACTGGTCCAAGTTCAGATGACTCTGCAGCCACTCAGCATAGTTGGACACTTTGGTGTATACACCATAGACCCGCTGGCTTCCGCATTCCTCCGGGCCCCCCCAGGACACGAGCCCTTGAGCAACCCACCTCCCGGTACGAGGGTCTGCCATAACAAATGCCCCTCCACTGTCGCCCAGACATGTGTCGCGACCCCCCTCAAAGAAACCTGCACAGAACATGTTGTCTGTAATGTTGTACTTCCCAGAGCGAGAGGTATAACTTGACTGGCACTCCTCCTGTGCCACCACTGGCAGCTTCACATATTGCAGGACATCTGTCACAACATCCAGGTCTAAGCTCAGGGCATTGTCCATGGACACATTGGGGTTGGAGATGCCCCATCCAGCGACCAAGCCAAGTGTGTTGGGCTGCAGGCTCGAACGGTTAGGGTCAGGTGATGGTAGGCAGACAGGCAGGACCAGTGGACTCATGGGAACCTTCTCACTCAGCTTCACCAGTGCAATGTCATTGTTGTAGTTGCGGGGATCAAACTGAGGGTGCAGCACCAGACTCTCAACGGAGCGGTTGATAGCCAGGTGTTTGCTCTGGATGTGGTTGAGGCCTAGGTGGACTTTCACATGCTCTGGAGACACGGGGATCACGGAGGGATCACGACGGTGAGACCGCAGGACATGGGCAGCTGTCAGGACCCAGGAATCAGAGAGCAAAGCCCCACTTCCAAACCAGCGGTCCTCCGGGACCCGTGAGACGTCTTCTACCAGTAGCAATGCCTGCCACGGGAAAAGACCAGGGGATGCACTGCGCCCCCCCACAATCCTCTTCAATAGGGCGGGGAAGGCTTGCTCCGGTTGCCCACACACTGCAAACACACATGCATACACAGACACACGTGCACAGAATAATAAACTCATGCACACATTTCTACACACAAACATACATCAAGGCCATAAGCATAGAATCACATAGCTGTGTGTACATGTATGTGCATGTAAATGCTTCACGGTATCAGAAATTACCTCTGAAGATTCATTAAATCTATAGATTCTTTACCAGTAGTTAATTAGTTTGAATCCTCTAACTGGATGAAAATTTTACTGTAAATGCTCTTTTTTTTATATTGAAGTTTCACATAATGAACTGAAGATGTTTGTTAAAAGATGCCAAGTGGCAAAGTGATCATCGGATGTGGGGAGCTCACCTGGAAGACAAGAGGGAAGTTTGGTGCCAGTTTCTTCATTGGTCCACTCACCCCTTACTCCACAGGTATAGGTACCTGTGTAACAGAATGGCTGTTAGAAAGTTGTGACAAGAAATGAGAAGAACTCACCAAAAAGGGCCTTACTGTTGATCTTGGGGTGCATCTGGTAGAGAGGCTCTCTGCAGCTGTAGTGAATCTTGGAGCCAAACAAGGTACTGTTGCTGGGGGTCTCAAAGACCACAACACCCTTGTCAATCTCAACAGGGGCTTTGCAGTCCACCACTGCCATTAAAGACAGAGACACAAGCATGAAAACAGAAATAGAGATGGACATAAATGCTACACTATTGTCACAATGAAGTTCAAGACCCAGACTACACTACCATCCCTTTCGCACCACCTTACCCAAATAAAATCAGGTACATCTTCATGGCACGTTACAATAGCTCAGATTATTTTCCCACTGAGGGGATGGTTACCACGGCCAGTATCAGGTTTCTGTTGTCTGTGGCATTTCACTAACACGGTGTACTGACAGCACAAGCTAAGCCATCCGCAACCAGCTGATACAACATTCAAGCTGGCATGAGTAGGAGGCATCAGCCTGGCATGAGCTGAAGGTGTAACAGTTGGTTCTTAGTCAGCTCAGTTAAAAACCAGCCCTGATTAATAAGCAATCTCCCAGTTCTTTGGTATATCAGCAGAACAGAGGTGAGCGTAACTCCGTACACAAACACTGTGGGACACTGATGATACAGATGCTCCTCAACTAACGATGGGGTTACGTTCCGATAAACCCATCGTAAGTGGAATAATTGTAAGTCAAAAAAGAATACAGTACCCCACCTACTGAACATCCTAGCTTAGTCTAGTCTACCTTAAACATACTCAGAACACTTACCATAGCCTACAGTTGGGCAAATTTATCTAAAACAAAGGCATCCATCCATCCATCCATCCATCCATTTTCTATCCCCCTTGCCCAGATAGGGTCATGGTGGCAGTAGTAAAACAAAGCCTATTTTATAATTGAATGTTGAAAACATAAAATTAAAAAAAATGCTTTCAACAAAAGTATTGGTTCTTTACAGTCGTTTGCGTGATCGCCACACAGACTGTGAGCGTGGCTGAGAGGATGCTGCGGCTCGCTGCCAACGCCCAACATCGCGAAAGAGTATCACACCGCATATTGCAAGCGTGGGAACAGATCGAAATTCAAAATTCAAAGTATGGATTCTAACGAATGCATATCGCTATTGTACTATCATAACTTCAAAAAAATTGTAAGTTGAACCATTGCAAGTAGAGGAGCATCTGTACATGGAAATGACCTCGACACAATGCTCATGTCTTTATATATGAAGATGAAGTAACTAAAGCTGTTTGTATCAGAACTGTGAAGGTGGAATATGTGACTAAACTAACGGGATGAGATTTTGGGATGACAACAGCTGAACAAGGGAGGGATTAGCTTGTACAGTACCTCATTTCCAGTGCACAAACTGCTTATGATCTGAGGGTATTCTTCGATAATGGTTTCTCACATCTCATAGTGTTCTGTTGTAGATTTTACTGCTACTTAGCTAATGTACTATTCCCAGATCATAAAGACTTTTTTCTCACTTGAGAGTATTTTCTTTGCTAGATGTCTACTTACTCAGCTCCCTGAGTTTTGGGACAAGACAGAAAGAGAGATGCCACATTTGTACACACATATTTCAAACCTGCTCAGAAAGAATTTTCAGAAGGACATGTTCTCACAGGGCTTTGAGAATTGTTTATTTGGGAGCAAAAAGTATTCAGTTTAAGAAGGTCTGATGTGTTCATTGGAAGCTATTACCTAGACACTATGATACTCGAGATACCCAACCATTTCAATCTTCACTTTTGAGCAGGGTTTAGAGTAAAGGCAACTGCAGTCAAGAAAAGGGTCGCAGGGTGGACATAGGGTAGAGGGCATAGGGTACATGGTATCGTACGCAAAAAGAATGAATTTTTAAGGCCAAGTGTGGTCAAAAAAGGCAGGCGAAAGGTTGCAAGGGACGCGATTTTCACACAAGGCTCAGAAAGCACACAGCAGGATTTAAGGGGGTGGGACCATAGTTCAGAGAGCACGAATCAGGGCTACCCTGCCTGTTGCATACAGGGTAAGCACCATTCATATTGTTCACTTCTTCATAGCAACCGCTGTGTATTCTCCTGAAAAGGACATTACTAGTCCAGACTCTGATATTTATAACTCCAGGATCTACAGTAGTCGCTATTTGTCCTTTGAGAACCGTTAATGCAGTATATGGTTTGTGATGATACTCGGCTGTGGTAGGCGACTCATCTCTGCATCCTTTTCTGGAAAGGTAACAGAAGGGAGGGAAAGGGAAGACAAAGGCGTGGGAGAGAGTGGAGAGACACAGTATAGTGCACTCAGAAGAAAAATCATAGAAATGGCAAAACTGCATTGCTGTCTTAGTTATGTCAAGCCAGAGAAATTTAAACAGCTTTTACTACGCTGAACTGAGTATCACAACAGAGAGCACATCATACTACCTCATGTTTCACTCACTGTTCTACTCAACGCACAGCACAACGTCACTTTCTTACAGCACCTCTATGTCGAGTCCATTGTGATATCGCATCACATCACCTCACCTCTTTCCACAGAATTCTCACAAATCAAGCAGACTCACCACACTGACCACTCAAACACAGTTGGGCACCGTGATATGCAGCCAGCTCTCATATCGAATACATAAGAACATGAAAACACACTGACCCATCTCTCATAGCAAGGATTCGTGACACTGTGAAGAAACAGTAAAACTTCACACTGATACAGCTCCATTGTCTAGGATGCACACACACAGCCTCTTAAGAAATTGGAGGAAACGCTGACTGGAGAGATAACTGATTGACCATGTGCACCAGACAGCTCCAGGAGTGGTTTTTCCCTGTCACTCAAGGTACCAATAACACACACAGTAGTCATGAAACTGCAGACAGTCAAGAGAGGGTAGAAACACAAAAAGAGACCCTTCAGGTTCTTACTTGTACAGGTGGGCATGCTGCTGCTCCATGTGCCGTCTTTCCCGCAGACAATCTGATAGTGCTCCATTTCTGCATCGTTCTATAAGAAAACGCATGGTAGGGGTGTAACTAACAGCACTGGGAGCAATGCTCCCCTAGGATGTGCACCTGTGTGTGGGCACATGGTTCATTAACTAGATGCACATAAAGCCTTCGTTTTCCAATCATGAAAAATTTTATGTAACATGCAGCCAATATGAGGGGGTGCGGTGGCACAGTGGGTTGGACCGCAGTCCTGCTCTCCGGTGGGTCTGGGGTTCGAGTCCTGCTTGGGGTGCCTTGCGACGGACTGGCATCCCGTCCTGGGTGTGTCCCCTCCCCCTCCAGCCTTGCGCCCTGCGTTGCCGGGTTAGGCTCCGGTTCCCCGTGACCCCGTATGGGACGAGCGGTTCTGAAAGTGTGTGTGTGTGCAGCCAATATAAATTTACTGCTGTCTGTCTGATCTTATTAAGCCAGTATATAGCATACCGCTGATGCCTTTGTCCTGCTGTTTTCACCGATGCTGTTTCTTTTTACACTTAAGGAGTTTATTGCACACACAGCCTTTTAAGAAACTGGAGGGAACACTGATTGCAGAGATAACTGATTAACCATGTGCACCAGACAGCTCCAGGAGTGGTTTTTCACTGTATTCCTGTGCTGTCCTATTCCAGTTGAGCAAAGAAAAACACTTCCTTGTACTCAGCACTCCCTACTTCCCATCAGGCCATTGCCTTCTGAAAACAGATATCCCACTCCCCAGCCTCACACCCAGTGATTCCTGGATAGGCTCTGTACCCCCGTGATGAGAAAATAGAAAATTAATAGATGTACACATAAATTGTTTAAATTCATTTATGGAAAATAAATAGTACCACTAAAAGCAAAACAGACATGTAAAGATTCCACTTTACTCAACAAGGTTAGGTGACTTTTGCAGTAAACCACTGAAACAACTGGAAGATAGCATTTTGTTTAGGGGTGGAAGTCAATGAATGCATCCTTGTGTTTGTCAGCTCTGACACTGGGGTCAAAGGGTAAAAGGTTAACATGCTAAAATGCCAGCTCTGTGACACTGCGTAAAGGTGGCCAAATAAGGGAAGCTGGTTTACTACAATGAATTATGAAAGAGAAACAAACACTTCTGCTGTTCCTAATAACCGCAACTATCAATTTTTTACTACTTACTGTTTTGCATTATTAGTTTAACTTATATTTATGCATTCAGCTGATGCTTTCCTCCAAGAGGAACTTACAATTATTTACTCATTTATACAGTTGGATAAGTATGTTGCTTAAGAGTACTACAGCTGGAGGTGAGATTCAAACCTGCAATCTTTGGGGCCAAAGGCAGCAGCACTAACTACCGCACTACCAGGTACCATTATTAATGCTACTTAAGGAAATTTACCCTGCAACTTGTAAAGCTCCTAACCCATCAGAAAATATGCCCTCCATAGTTTTTTCTTGTCCATACCTTGTTTTGTGCCCTGTGTTTCCGGGATAGGCTCCGGCTCACCGCGACCCCGTTCGGGACAAGCGGTTGTTGACATTAACGTCCCATACCTTGTCTGTTACACCTTTAATATTCCATGAACACAGTCTTGTTCTTAACACTACAGTCAAGCCTGCTGTATGCCTTTGGTACAAGTTAACGCTTTTGATTTTAGTACAAATTTAAACTGTTTTACATCTGAGATTTGAACATATAGTTGAATTATTGTTGTTGTTGTTATTGTCGTCACTGCTAAGAGGAGCAGTGGGTAAAACAGCTGTCTCACAACTCCTGAGCTGCTTGGTAGCTCTTGGGTTTGAGTCCTGCTTGGAGTGTCTGGAGTTTGTATGCTTGCGCACTTTCCCACCCCCCTGCTTCTCGGAAGGAAGCAAAACCCCATTGTCATGAAAATATCTGTAAGGAGTCAGGATTGACTCAGTAGCACACATGTTGCTATTACAGTCCACATTATCTTTATGAATGTCTGTCCACATTTTTCCATCATTGTCCAGTCTTACCATAAATACTCTGTAACCATGTTGACACGTGACCAGGATGTGGTCTTTAAAGGAGTAGTGAGGAAGGACAGGCTCTATCTGGCCATTGGCTGGCGGTTGCAGGGCTGGACACTGATTGCCTGTTGAGGAGAACCATGGATGGATGGTCAATGATCTGAACACCACTGATCAACTGCAGTGACTGTTTTACCTGGAGCCCATGTAGGCACACTCACCAGAAGCTCTGTAGAAGAGTCTCCAGCCAATGTTGTCGCCAGAGTTGTCACTGTGGAAGAGAATCTGAACGCTGTTGCTTCCTGTCTGGATGCTCCCTGGGGACCGGTCACCACAGAATGGACCAAACTCCTTCTGACCAGCAACAATCTGTGAACCAGGCCTGTCATCTTCATGTCCACGATCATCTTCACAACTGTCTTCTTTGTCTGTCATCTCAGTCTTGTGGTAATTCTCTTAATTTTGCCACTTTTTATTTCACAACTGTCATTCTCATCATCGCTGACACATTCATCACGTTCAGCCTTTGCCAGAAGAAATCATAATTGTCACATAAATAATTCTCATAATTAATTCAAACACATTCATTTGCATGCTTCTAACCCTTAAAAACATTGCTAATAGTGCCATATTCATTGTTTTCGTCAACATAATTTTCATTATTACCACAGTCGTTATCTTTTCACATGAAACATTTTGCATTCCTCCCTGCTGTGACTCAGTGTGTTGCCCTGGTATATAGACAAAGGAACTTACTGGACTGAAGAAATACGAACATCCTTCTTTTTTCTGTTTCCAATAAATTAATACATTGAATATGCTTACTCAAAAAAATGAAAAGCACCATAACTTGAGGTATTTTACGTAAAAAAAAAAAATCTGGAATTTCCATAAGGCTGCAGCAAGCTGGATGGTTTAGCAGTTAAAACACGGAACCATAAGCTCACAGAGGGATCTTTGCACTTTGCAGACAGGTCTGTGATGAACTTCATTCACCCTGGCTGTATGGAAAGTGGATAATATTTTAAGCTGTCTAATTCAACCTGAACCGAGTTACTAATAAACAAACAGAAATAACAACATTAATTACCAAGGCAAATAACAAGGTGCTCTCAATTTTGTTCTCGTGTTTTTGTCTGTCTGGTTACTGACCAGTCAGTTATTATTAGCTTGGCTGCTGAAAGGCAGGCATGAGAGTTATTTATAAGCTTGCAGCACGGAAAGAACACGGCTTGCTTGCCATCACTGGGACACACAAGAGTATTTTTATAGCTTTTCATCCGTGCTTATGTAGATCGCTCTGCATTTTCTCACGTGAGCCCTGAAAGAGCACTAATCTAAGGCAGAGCTGCAGTTCCCTGCACCACATGCCTCACCCAGAGCTGACTGAAGCTTCGCTCTTCTCCAGTCTCTGAAGTAGGCAAACACATGAAAGGCAATTTGTACTTCATACCAGTTATGTTATGAATTACAACTGCCTGACCCCTGCAGAAGGATTTCCTGGAAAGGCAGTGGTTTGAAACAGAAGACGGGTTACGCAAAGATGCAACTGCACATTCCTTGTCCTCAGATGCTTTTCGTTTGTAGCTGTGTGCCACGTGAAGGGGAAAACTGTTGAAGTGGTCCCATTAGCTGTGTATGGAGGTGGGAGGGCATCACTGCTCTTTGATTTATATGATTTGCATGAGTATGGCTTAGTTTACCTTTATGTAGTCATAGGGACAGGTGACCTCAGGATGATCCTCGATGTCAAAAGTGTCATCAAACTCCAGGCTGATAAGGAAACCATCTTCAAGCTCGATGCGGTAAACGCAGTCAGAGCTCTTGGGGTACGGGTTCGGGAAGTCAGAACTGGATAGCATCCCTGTCTTCTCAGTGAAAGTGCTGTCAGCACACTCCACTGCAGTGGGAGAAGAGAGCTGTTTCAGATAGATGCACGATCACACCGGTTAAATTCACAATCCAACATCTAATGGCATATAGTCAATAGTGTACATACATGCACATGAACTTTGGAATCAAATATACTCATAAATAAAAGCAGGAGGCAATGCAATCATAAACGTACAATATATAACAAGTCTAAATATTAGATGCCCCTAGTCCATGAGGGTGGATCATGCTGAGTCAATGAAGAAGCCAAAAAAGACTACTGTGAATACTGGGACACTGAACTGTCTAAACTATATGCACATTTTTCACTTTTCAGATTGCGTTAACAAAATATTTACATTCCTTTCCGACTGTTATCAGTTCGACAGGGAAGTGTTGTACGGAGATGCAAAGCAGGCCCTTAACAATGACCCTGTAACGTAGCCATCTGCACTATACCATGCAAAACACACATTTTTAATACTTCACACAAATACATGTGAAAAGTTACTACACAAGCCAAAGCTTACAGAATATTAACTGAATAATGAGCACTTCATTGGGGAGATATCATCCTAACATACATACTGGAAAACAATTTTATACAAAAAACGATAATTTTTCATGAACTGTGTCTGTTTTAATTTAATAATTAAATATTCTTGATTATGTTTATACAGTCCTTACTAATTCTAAAGTAAGCAAGAAGGGGTAATGTGAAATTACTGTGTACCATCCCCATGTCATTTACAGCATGTTTCCAAACAAAATGCCAGGCATGAACACTTAACGAAGACCACACATGGGAGACGTGTGCAGTAAATTGAATAATGTGTGTGTGTTGCGTTTGAAGAACATTTGCTGTAGAGCTACTTTGAGCAGTCCAGGATGGGAACAACTTCCTTTTCATTTCATTCAGAATAGGATCGGGGACCACAGGCTAGTAACTACAGTGGTTTAGACAACAGTCATACAGTAGGTATGAAAATACACACGTAGGGTCAAAGAAGAAACTGTGCAAGGCAATGTAAGCATAACTCTACGCATGATGGATGAGGGTAATTTTACTTTACTTGGGGGCGGGGACAGTAGGCTGAGGAACATGAAGGAACGTCGGTTTGTTTCGATCAGTTCATGTTCTTAAACTTTACTTGACAGGTCTTTGTACTGCATGTCTGAGTTAACAGGTTGCCTAGTTGTTATCACTGTAGCCAATTCATGCCCTACCATCAATTTTGTACTACAGCAATACTTTGTTCCCTGATTATGGTTATACAGGATCCAACTCACAGATTGCACTTCTGCACATACTCATACACATGTGCTATCATCAGCCATTTAGATTCCTCACACCAGAAGCCTTTACTCCGTCATCCCTGTTAGCCACAAGGTAGGCTGTATGTTCTGAACTCTTCATTACTGAACTTTGATTGAAAAATTTTATTCAGCACATTGCAGGATTCAGGTAACATTGATGTTTTCAAACTATAAATTACTGTAATGTTGGCTGAGACCTAATTAAAATAAATGGTTGTGTATTAATTGGAAAAAAAAAAGCATTACTGTTCCTTTTAATGAATGTAAATATAATTTTAAAAATGTTACTAATTTTTCACCAGAAGGCCAGTTTTCTCCCATTCATGTAACTAAACACAAATGAAAAATGTTGACTATCGACTAATGCCTTCAGTTTAGCATTGTCTAATTTTCAAAATACATTCAATGGAAATCCCAATCAAGGCTGAGTAAGTACGCTGAGCCAGAAAAAAAAAATCACCATATTGTACAGCCAGTAATGACCAGCTGTGAAGACCCCTGGCTTACACACATCTGGCTCTACTCACACAATTGCCTGCATATGTGTGCCATGACCAGTACAAGTACAGTACCTGGTAAGAACTCTTATATGTGTGTGCCACTGCATTAATGTCTTTTACTTTAACGAGTAATTAAACCCGGGCAAATCTGTTACGTCAGAAATGAGACAGTACAGCTGCCGAGAATTTTACTGCAGCCTTGAGAAACTGTGCCTGTGAAAAAAGCCTTAGTGGAGCAGCAACAGGGGAGAATCACAGTAGCCTGTTCTGTGGATCAAATCCCATCGGATTATGGTCCAGCTCTATTTAACACAAAACATCTGAACTCTAGTGACTTCAGGTTTGTAACACAATGATTCACATTTTTCAGAGTATTAGCAAATAAAGCTGGCAGGATTTTCTTCTTTGGCATTCTGGCATGTACACTAGTTTAACTATAAATTCTCCCAGCGCACACAAAACGTTATGCCAAGGATGCAACCTCAACTAATCAGGTAAGATTTGCACAGAAAACATCACTGAGAGATAACACATCTGCACCTTACTGAAGGGTTGACAACACAGGCCACTGCTACTTGCTCACAGAGTGGATACTAGATCAGTAATCCAGTGTAACTCACATTTTTAACATTACCTTTACATGTCCTGTTGTCTGAGTGCAGCAAGTAACCGTAGCGACAGGAGCAGTAGTAGCCACCAATGTAATTGTGACAGTAGTGGTCACATGCCAGATCTTCATCATTCTTGTCCTGACATTCATCCACATCTGCCAGAGGAGAGTGTGTCAATCACGCACAGCATGTCTGATGACTGAGTGGGGCTCCCTTGTGAATGATTCCCTAGACCGCTCCTGGAACATGTTCTTACCCACTGCACTGTAGTGAGCCTCGAAGCCAGAGTATCGCTCCTCATTGGAGAAATCGGACCTGAACGTGAGGCTTAGTGTGTTGCCGGGAGACATGATAACCTGCTCCCCAGGGACATGCTCTGTGTCTGTGTCCTCCCGTCCGCAGAACGTGGCCAGCACTTCCAGCTCAGCCTCCAGCTGAAAATTAAACATCCTCTTTTCACATTAAATCCACGAAACGCGGCGGAAGTGGAGTGTGCTGGAAAAGATGATGCGCGGAGGGACTGATACACGAGCACAATGGCCTAAAGCAGTGACAGGAGGTTAATGAGACGGTGGTGAAGGACAGTTATTGCAGGTGAGGTGTTAAAGAGATTATTGCTGATGGGAAAGTGCTCCTTTAATAGAGGTAAGTTTGATGAAGGGGTTCAAGAGGACGTTGAATGGATTGAAGGGAAAGTTCCATCTGTTTTGGTGCTGAGCAGGGTGTTGGGCATGAAGATGCTCTATTGTCTCAAGGAGAGCAGAAAAAGCTCCTTAATGCCAGTGAGCAGATGGGGGAGGGGACTCAACACAAGGCAAACTTCTCATAGCATATCCACAAACGCTTCATTGTCTTCATTACAGTATACAGATTTTGCAAGTTTACCTGGCCAGTAGCGTTTATCTGGCCAATGGCATGCTAGATAATGTAAACCTGTTGCGAGGGTGTATATGTCACGTGTACATCTCTAACTGTCCATTGGAAAGTGTAGTTTCTTCATCAGGCTGCGCACACGGGAGCGCACAGCAGGAGCGGGAACGCGAACACAGTGGTGAATTGTGGGAACGGCCGTCCCCTTGTTAGCCCTGCCCTTTGGTGTGTGCCCTTTGTGTGCAGCAGCTGCTGTGAGGCTCTCTGCGGGGGGGATCTGAATATGAATACGGTTTGAGCACTGGTAGAGCTGAAGCCGCTCATGTGTGATGAATGCTATTAACTCCAGCTCCTGGGTGACGCCCTGCCTGTTAGACACGGCCTGTGTTAAACCACCGTAGGTCTCGTTCACACAGCTGATCATTGCAGTGCTGCTAACTGCTTCTGACAGCTCGTGGGGCACTGCTTTGAGCAGGTATATGCAGTACTTTACCCTCATTGCTCCATTAACTAATGGGCTAACTTGTCTGGGTGACCCGCATAGTTCTGTTATGCACAGGCTATTGAAAACATTCAACATTTAGGCCAAATGTAAAAATAATTGCAAATATTTACACAGCATTCTAAATTCGCTGAGAACCCAGAGCACAGACCTATTGGTCTGGCAAAAATAATATTTTGGCACAGACACTCTTACCCACACCAGGCCCATGATCACCTATGGCACACACCCCCACAAACACATCTATCTATCTATCTATCTATCTATCTATCAATCATTCATTCATTCATTCATTCATTCATTCATTATCATCAACCACCTTTCCAGGATGCAGGATAATGGTGCGAAACCACTATTTTTAACTGTAATTGTTTAACTTGTTTATTTTTTAAAATTTGTCTGTTGTGGAGCGAACCACATCTGCATTTCCACATCCTGGCATTAACTGGCAGTAAGGAGCACTGAAACAGGAATGTGGGACTGGAAACTGGCTTGTCCAGTGTTTACAGCCTGTGTGTGGTGTTTCTAAGTGCCTTTGAGCAAGGTACATGATGAACACTGGATATGTTTATGGAATATATGAATCAACAATTGGAACGAAGTCTGGAACTGTAGAGATGACCATTTAATTTTTAGTAATTAAAATTAGTTTTAATTTCAGTGTAACTTTGTCAATAAAAATGTTTAAAAAGTCTTGCAGTGAATTTTTTATTACAATTAAATAGACTTTTACAGAACATTCCTACAGAATAAATGAAAGGACGTATCTATTATTTAGCATTGACACACTGAAAAACTGAAAGTGGCCAGATGTTGACAAATGCTGTACATATTGTTTAATAGAAGTTAATAGAAGAAAATAAAAGAAAGTATACTGTGACAGACAGGCATTCCATCCTCCATGTTTCCTGCCTCACTCCCTATATTTAAGGTATTGGCACTAGAACAACCTTGCACTAGATGAGTGGGTGGAAATGGAATAAATAAGAGTCTTACAGTGAATTTTTAATTTATTACAGCTTTATCCGAAGTTTCCAAAGGATCTAATCCAAAGGAAATCAGTATTACTTTTATTAATTGTATTAATGCTTTTATTAATTGTAAGGTAGTGGTTGGACTTATGAACGAAAGAGTTATAAATGGACTTCTTGTCTGGTTCTGAGTTCGCATGTATTTGGGCTGTGGGAGGAAACTGGAGAACCTGGAGGTAACCAATGCAAACGTCGAAACTCGACACAATTCAGGCCCATTTGAAACCACATCATAGCCCATGGCCCAGGAGCTGAGGCATCACTGCACAATTGTGCCACCCTATTATTATTATTATTATTATTATTATTATTATTATTATTATATTACAGCTGGCTGATTAACTGGAGATAATCAGGATATTGAGCTTGCCTAACCACTACTGTAGCCACTGCCTTGTTGTTCACCCTGTTGTTTGCTCCTGATACAAGGAGTCAAGGAGTACCGGTATAGGCTGTGCACAAGAGTGCTGTCATGACTGAAACAAAGTGCCCCTCCCCCAGCCCCTGCTCCAGGACTCAGGACAGCAGGGGAATGACCTGCTGGGCAAACATAGTAACACATGAAAAACATTCTCCAAACTGCAGTGCTTAGTGGAAATGGTGAGTTCATGCAGTCTTACCTTCACATAATCGTACTCACAGAGGTAGGAGGGCTCCAGGTCAAAATGCATGAAATAGAGTCTTATTTGATATCCGCTGGGAACACTAATGTTCCAGGTGAGCTGGGACTCTTTGGGATAGGGCTCGGGGAAGTTGGGGGACTGCAGGCTCCCGTACATGTCACTCAGGCTGATGGTTGGAGCCCCCGGCAGGAGAGCAAACAGCAGCAGGGCACAGATGACTCTGGACACAGGGGCACAGCGATCATCATCCACCACCACCTGTCACCGGTCACCTGTCAGCTGGGCCGAGTGCGAGTGCCTGCTGTGAATCGCGTGCAGCTGGGACTACATCTAACTACCAGGTCCCATGGGACTTACTAGATTAAAGTGCGTGCACAGTATCACAATAATTTCCCACACAAGCTGAATTTCCACAAGCGGAAAACTAACACATTTCTTTAAAACACAGCAAAAAGCAGAACAACTTTTGACGGAAAAGGAGCAAAGATGACACTTCTGCGCAGGAAGAAACAAAAGCAATGATTGTGCAGTCAGTCGGTGCTGTTTTTCTCTACTTCGTTGGTCCCACTTTATGAGGGATAGAAACTGTTTCCATAGTGATAAAGAAGCGACTCACCCAGTCATTGCGGAACTTTTAGGGCATTAAAGTGAGGAACCTGATGAGGGTTGTTGTCCGTGGATCCCGCATGCAGTGCTGATCAGCATTCACATCACATCTGTGTTTCAGAGAGAGAGAGAGAGAGAGAGAGAGAGAGAGAGAGAGAGAGAGAGAGAGAGAGAGTCAGAGAGTGGGGGGCAGAGAGAAAAAGGCAGACAAAGACAGAGACAGAAAGACCAAGAGAGAGACAGAGAGAGAGACAGAGAGGTGGGGCAGAGAGAGAGAAAGAGACAGCGAGAGACAGAACTGAGACAGAGACAGACAGACAGAAAGACAGAGCGAGTGACAGAAAGACCGAGACAGAGACAGACAGAGAGAGACACACAGAAAAGACAGCGAGAGACCGAGAGGAACAGAGAGAAAGAGACAGCAAGGCCGAGACAGACAGAGAGGAACAGAGATATAGACAGAGAGAAAGCGCTTTTTACTCATGTGATCGAAGCTGTGTCTAAATTCCGAGTTCTGAGCCCATAAACCTTTTTTTTTGTTTGTTTGTTTTGTTCTTGTGTCTCGTGGCGGCTGCTCTCGTCTCGCTCCAGCGCAGCTTTTCTCTTTTCTCGCAGCGGTTCAACGGAGCTCAGATCCGCTGCCGCCGCCGCCGCCGGTGGTGAAACTTCAGCACTTTCTTTCTCACATGATCTCAAAAGTGTCTTTGTGTTCGGCCTTTAACCAACTGTGCAGCTATTTCGATGCGGTCGCCCCGGTGACCAGAGACTCGGGCGAATGTCCACCCGCCCGTGAAAACTCCACAAAAGCTGGACACACATATTTTTATTGGACAGCTAAGCTGAAACGGTCCACCCCAGGTTACTCAGGAAGAAGCACGTTTTACCATCATCATTTACCGCCATCTCTATGCCAACGTAAACGAAAAGAAATATTGTAATACCACCAGTCCGGATTTATTAAACAATGGCAGGCAGTGAAAGTATTGCTTTAGTTTAAACAAGTTCACTGTAAAACCCAACCGGACCAGATGCTAACATCACCGACACATGACATATGTGTGACCCATGATTGAGTGTATCTAGCAGTGTAAATCACCTTGGTGAATAAGGTGTGTGGCCTGATAACACTACACAGAGTTCATTGAAAGTCGCTTCGGAGAAAAGCATCTGTTGAATAAATCATGTCAAATCAAATGTAATGTCTCTGTCTCTCACTCTGTCTGTCTCTCACATTAGGAATTACAGCAAAGCTTGCCTAGAAGCTTTAAATAAAACATTTTTTAAATACTTAACTGTAAGTAATAATAAAAAAATAGCATAGGTCCACGTGAGAGGAAACGTTCTCATTGTTTCTGAAAAAGTTGCAGTTTCTCGTGCTTTTTGCGGATTCATGGACCGATATTCACGCTGGGTGTCTTTGCACATGTTCGCCGCTAGATGTCGCTACGTGTGCGAAGCAATGATCGTCGGCAGCGTCCGCTTGTTTCAACGAACGTGTCACCGAACTTGGTCGATAGATTCTGCGATTCTGACCTTGGATTGATTGTTTTAAATAACTGACCTTTTGAGAAAAGCTTCTTGGGAAGTACATACAAGTATCTTATGAGTTACTGTCACTGCTACTGAGACAGTTCTCTCCATCCTCACGGGCTGGTGCTCACGAGAGACTGGAGAGACCTGCTTTTTGCAATGAGAGGAGGAACCCGAGCTTTGAAAAGCACTATTTGGAGTTCCTCCATTAGGGTACCAGCTTCACAAGTCCACATTTCCATATGCACCTTTTATTCATTTCTTTGAATTAAAAGCCACAATTAAAATGCTGCCTAATTAGTTGGATTCGAAGGCTTTGTATTTCTGAGTGGTGCAATGTAAGAAGTGGAATGTAATGAGCATCAGAGATCGGACATTCAGACAGACCTGGATAGAACCAGGACACATTGTACTATGATCTAATAAAGGTCAGAACAATGTTGCGTCATAATAACATTTCATCATTCAATGTGAAAATTAGAAAGAAATAAGGAACACTTAGTTCTCAAAAATAGGGAAAGTGCTCACAGAAGAAATTGACAATTATGTCATAGTGGCTGCCTACACTGAACAATACCTGTACCGGACAAATGTACCATGGTGCTTTTTGGAGAGGGAAAGCTGCAAAATACCGAGAAGCCCCTGTAACAATTTAGTATGCTACATAATGGTTGTACATGCTGGATGAGTGTGGTGTTACTTCTGTGTATGTTAATTGATTGTTTTCTATGTCTCGGTACACTGCAGAGCATTTATTATTATTATTATTATTATCTTCCAGCCTTATTTCCATGTATCAGGCCCTCATCCACCTGCTGCTGATCAAGGGGGCCCAGCATAAAAGAGCGCCCCAGAAGCTCATCAATGCGGAACTTCAATGAGAAACTGCAGCGCTTTGTTCCTGTTTGCTTCCTTGTTCCCTGCGTTCTTGCTTCCCCGGTTCATGATCTTTTGCCTTGCCTTGTTGATGACGATTCTTGTAACTCTCCTTTGGACAACGTATGCTCATCGATCGGCCCGTGCCTGTTCTCCGACCATTTCTTTCTCCTGACCCTCTATAAAGTACTATGAGCACTGCACTTGAGTCCGTCACTAATTCCCATCTGCCAGCATGACACCATGTTTATACTGAATCCGTGACACTAGATGGCATTCTTTACCATCACACTGTAACACATCTCTTCTGTTTGGGGTTTTAGCACAGGACAAAATTATATATCCTTGAGTTTGCCTTTAGTACTGGATTTTGGTGGTGTTGGTAGGCCTAGCCTCATTTCTGTCATAAATGTGTCGCCATGGTTGGCATCATGTTGCACCGTACTGAGTTCTATGGGAAAACGAGCTCTAATATTTTTGCAGATGGCGTACAATGACATGTACTATGATTTATCTATTAGTTTTCAAACCTGTAGCCCAGCAGACAAGGATGACAAGGAGGTTGAACAAGAAATGACACAGGGAGTAGGAGAAAACAAGTGTGCCTGGCATCTCTAACTGCGTTATTCATAAGAGCACTGAAGTTATGATGCACTTAAATAAGTTATACCACAAAAGAAAAAAAAACAAGTTGGGATTGGATTTAATGAGTTTTAGACTGCCCCCCTCTGAAACACTCTGCTCCACAGCTCTTGGCTCGTTAAAGATGTGCTCTTATCATTATCGCCTTTCTCTAATCATTGAATGCTGATATAAATCTTTATAAATTGCTATTACACTCGCAGAGCAATGAACCATTCACACTTTTCATTGTTTGCTCAAAACAAAACAAATCACATGGAATCATAATACTTTTAGCTATAATTTCTAATAACATTATTGAGCAATTGGAAGATCTTCATTAGAGAAGAACAAGAATTATTACAGTGATTGTAGCAGTGACTGTACCAGTGACTATAGACATATTTAGGATGGCATGGGCAACTGTGAGTGATACAGGAGGCATACATAAGTATGCCTGCAGCTGTGTCTGAGTGATTCTAACGTTGATCGTATGTGTTTGAGAGGCTGTTCCATGATAAATTTATCGTAAAAAAAGGACACTAGAATATCCCCATGAACAAGGGTGGCTTTGAGTTCACTGCTCTCCAGTCACAATCTGCATCACAGACAACAAGTGTGGATTTCAAGATGGGCTGAACAAGGCTATTCCATGACTACAGGGCGTAGGTGGCTGCCAAGGTGTCCCCTGCCTGTTATCTTTGGTGACAAAATCTATTTTCCACATTTTGCCCTGAATTGGGAGGCTTTGTGTCTTTTGTGGTTAATGACCGCCTTTAAAACAAAGGTGTAAAAGCTGCCATTGTGTGCCGCTGCCTCCCAATCTCTCCTTCATGTATTCAGTCCCTTTGGTGCTCTTTCCTCTTCTGCATAGTGGAACACATGATGCAACTCAGTTCTTCCCTGCTTTAGTATTCTTCAAATGTGCCTCTCTGTACATCTCCATCACAGGCTGCTCTTCTCTCACAGAATTGCTCCTATTTTTCACTATTCCTCCTGTCGCATTGTAGTCACTTGAGCCACCATGTCTTGTCCCTGTACTAACAATTAAACAATCCATGCAATACATATGATGGCATTGGCATCACACATCACATGGCATGCCCCCTGGGGTGAGCCATTCAGACAAAGGGGAAGGGTGAATAATGAGGTTTCCGCAATCTCACACCAGCATCTTCAAATAAATCCCCACAGGCGCTATGTCCTATCTTAATTGCCCACATTCTCCTGATCACTGTGATTGTGAAGCATCATGGTTCATCACTATGGTCATCACAGACAACAATCTTCAAGCAACTGAGATTAGCCAATTGTCTTGGTCACCTCTAATAGTTTTTGCCTTACCCCAGTCTCAGGTGTGAGAAATTACTTCATTTTGTCCTGTATGCAATACAACAGGGAGGAAAAATAATACTTGATTAAACAATGTTTGCATTATTGTGACATTGTTTTTTAGTAGGGTGGCGCGGTGGCGCAGTGGGTTGGACCAGGTCCTGCTCTTCAGTGGGTCTGCGGTTCGAGTCCCGCTTGGGGTGCCTTGTGACGGACTGGCGTCCCGTCCTGGGTGTGTCCCCTCCCCCTCCGGCCTTACGCCCTCTGTTACCGGGTAGGCTCCGGTTCCCCGTGACCCCGTATGGGACTAGCGGTTCTGAAAATGTGTGTGTGTGTGTGTGTTTTTTAGTAATTATTCTTATTATTATAGCTTCCTAGAGTGCAATTAATTAATATTTGTTATGTTCAGGGAACATACTATTGTAAATCAAATGTAAAAAGCTGCAGAAAGAGATATATACGTAAACTAACCAAAGTTTTTTTTTTTTTTTTTTTTTTAACAGTTGTAGCTCCTGATGACAGTCACATTTTGGTATACATCTTTACTAACTCAAACCAGCAGTTCAAGGAATAAACACTGATGATTTGAAAAACATGCAAGAGTTAAGAAGAAAAGGCATTTAAAGTTCCTAATATGTTAAGATAAAAGAGCTGCATAATTTAAGAGAGGAATGAATTCATCATGGGGGTGTGGTGGCGCAGTGGGTTGGTCCACAGTCCTGCTCTTCGGTGGGTCTGGGGTTCGAGTCCCGCTAGGGGTGCCTTGCGACGGCCTGGCGTCCCGTCCTGGGTGTGTCCCCTCCCCCTCCGGCCTTACGCCCTGTGTTGCCGGGTAGGCTCCGGTTCCCCGTGACCCTGTATGGGACAAGTGGTTCTGAAAATGTGTGTGTGAATTCATCATTGTCCTGCATGTATGCAGTTTCAGATTAAATTTGTTGATTTAATAATAAATTCTATATCTTTACCCTGGTTGTGTCCCTTCCCCCTCCAGCCTTGCGACTTGTGTTGCCAGGTTAGGCTACGGTTTGCCACGACCCCACTTGGGATGAGAGGTTTCAGACAGGTTTCGGTCGGCCTCAAAGAGATTCTGGCAAACCGTCCGGCGACTCAGAGGGGGGAAGCGGTGTTCCACGAACACTGTTTACAGTGGAAGTGGTGTGCTGCTGACCTCAGCTGAGGATGTCCTCGGGCGGTCGAAGGAGTACTTTGAGGATCTCCTCAATCCCTCCGACACGCCTTCCGTAGAGGAAGCTGAGGCTGGGGACTCGGAGGGGGACTCGTCCATTACCCTGGCTGAAGTTGCTGAGGTAGTCAAAAAACTCCTCGGTGGCAAGGCTCCGGGGGTGGATGAGATCTGCCCCGAGTTTCTCAAGTCTCTGGATGTTGTGGGGCTGTCTTGGCTGACACGCCTCTGCAGCATCGCGTGGAGTTCGGGAACGGTGCCTCTGGACTGGCAGACCGGGGTGGTGGTCCCTCTTTTTAAGAAGGGGGACCGGAGATTGTGTTCCAACTACAGGGGGATCACACTCCTTAGCCTCCCTGGGAAAGTCTATGCCAGGGTACTGGAAAGGAGAATCCGACCGATAGTCGAACCTTGGATTCAGGAGGAGCAATGCGGTTTTCGCCCTGGCCGTGGAACACTGGACCAGCTCTGTACCCTCACTAGGGTGCTGGAGGGTTCGTGGGAGTTTGCCCAACCAGTCCGCATGTGTTTTGTGGACCTGGAGAAGGCATTCGACCGTGTCCCTCGTGGCATCCTGTGGGGGGTACTCCGGGATTATGGGGTTCGGGGCTCGTTGCTACGGGTTGTTCGTTCCCTGTATGACCGGAGCAGGAGCTTGGTTCGCATTGCCAGCAGTAAGTCAGACCTGTTCCCGGTGCATGTTGGACTCCACCAGGGCTGCCCTTTGTCACCGATTCTGTTCATTATCTTCATGGACAGAATTTCTAGGCGCAGTCAGGGAACGGAGGGTGTCTGTTTTGGTGGCCGCGAGATCTCGTCTCTGCTTTTTGCGGACGATGTGGTCCTGTTGGCTTCATCAAGTCAAGACTTGCAGCGTGCACTGGGGAGGTTTGCAGCCGAGTGCGAAGCGGCGGGGATGAGAATCAGCACCTCCAAATCCGAGGCCATGGCTCTCAGTCGGAAAAAGGTGGATTGCCCCCTCCGGGTTAGGGGGGAGTTGCTCCCTCAAGTGGAGGGGTTTAAGTATCTCGGGGTCTTGTTCACGAGTGAGGGAAAAATGGAGCGGCAGGTTGACAGATGGATCGGTGCGGCCTCCGCAGTAATGCGGTCATTGTACCGGTCTGTTGTGGTGAAGAGGGAGCTGAGTCGTAAGGCGAAGCTCTCAATTTACCGGTCGATCTACGTTCCTACCCTCACCTATGGTCATGAACTCTGGATCATGACCGAAAGAATGAGATCGCGGATACAAGCGGCAGAAATGAGTTTCCTCCGCAGAGTGGCTGGGCGCACCCTTAGGGATAGGGTGAGGAGCTCAGTCACCCAGGAGGAGCTCGGAGTAGAGCCGCTGCTCCTCCGCATCGAGAGGAGCCAGTTGAGGTGGCTCGGGCATCTGTTCCGGATGCCTCCTGGACGCCTCCCTGGTGAGGTGTTCCGGGCTTGTCCCACTGGGAGGAGGCCTCGGGGCAGACCCAGGACACGTTGGAGAGACTATGTCTCCCGGCTGGCCTGGGAACGCCTTGGGGTTCCCCCAGAGGAACTGGAGGAGGTGTGCAGGGAGAGGGAAGTCTGGAGGACTCTGCTTGGACTGCTGCCCCCGCGACCCGGCCCCGGATAAAAGCGGAGGAAGATGGATGGATGGATGGATGGTTTCAGACAGTATATTTACATTTACATTTATTCATTTAGCAGACACTTCTGTCCAAAGCAACGTACATCTCAGCAAAAGAACAATTTATGCATTACATTAAGAGAAAGAGACATAGCTGCAGACATGTGACTCAGGTAAATCTAGTTTGCTACCTACCACTTGCAGCACCGAGATTCATCACTCAAGTAGGTGCATAAAACACAGGACAGACAAATCCTGATACCCTCCTACCAATTTTTTTTTTTTTTTAAATATTATAAGATACACAAGCAAGCAAATACAATGCCGGAGTAGCAGCTGAAAAAGGTGAGCTTTCAGACCCTTCTTGAATGTAGACAGCGTTTCCCCAGTTCTGAGTGAGAGGGGAAGGTCGATCCACCACAACGGAGCCAGAACTGATAACCTCTGCGCTTTACGTTTCGTGCGTGGGACCACCAAGCGAGCAGAAGTAGACGAGCAAAGGGGTCTAGCTGGGGTGTAGAGGTTGATCAAGACCTGTAAATACCTGGGAGCAGTTCTATTGATGCATTTGTAGACAATAACCAGGGTCTTGAATTTGATTCGGGTAGCTATAGGAGGCCATTGCAGAGAAATGAGAAGAGGAGATGCGTGGGAACGCTTTGGCAAATCAAACACAACTCATGCAACAGCATTTTGAAGAAGCTGCAGAGATTTGATGGCAGTAGCAGGAAGGCCACACAGGACAGAGTTGCAGTAGTCCAGATGGGAAGTCACCATGGCCTGGACAGGTAGTTGGGCAGAGTCAATTGTGAGGTAGGGATGGATCCTACAAATATTATGCAAGATGTATCTGCAGGACCAGGTTGTGGCTTCAATGTGCTGAGAGAAAGACAGACTCACGTCAATCATTACTCCCAGACTCTTAGCCAAGGAGGCAGGCGGGATGAGTGAGTTGTCCAGTTTGATCGATAGATTGTGACAGGAGGACGGGCCACCTGGGAGGTAAAGAATCTCTGTTTTGGAGAGGTTGAGTTGGAGGTGTTGATCAGACATCCATGAAAAGATGTCTGACAGGCAGGCAGCAATGTGTGCGGAGATGTCTGATGCACCAGGTGGAAAGGAAAGGAAGAGCTGAGTATCATCAGCACAACAGTGGTATTTGAATCCATGGGAGGCTATGACCGGACTGAGGGAGGAGGTGTAGATCGAGAAAACAAGAGGACCCAATACTGAGCCCTGCGGGACACTGGTTGAGAGAGGCAGAGGAGAAGAAAGAGAGCTCCACCAGAACAATTGATAGGATCTGTCAGATAGGTAGGACTCAAACCATCTTACTGCCGCACCTCTAATCCCAAGCTGGTTAAAAGAGTAGAGCAGAATCCGGTGGTTGACTGTGTCAAATGCTGCAGACAGATCGAGGAGGATGAGGACTGAGGAGAGGGAGGTAGCTCTAGCGGCTTGGAGAGCATCAGACACCGCCAGAAGGGCTGTCTCAGTGGAGTGACCAACTTTGAAACCAGACTGATAACCATCGAGGGGACTGTTCCGAGTGAGAAAATCAAACAGTTGATCACAGGCTGCCCAGTATGTGTGTGTGTATATCCTTACCCTGGTGGAAGAACAGGTAGAGTGAAAGACTATGGGTTCTGATCATTACTGTCTATGAAAGCAATTTGCTCCTGAAAAAGACTTCAGGTGAGCAGAATTCTCTGAAGGCTCTATTAGTTTCAATGGTAAAAAATTGTATGCGTTGCTGAACCCCAGAAATGACACCAATTTAAAATCAAATATCAAAAAATATCACCAACAACACTGAAATGGGCAATATTACTACAATTATAAATATCAGTTTTTGTAACCGAACATAACAAGGCAGTTTCTTTTAATAATTACTCTGTAACTTAAAAAAAAATCTCATGAACACAACATACATGTAGAGGGTGTGGACAAAATTATGGAAACACTACAGGAGAAACTTTAAACTTAACTCTGAAGTAACTAAATCACAATAAAAAAACAGCTGCAAAGGTGAGTCATATTAAGCTGATCGCCAGTTAGCAATATTGCCAGCTATGAAAGAGGTTTGACAATTAACACCTTAATATATCACTTTTCAAAGCATGATAAGACTGTTAACAGAGCTCCTAAGAGGCCAACGAGTTGGTGCCTGAATTGCAAGTGAATCGGTTACAAAAAACTGAAAAATTGTTTAATAAGTCAACTGGAACAGTTTATAAATTATATATCCAAAGAGGAACAGTGGTTGCAAGTCAAAGCTCACCAACAGGGAGTGGTGTCAACTTCACATCATAGTTGCTAAATGCCACTAATCTACAGCCTCAGAAATAACCAGTGAATTAAATTAGCATCTAAGTAACCTGCTCTCAACAAACACTGTACGTCATGAGCTTTGCAAAGTTGGAATTTATGGCAATTTATGGCTCCTTAACCTGAAACCTGGAACACTGAGCAATGGAAAAAAGTAATATGGTCTTATGAGTCATCTTTCACACTATTTCCTACACCCAGATGGGTTTACATTTGGAGAATGCCAAAAGATGCCTTCAACCCACAATGTCTTTTGCCATCTGTTAAACATAGTGGGCAATCAGCAATGGTATGGGCAGCCAACTCGTGGGAGTCATTTCGTCTGATGATTGCTCTACATGATTGTATAATAGCCAAGGAATATGAGGTCATTTTACAGGACCAGGGCATCCTGCGATCAAAAAATTGTTCCCTTGCAGTGTTCCCGTATTCTGAGATGATAATGACCTGTACATATTGGGAAACAGAAGGGTGAAGTCAAACGCCTATCATGACCACCCCAGTCTCCAGATCCAAACATCACTGAACATTTATTAGAGGTTCTGGAGCACAGAGGGCAAAGTAAATCTTCACATCATTCATCTCACAAAGAACTTGAAGCTTTTCTTCTGGAAGAATGGTGCAGCATCCCACTGCACACAGTTCAGGACTTGCATGACAGCATTCCAAAAAAGGACTGAAGCTGAGGGAGAAGGGTGGCCGTAATCTTTATTAGGTCCTTGGTATAAGTGTGTCGTTTAGTGTTTCTCTTATTTTGTTCACTCTGTACATTATATTCAATGTTTATGTATTTAATGTATGTAATAAAATGTATTTAATGTTTTAATTAAAAAATTGATTGATGGATGGATGAGTGTAAGTAGTGTATCTAGCAGTGTAAATCACCTTGGTAAATAAGGTATGTGGGCTGATAATGCTACTTAGAGTTCATTGGAAGTCGCTTTCAGAAAACTGTCTGCTAAATCAATGAATGTAAATGTAAATATAATTCAAAAAAACTGGATAGTACAAATAGGGGACATTATTATCAGTTATAATAGATAAGATTAGCAAACTAGAGGTAACAGAAGCTGAGAAGGTAACGCTATCATCTCACCACTATCTGCTAGCAGAGAAATGCTTGTTCAAAACATCACTTTTAATATATTACAAGGATCTTTCCTTAGCAGTCGTAATGCCCTTACGGTCAGTGGTGGTAATAACCTTGTATTAATAATACTGTATGTGACTGCATAGCTTTTAACTTAAAGGTTAAAAACACCCCAGCCAGACCCCTTTGCTCGTCTACTTCTGCTCGATTGGTGGTCCTGTGCACAAAAGGTGAACCACAGAAGTTCTCAGTTCTGGCTCCGTTGTGGTGGATTGACCTTCCCCTCTCACTCAGAACTGCAGAAACTCTGTCGACATTCAAGAAGGGTCTGAAAACTCACCTTTTCCGGACCCATTTCGCCCAAGATCTCTCCAGCTCATGTACAGTGTAAATGTTCATGCACCGTAACTTCATGATCTTCCCCAGATAGACTGTTACACAGCCGCTACTCCGGCATTGTATGTGATTGTTTGTTTGTGTACCTTTTTCTTAAAAAGAAAAAAAAATGACAGGCAGTTATTAGGATTCATCTATCCTGCGTTTTATGCATCTAGAGCAATGAACATCAGTGCATCAAATGGAAAGTAACAAACTAGGTTTACTTAAGGATCACACGCCTGCAGCCATGTCTCTCTTAATGTTATGCACAAATTGTATTTTTGCTAAGATGTCCGTCGCTTTGGAGAAAAGCGTCTGCTACATGAATAAATGTAAAGGACTTATCAACAATGATTTTATTGGAACAACATTATGAGAAAGCACTATCAGGATCACGAAAAGGTTTTTCTCCTGCACATATAAAAACAAGGCACCTTGTAATAACCTTGTAATACAGTGTAATACGCTATTGGAAAATAGTGTATCTGTCAAGTTGTAAATTTTAGACACTTGAAAACTGTTCATGGGGGTGTGGTGGCACAGCGGGTTGGACCAGGTCCGCTTGGGGTGCCTTGCGACGGACTGGCATCCCGTCCTGGGTGTGTCCCCTCCCTCTCCAGCCTTACGCCCTGAGTTGCCGGGTTAGGCTCTGGTTCCCCGTGACCCCGTATGGGACAAGCGGTTCAGAAAATGTGTGTGTGTGTGTGTGTGTGTGTGTGTGTGTGTGTGTGTGTGTGTGTGTGTGTGTGTGTGAAAACTGTTTGTAATGTGTGATCATCACAGTTAACTGGGGAAGTGCTGCAAAGGACTGGGAATAGGTTGAATACTCAGTATGAGCTAAGGTTAAACATTGGACCTTACCACTGGATGTGCGAGTGAAGCCAGTGTCTTTGGCACCTTTGGTATTCTTTGTTCATGGTCAATTGGGCTCAGACAAGAAAGAGAACATCTTTAATATAACAATGTAGTAATAATAACATAATGTAATGATGTAATACTAGTAATAATAATAATACATGTTACTACAGCATTTATAATAGAGAGAGACATAGAAAAAGATAATAATAAATGTTACAACAGTATTTATAATAGAGATAGAGAGATTTTGGGACAGAGCCTTTTACATGCTCCATTATTTTTGCTTTGTCCTTTGAAATTGTCCCGATCATTGACCGACTGTAGCCTAATTCTTTTCCGGTGTTCATTGGCATTTCACCTTTTTCCGATCGCTTTATTTTTTCCACTTTAGTTTCAGTTGTGATCGTTTTCTTTTTCTTTGATGCTTCAGCATCACTTTCATCACACTTACACTTTGGTGCCATGGTTAGGAGGGTAAAAACAAAAAATTAAATACAGTAACACACAGAGAGACACTGTTAGGAGCAACGTGGTCTGACTGAAAAGAAGGAAGTCTTTGTCCTACCTCGTGGTCATGAGCCCATGAGCCGACGAACCGCTGTAGACGCACGATGTTTTAATGCGCGTCGCAAAGTAGAATTATTATACATAACTCAAATTTTTAATACAGTAGGTTTTACTCGGGGGGAATGGTGGTTCATAACTACAGGTTTTACGTAAGTTGGACGTTTGTAACCTGGGGACTGCCTGTATTCTCTGTCTACCTCTCCCACTGAGTAGCCTCGAGTCCCCTGGGTATTCATGACCTGTTGTAAATAATACTAATAAATAAATGAACTCCTCTAAAAAAAAGAAAATTGGTCAGAGCTAAAGCAGGGTGTTGAGAAACTTAAGGCAGCTCTTACTACTTGCTACCTTTTGGTTGGTGTATAAGATGAAGCATTGGTGCACAATTTCAATTAGTATACGAGCTCTATTTATGTCAGCGCCAAGACCTGGAGACAGGAGGTAGGTTTTTTGGACCCAAGTGCAGGTGCGTTGACTCCGGGACAAAAACACAGGGGCAGATGAAATCGGTGGTCAGGGACAGGTGATGGTCTTCCGGGGCTCAAACGTCGTTTTTGGGGCAAGACAATACTTAGTAGACGGGTAAACAAGGAGGGGTTGAAAGCCACATGAAAACAGGAACAAGGAACAGGGTGTAGGGGATGAATCACTGAATTCACAAGCCGAGCAGGGAGGCGTTGCAGGATTCCACAACCCTGTGCAGGGACGGCGCTGCCTTTAATCCTGGCCTTGTTGATTACCTTCAAGTGCAGCTGCTTGGCTTGTGAGGGTGACAATTTATGAACAAAGAAAAACTGTGTAATGTCAAGAAGTTTGTTTCTCAACAGTGCTGCTTGAAAGTATATGAACCCTATAGAGATGGTTGTTATTCTTGTATAAGATATTAAAATTAACTTATAAAACAACTGGTAAAATCTAAGCCTTAATTCTAAAAATCAGCAAATGAAATGAAAAAATTATTATGATTTACTCACCTGATTATACTAACCAATGCAGCTTGGGGTTCACTTATTTTTGCACCTTCACTACTTCCATTGTTCTACTATACACATGATTTCCTCTAAAGAAACATATGGATTGGTTATTGCACACCTATTGTGTCACATGAGAAAAACTGATTCTCGTTAAATAATCATCCATCCATCCATCTTCCTCCATTTATCCGGGACCGGGTCATGGGGGCAGTAGTCCAAGCAGAGCCCCCCAGACTTCCCTCTCCCCGCACACCTCCTCCAGCTCCTCTGGGGGAACCCCAAGGCGTTCCCAGGTCAGCTGGGAGATGTAGTCTCTCCAATGTGTCCTGGGTCTGCCCTGAGGCCTCCTCCCAGTGGGACATGCCCGGAACACCTCACCAGGGAGGCGTCCAGGAGGCATCCGGAACAGATGCCCGAGCCACCTCAACTGGCTCCTCTCGTGGCGGAGGAGCAGCGGCTCTACTCCGAGCTCCTCCTGGGTGACTGAGCTCCTCACCCTATCCCTAAGGGTGCGCCCAGCCACTCTGCGGAGGAAACTCATTTCTGCCGCTTGTATCCGCGATCTCATTCTTTCGGTCATGATCCAAAGTTCATGACCATAGGTGAGGGTAGGAACGTAGATCAACCGGTAAATTGAGAACTTCGCCTTATGACTTAGCTCCTTTTCCACCACAACAGACCGGTACAATGACCGCATTACTGCGGACGCCGCACCGATCCGTCTGTCAACCTGCCGCTCCATTTTTCCCTCACTCGTGAACAAGACCCCGAGATACTTAAACTCCTCCACTTGAGGGAGCAACTCCCCCCTAACCCGGAGGGGGCAATCCACCTTTTTCCGACTGAGAGCCATGGCCTCGGTTTTGGAGGTGCTGATTCTCATCCCCGCCGCTTCGCACTCGGCTGCAAACCTCCCCAGTGCATGCTGTAAGTCTTGATTCGATGAAGCCAACAGGACCACATCGTCCGCAAAAAGCAGAGAGGAGATCCTGCAGCCACCAAAACAGACACCCTCCATTCCCTGGCTGCGCCTAGAAATTCTGTCCATGAAGATAATGAACAGAATCGGTGACAAAGGGCAACCCTGGCGGAGTCCAACATGCACCGGGAACAGGTCTGACTTACTGCCGGCAATGCGAACCAAGCTCCTGCTCCGGTCATACAGGGAACGAACAGCCTGTAGCAGCAAGCCCTCAACCCCATAATCCCGAAGTACCTCCCACAGCATGCCACGAGGGACACGGTCGAATGCCTTCTCCAGGTCCACAAAACACATATGGACTGGTTGGGCAAACTCCCATGAACCCTCCAACACCCTAGTGAGGGTACAGAGCTGGTCCAGTGTTCCACGGCCAGGGTGAAAACCGCATTGCTCCTCTTGAATCCGAGGTTCGACTATCGGTCGGATTCTCCTTTCCAGTACCCTGGCATAGACTTTCCCAGGGAGGCTAAGGAGTGTGATCCCCCTGTAGTTGGAACACAATCTCCGGTCCCCCTTCTTAAAAAGAGGGACCACCACCCCGGTCTGTCAGTCCAGAGGCACCGTTCCCGAACTCCACGCAATGCTGCAGAGGCGTGTCAGCCAAGACAGTCCCACAGCATCCAGAGACTTGAGAAACTCGGGGCGGATCTCATCCACCCCCGGAGCCTTGCCACCGAGGAGTTTTGTGACTACCTCAGCAACTTCAGCCAGGGTAATGGACGAGTCCCCCTCCGAGTCCCCAGCCTCAGCTTCCTCTACGGAAGGCGTGTCGGAGGGATTGAGGAGATCCTCAAAGTACTCCTTCCACCACCTGACGACATCCTCAGTTGAGGTCAGCAGTGCACCACTTCCACTGTAAACAGTGTTGGAGGAACACTGCTTCCCCCTTCTGAGTCGCCGGACGGTTTTCCAGCATCTTTTTGAGGCCGACTGAAAATCTTCCTCCATGGGCTCACCAAACTCCTCCCAGGCCTGAGTTTTTGCCACGGCGACTGCCAGAACCGCGTTCCGTCTGGCCCGCCGGTACCCGTCAACTGCTTCAGGAGTCCCATGAGCCAGCCAGGCCCGATAGAACTCCTTCTTCAGCTTGACGGCATCCCTTACCTCCGGTGTCCACCACTGTGTTCGGGGATTGCTGCGGCGACAGGCGCCGGAGACTTTATGGCCGCAGTTCCGAACTGCCACCCCGACAATGGAGGTGTGGAACATAGTCCATTCGGACTCAATGTCCCCCACCTCCCTCGGGACCTGGTTGAAGCTCTGTCGGAGGTGGGAGTTGAAGACCTCTCTGACAGGGGCCTCCGCAAAACGTTCCCAACAGACCCTCACTATGCGTTTGGGCCTGCCAGGTCTGTCCAGCTTTTTCCCCTGCCATCGAATCCAACTCACCACCAGGTGCTGATCAGTTGACAGCTCAGCCCCTCTCTTCACCCGAGTGTCCAAGACATATGGCTGAAGATCAGAAGAAAGGACTACAAAGTCGATCATCGACCTCCGATCTAGGGTTTCCTGGTGCCAAGTGCACTGATGGACACCCTTATGCATGAACATGGTGTTTGTTATGGACAAACTGTGACTAGCACAGAAATCCAATAACAACTCACCACTCGTGTTCAGATCAGGGAGGCCGTTCCTCCCAATCATGCCTCTCCAGGTGTCACTGTCACTGCCCATGTGGGCGTTAAAGTCCCCCAGTAGAACGACAGAGTCCCCAGTGGGAGTGCTTTCCAGCACGCCCCCCAGGGACTCTAAAAAGGCCGGGTACTCTACACTGCCGCTAGGCGCATAAGCACAAACGACAGTGAGAGACCGTTCCCTGACCCGAAGGCGCAGGGAGACGACCCTCTCATTCACCGGGGTAGACTCCAACACATGGCGGCTGAACTGGGGGGCTATTAATAAGCCTACACCCGCCCGCCGCCTCTCACCCTGGGCAACGCCAGAATAGTGGAGAGTCCACCCTTGGTCGAGAAGACTGGTTCCAGAACCCAAGCTGTGAGTGGAAGTGAGCCCGACTATATCTAGACGGTATCTCTCAACCTCCTGCACTAGCTCAGGCTCCTTCCCCGCCAGTGAGGTGACATTCCAAGTCCCAAAAGCCAGAGTTGGCGCCCGAGGTTTGGGTCGGCCGGCCACTCGGCCCTGACCACCGCCCAAATCACAACGCACAGGCTCCTTATGGCCTCTCTGGCAGGTGGTGAGCCCACAAAGAGCGGCTCCATGTCTTGGCTTCGGGCTGAGTCAGGCATAGACCTGGCCACCAGGCGCTCGCATGCGAGCCCACCCCAGGCCTGGCTCTAGGGTGGGGCCCCGGTGACCCCACACTGGGCGGGGTAAATGAGAACCTTGATTTAATGGTCATCATAAGCGGGATTAAATAATCATTTTGTGGTAAAACTAAAGAACACAAGGGCTTCACATACTTCAGTAGTTCACATAAGTAGTACTGCATAGAAATAACATTATTGAAAATAACAGAAAATGTGCTGAGCCAGGTATAAACAACAAGTTAGATTCTTGGTTGCAGAGGCTTGAATTCTGGGCTAATGGACCAATCTATGTTGG
Source organism: Scleropages formosus (assembly GCF_900964775.1). NCBI lineage: Eukaryota > Metazoa > Chordata > Actinopteri > Osteoglossiformes > Osteoglossidae > Scleropages > Scleropages formosus. The sequence continues at coordinate 713,813 of NC_041815.1, read as the reverse complement.
TGCCTTGCTTTTCGGAGGACAAGCTGGTGGACTAGTGATGGTGATGTGGACAGTCTTTTGACTACCAACTACATTATAGCAAGAGGTATACAGTCCTTTGTATACCGATATTTTTTTCAGATGTTGCAGAAAATCTTTGTGGTACTTCCACAGTTTTGTGTTGTTTACCTTTGCTGTTTGTCCATGAAGTATGATGTCATTACCTGTCACGTGATCTCAGAACTGGTTATAGTATGTCACTATGTGTGTAATACATAAGCTGATGAAGGCATCCTGCTGAAAAATGTCCATATTAGGAACAAAACAACTATTCTGCTAAACTTGGGTGTGCGCTCCCATTTTCCCCAGTCTTTCATGTATAACATGAAATAACATATTAATCTCAGTTTTGTTAATTGCTTGTCTTTGTCAGGTTCACAAATATACCAGATAAATTATCGTATATAAAATTTAATTAAACTGATATATTTTTGATGTATTTTTGTTTTAAGCTTTCAGAACCAGAAATAATGATTGAAGAGGCATATCTGAAATTTAGAAATCATACATTCTTACTCTAATTTCAACCCAACACATTTATTGCAGCATCTAAAAAAATACATAAACTATGCTAGAAACCATAGGCTTAACACCTGATCTAAAATGTTTGGCAGTTGCATAAGGACATGAGATTTAACGTTTCTATGGTATATTTACTTTGTCTATGATATTGATACCAAGCGAATAGGCAGGAGTTGTGAGTTTCCATTTTTAGCTTTAATTTCATGTAGGGAAAAGCAAATTTTAAAAAAAGTTGCATTTAGCAGGGGGTGTGGTGGCACAGCAGGTTTGGCCTGTGCCTGTTCTCTGCGGGGTCTGGGGTTTGAACCTTGCTTGGGGTGCCCTGCAACCACCTGACATCCCACCCTGGGTGCATCCCCCCCAGCCTCATGCCTTGCATATCCAGGCTAGGCTCCAGCTCACTGCAGCCCTGCTTGGGACAAGCAGCTTCAGACAGCATGCATGTGGTGCATTTAGCATCTCCTTAAATAACACTAAATATTAGCTTCTTCCGGCAATAAAATAATAGCTGTGCAGTCAACTCAAGCAACTGGGAAAAATTACTTTTAAACGAAGGTCAAGGACATGTTTAAACATTTACTACCAAAGTGAAGCAGTGTGTTTAAACATTTCTGTGAGGACATCTGTCCAAAGTAGGGACCTCCTGTGCTGGGTTGAAATATCGCCCCCTACTGCTCATTGAAGGGGCTTCATCAGTCACTGGTGTCCCTGAAAAACTCCACTGGCCTTTTAATGATGAAAATAAACACAGGCCAGCGTTTTTACGCTGTGTTTTCCAACATCATAAGGGCATGCTGTGTGTTTGATTGAGCTCTTTGCTCTCTGCAGAGACAACCTCATTACCATTTCGTCATAGGTCTGCACATGAAAATTCAGTAATGTGTGTCTTTGTCACAAAGCAAGAGTTTAAGAGTTTATATATAATGGTTGAAGAAAAATGATTGCTCAAGACACAAAGCTATAATCGTTGTGCTGCTTAGCTGACACTTTTTTCTACAGTGAATCGCAAGTTTAATCATTAATACAGGTGAATATTACTGGAGCAGTTATATGGTGCAGGACTACAGCAACACTACATCAGAGCCCTACATGGGATTTATAAATGCAAAACCTTCAAGGTTAGAATTTATGCTCCTGGGCTCTTTACTACCGTACTATTACTATTATTCAGTAGTTTACGCTGTATGCTTGAGTAGGGGAGATGAAAGATGAAAATAAATCACAGAAGACTTGAGGGACATTAACTGTTTATGAAACATTGTAAATCGGTAGCTGGTGAAGTCATGTCATGAGGGAGGACTGAAACTAATGGACAGCTTTCCACTACCTACTGCTCCATTGCCAGGTTAATGATGACCAGTTGCTTCTGACTTGGGAACCTATGAACAGAGATGTTTAAGAAGCTGGTCTGGAAGTCTGAAGGCATTTGGAGGGAGAATAATGAGGGAGCATGAAGACCTCCAAGTGTTGGGTGTTGCCAGTTTCACTGGTGAGTTTCAGTGCCTGATTTAGTTTGCCTATTTAGAAGGGGCCTCTTCCCTCTTTTGTTTTTTATTTTTTTTTAGATAAAATCCTTTTTGGCTTTGCCATTATTTTAACTGTCATGGTGTCACACCGGAAAGATGCTATCGGACCCAAGCGCGGAACGCTGGGGTTCAAAAGGGGAATCCAAAAACCATGGTCACAAGACAAAATGAGGTTCGCTGAGGCACAAACGTAATCAAAAGGACAAACCGAAAACCGGAATTCGTGAGTCAGGCAGGAGATCATGAAAACCGGGTGTGGGACGGTCCGGATGGTCCCTATGGAAATCACGGATCAGGTCCAGGTCTAGCACATTGCAGGCAGCCACCCAGCATCGTTCCTCCAGCACATAACCCTCCCGGTCCACTAGATGCCCATCTCGCTGACGGGAATCCAGCAGCTCCCAGACCGTGTATGCGGGCGCCCTGCCGTCTTGCAGGGGAAGCGGAGGAGGCGAGTCCAGGAGTTGCTGGTGCAGGGATGTGGCGCATGGCTTCAAAAAGTAGGCGTGGAACATCAGGTGGATCCTCAGGTGCTGTGGCAGCTGGAGGCGGTAGCAGACCGGAGTCATGCGGCGAAGGACTTTGAAGGAACCTATGTATCGAGGGCTGAGTTTTTCTGACAGGGACACCCTCCGGAGGCCCCTGGTGGATAACCAGACTCTTTGTCCGGGTACGAACGGCGTCTTTGGCGGTCAGCCTGTAGCTTTACTTGGGTCAGGCTGTGAATGAGGTGTCACTGGATGACATGCCACACTCTTGCGCTAGCTCAGTACCAGGTGTCGACAGCTGGGACGTCGCTGGAGCCCGGATGCCAGGAAAACAAAGGAGGCTGGTAGCCCAATATGCACTGAAACGGAGAACATCCTGTTCAGACATGAGGCAAAGAGTTATGTGCATATTCAGCCCATGGTAGGTAGCGCGTCCATTGTCGTGGTTTCTCTGAGCAATAGCTGGCAAGGAATCGACCTATGTCCTGCTGCAGTTGTTCTACCAGCCCGTTTGCCTGGGGATGGTACCCTAATGTTAAACTTACGGACACTCCTAATCTGCTCCAAAAGGCCTTCCACAGTCGGGAGGTGAATTGGGGTTCTCGATCCGATACGATGTCTTCAGGGAGGCCAGAGAGGTGAAAGATGTGGAGAAAAAGGAGCTTCGCTGTCTCCAGTGCAGTAGGGAGTTTTGGGAGGGGTACCAACCGGCCTCCTACCCCGGTTTCAGAAGTGTCCACCTCATCCACAAATGGCTTGTCCGGATCAGGGTGACAAAGGATCAGAGCTGAGGTGAACCGACCTTTCAAGTCCTCGAAAGGCTCGCTGTCTTGGCAGAAGTCAGGGCTGTAAGTGGGACGGCAAGGGTGCCGAAATCCCTAATGAAACGACGGTAAAAATTTGCAAACTCTAGGAAGCGTTGGAGGGCCTTCACGGTGGTAGGTCTCGGCCATTTGAGGACAGCCTGCACTTTTCCTGGATCCATGGCCAGGCCACCCTTACTGAGGATGAACCCCAGAAAAGAGACCTGAGGTTGGTGGAACAGGCACTTTTCTGCCTTCACGAAGAGGTGATTCTGCAGCAATCGGCGCAACACCAATGGACGAGCTCCACGTGTTGTTCCTGGGTAGGGGAGTAGATGAGGATGTCATCTAGATAGACCAGGACGCCCTTGTTGATGAGATCCCCAAGAACGTGAATGACAAAAGCCTGGAATACACTAGGTGCATTTGCGAGACCAAAGGGCATTACCAAATACTCATAATGACCCAGGGAGCTGCTAGTCTCTCCCAGTCAGGAGAGAAACCAGATATGTGATCCGGCTCAGATCTCTGCTGTAGACCTGTGGCAGACTGGAAAAGATGAGCTCGCACTGTAGTAAAAACCCAGCATAGAGTGCAGGCATGCTGTCATACCTGGCCGGAATGGCTAGCCGTAGATCTTGGAAGGGAACTGAGGGGGCGTTACCTATGGTATGCTCGGTGCACGGCGGTCTCTCCTCACATCGTGACTCTCTGAGCAGATCCCATAGCGCATCGCAGAGACGAGCGAGTGTCTGCTCATGAGCATCCAGCAGCGCTCCCAGTGAGGCAAATGTGTGCTGAATGCGCTCTGACTCCGCTGGGTCCACGTGGAAGGCAAAACCTTCTGTCATGGTGTCAAACCAGAATGAAGCCGTCAAACCCAAGCGCGGAGCATCGGGGTTCTAAAGGGGAATCCAAAAACCTTGCTCACAAGACAAAACGAAGGTCGCTGAGGCACAAACGTAATCAAAGGGACAAACCGAAAGCCGTAATCCGTGAGTCAGGCAGGAGATTGTGGAAACCGTGAGGTCCAGCAAGAGAAGACGGGAGAACAGGGCTAAGGACTGGTGGAACAGGAGAGGTAAGAACTCGGGAAGCACACTCGCAATGATCTAGGCTGAACAAGGTTCTGTGTTTGAATGTGCTCCGGACCGCCCTTTTATGCGGTTGCTCCCTGATCAGCTGCAGGTGATCCTTGTTACGCGGAGGAGGGCATGACATTAACCTGGTACATATAGTACTTTTTTCTTCATTGTCAATCTGCCTACCTCTTCTGGGACCCTACTACATATTTGAGATATGTAGACTGATTTCCAAACAACTTCTGTTACCAGTCATACACTGTGGACACATCACTAGAGATCAGGGCCCAAGGAAACAGTAGTTGGTACCCTAGAATGTAATGCAATGGAATGAGGTTCAGAGCATAAATATGGGACTTGAGAGCAAATTCAGCCCATAAATTTGACACAACTCAAAGGACTCGAGATAGGAGAGAAGATCTTACTTCATTTCGCTCCAGCTGGAGGGAGAATCCTCATCCCCTGTGTCAGAGTCTAGGGAGTCTTCCCGAGCATCCAACACACACATAATTATAATTACTTGTTACACACTGGCTTACAAATTATTACTTTCCAGAATGCCCAGGAGGGGTGAGCAACCACTGGCCCGTGGACCCCCAGAGGTTTTTTCTCCTTCAACCTTCAGTTGGGAGTTTTTGTTCCTTTCCCCGGTGGCCAGTAGGTATACTTATAGCTCTATAATTTCTTCATTATGGTAGCCATTAGTTGACTGTTTTCTTTGTTTGTATCAATTTTTCTTGCTGTATGCCTGTGTTAAAGCACTCTGTGTCACTGTGTTAGAAGAGCACTCTATGAGAAATAATAATAAGAATAATAATAATAATATATTGTTCCAGAAATGCAGAATGCATACATAACATTTCTCATTGGCTTTCTTTCTGTGTGATCAGTGCGTGCTCAGCTTGTGTGTGCTTCCAATTTACTTACTTATCTACTATTTCCTATAAGCAAAAGTAACTTGTGTGCATCATATAGCAAGCACCCTACACCCCTTCAACTTATCTCTCAACATGCCAACATTGTTTATTTTCTTGTTTTCCAGTTTCGGTTACCCCTTGCAATTTTGGTACATCCTGCTTCTCACACAATGTTTTTTCTGCAGCAGTTACAAAACACATCAGTTGTACATTTAATGCATACCATCATTTTTACACCACCTTCTTATTTTTCTCTCACAATGGATATGCCTAGTTTAGGCCAAAAACCTTCTATACTCATTTCAGCTGTGAACTCAGGAAGACCAAAAAGATAAGTCCGGTGAAAAATTATTTCAATTTTCCCATGGCATTAGGCCAGAATAAGATGGCAGGCCTGCAAAAGTAAACAATTAACTGAACAAATACAATGACTGTGCTCTCCTCAGTTTTTGTAATTTTGGTAATGAAATCTAGAGAAGACCAGTGGTTGTTATGAATGGGAAGGGGTAAAATTAAGCCTGCTGGTAACTGTCACAGCACCTTTGACTGAGGACAAATCTGAGGCTGTTATCAAGGCCATACCATCTTGTTCCGTGGTATGTAACTATCTGTTGTGATAGTTGTTTTATTCACTACCTGCTGCGTAGTACTTAACACATTGTATAACCAGTGCAGCAAAGAGGACCTTACAGATAATGGAACACACTCTGTTGGGGGGTTGGATACCAGGATCTTGTTCAAGAGCCTCTGTGGCCTTGATGTCATCTAGGAACTTTCTTAGATTGTTACAATAATCCAGCAAGCAGCCGAGACTGTTTTCTGGGAAAGGAGAATCCCAGGATGCCTTGAAGAACCAGGAGAGAGCATCTGCTTTGTTGTTCCTGGAAACCAGATAATAAGTTCTGTGGTTGATAAGAATGAAAAATGGCACTTTCCTCAGCATCCAGAAACAAATCTTCAAGTTAATTCACAAAATCTTCCTCACTCCAGTGCATCTTCAGAAGATGTTCTTAGGGACATCTCAGTTGTGTTGTAAATGCAAAGTCTCTCCTGGCATTTTGATACATTTATTCTGGCAATGTAGTAAAATACAAGTTTAAGTACTCTTACACATTTGGCTGAGAAATGTGTTGTAATGCGGGGGTGCGGTGGCGCAGTGGGTTGGACCACAGTCCTACTCTCCGGTGGGTCTGGGGTTCGAGTCCCGCTTGGGGTGCCTTGTGACGGACTGGCGTCCCGTCCTGGGTGCGTCCCCTTCCCCCTCCGGCCTTACGCCCTGTGTTGCCGGGTAGGCTCCGGTTCCCCGTGACCCCGTAAGGGACAAGCGGCTCTGAAAATGTGTGTGTGTGTGTGTGTGTGTGTGTGTGTGTGTTGTAATGCTGTGGTCTACAGCAGATGCTCCCTCTGCAAATTTGTGGATGTCTGAAGTGTTTAAATTTCTCCTACCTGAAAAATTAACATGTGATTTGCATGCGACCTGCAAGGAATTCTGGAAATTGTGGTCACCTTGCTGGAGTTATTAGAAAGTGTTACATGATCATACCTGTGATATAATGTAACTTTTTGACCCTGAGCCCTCACTGTATAAATGTGGACATATTTGCAATTTCTCAGTGTACTCTATCTGTATCTAACTGTATGGTGTTGTGACTCTGCAGTTCATAAAACCAGCGAAAAAAAAAAAAAGGGTGAGTGGGCCCCTTGGCCAGTTCCTCTACTGCTGGTATTATCACCTGTAATTTCCAAATAACTAGGAAGCAGAATTAGGAGTGCCACTCACAATAGAAAATGCTGCTGGGATCGCATATACTGATTGATATGGACAGGGAACCTAACAGTGATAACCAGTACAGACAGAGCCATTCCTTGTGGCTTCATTTCTCTTCCTGTATCAAATGCTCCCTTCAGACCTGCATGAATTCCATATCTTTGGACTGTGTACTGGACTGAAATGGTGGATTGTAACAGTAATTAGGGGGGCTGCTGTAAATAGTTGGTGTTAGTGTCAATTCTTGTACATAGTCCTATGTTCTGTTGTAATGTGACTGTTGCTCTCAGCCCCTGGGGAATTCTGAAGGGTTCAAGGGGTGACCCCATAACCATTGTGGGGAGTAGGGAAACTCATGGTGACCTGGGTGAACACTGAAGTTCATTGTCTGCTGGCGCTGCAAGAAGCGAGAGCACCAAAAACATCACTGCAGACAGCCTGCCCCCATCTCATCTAAGGGAAATGCCGGAGGCGTGGCACCGTGAGGGGAGCATCATCCTGTGACCACATCCACTCTCAAGCAGCCCTATCTTCCCAGTGGCTCATCTGGGGCTGCTCTATTGCCTCTGCCTGCCCTGCCTTGTAGAGGGCATACCCTGCAAAGCTCTTCTAGATACTAGGGCGACAATCTCCCTCATGGAACTGTATAATGCTTTCCCGAGGGATGGACTGAGGTGTCAGTCAACCAGTGTATGGTCACGTGAGAAACCATGGAGATATAGGGGAGACGATGCCTGCAGCTGGAGCACGAGCTCTGGCTCATGGAGATACAGGATGCATGCATTGTGGGGATGGACCTCAGTGCGGTACGATGGTGAATGGAGAGACTCGGGCACACAGTGAGATCGGGGCAGTTACCCCATGAGGCAATCTAACCCTATGCAGAGAAACTCAAAGGGGTGGGGGTGCTGTGGCAGGGCAATCAACTGAAAGAATTCATGAAGGCCTTCAAGGACATTTTTACGGCCAGGGATGAGGATTGATGCAGAACAACACTGAGATAGGTGACATGACCCCCATCGGCTTGCGACCGTATCGTCTCACTCTGGCAAACAGGCAGAACACGGAGGAAGAACTTTTACTGAGAGCCATGGCAGGCATCATAGCACCCTCCAGCAGCCCCTGGTCTGGGCTGATGATCCTAGTCCAAAATACCGCTGCCTAAATACTATGACCAAGCAGGACTCGTATCCACTGTCACGCATAGACAATGCGCTGGACTGCATCAAAGGGATGCGTCCCCTGAACCCAGGGGATCAAGTGTGGGTCTACAACCCTTGGCGGAAACATAGTCTCTGACAGCTGAGTGGGTCCCTATGTCATCCTGGGCTGACTGTTAGTCGTCGTCTAACAGGTGCAGATGGGACTCAGACATTGCTCCGTAGTACTGCAGAGGGACAGGCTCACCCTTTACTGCCCCAAGGAGCACTTACCGGAGTCCTTCTATTGCAAGTCCACCAGGTCCAGCGGACTCACTGTCTCCACACAGACCCAGAAGAGAGTGCAGGTTGCCTCTGTACTTTAGGGACTTGGTATTGGAAGGATTGTGGGTAGCCATGATGGATGACTCCTAAAATGGGGGCAATGTAACGGCGCTAAGAGGGGCTGATGTAAATTCATGTAAATAGTTGGTTTTAGCGTCCATTCTTGTACATAGTCATGTGTTCCATTTTGGTTGTAATGTTACTGATGCTCTGTCTGCTTCTGGGGGGGTTCAAGGGGTGACCCCCCCTCCAGCCATTGTTGGGGGTGTGGGTCAGAGTGACCGGGGGGGCTCTCAATTGTTCAGCAGACTGTCTCATACTGTCTTGTGGCATCTTTGTCAAGTCTGCTTTTAAAAGATATGTACACGGTCAATAAAGCAGAGAGCATACAGAGTGAGGCAAAGCGTCCAGGGCGAGGCAGAGCATCCAGAGCGAAGAGTCGAACACCGGTAGCAGAGTTGGTGTCTTACGAAAGAATGGAGCCCCTGTTCAGCATACTGTAAGTTCCATCCTGAATGTATCGTCTGATAGCACAATTATGTGTTGTGTATCATGTAATATGTATTGCTTAGCTGCACCTGAAGGGGGCGCGGTGGCACAGCAGGTTTGGCCTGTGCCTGGCCTCTGGTGGGTCTGGGATTCGAGTCCGGCTTCGGGTGACTTGCGACGGACTGATGTCCCGTCCTGGGTGTGTCCCCTTCCCTTCAGCGTTGCGCCCTGTGTTAGCAGGTTAGGCTCCGGTACGCCACCCTCTGTGGACAAGCGGTTTCCATCAATGTGTGTGTATGTAGTTGCGCTTGCTGACATTGTCAAACCTTTCTTTTGTTCAAAATGCATGACAAATAATGACTTGGTACAGAAAGTCCACGATTTAGAAGAGCGCATTAAGAATTTGATTTCTATCTGAGAAACGGAGAGTTGGTTGGACTTGGTGTGTCCTGATACCTGCATAGTGTTAAACTCGGCATCGACACTTACAGGCCCCAATATAGCTATTGAGAAGCCGGGTACCCTGGAGCGCTCTCACGGAAACTCGTTTCCTGATTCGGGTTCTCCCGTCCAATCCCAAAATAGATTTTTGGCTCTAAGTAGCTCACAAAATAATAATAATAATAATAATAATAATAATAATAATAATATGCTTATTTTGGGAGATTCAGCTATCCGAAATGTTAAGGTTCAGGTGTCTGGGAATCGGTGTTAAGGTGAAGTGTTTCCCACGTGCACGAGTGTCCGACATTGAGGCTCATGTCAGTTCTCTGGCCGATAATGCCGCATTGACTATTATGGTGCATGTTGGTGGTGATGATATTCGTTACCAGCAGTCTGAGGTGTTAAAAGCCACTTTATCTCTATGTGTAATAAAGCCAGAAAGAAATGTCATAATCTAATACTGTCTGGTCCTTTACCTATACTCTTCATGGGGGACATAGTCTACAGTAGACTGCTGTCCTTTAACAGGTGGTTGCAGACGTGGTGCCGCTCTAATCGCATATCGTTTGTTAATAACTGGGATGATTTCTGGCCCAGGTTTTTCACATGTGATGGTGTACACCTCTACTGGAGGGGTTCATTTGTTCTGTCCCAGAACTTGGCCTGTAAGCTGCAGGATTGACTCAGCCATGGGTCATCTCCTTTAGCAGCTGTGTGTATTGATGGGTCTGTTACTCGTTCTGGTACCAGTGGTCATTTCTCATGTGATGGGGTTTCTTGTGCCATGTCCAATGTGGGCCTCAAAACTTTAAATAAAAGTATTAATTGCAGCCAAAACATACAAATTAAGAATCATGGACGAAAGAAAAGGTGGTCCTTTTACAAGCACTACTCGCGAACGGATACAACTGTAGTAAAGTTAAGAAAGTCATCCACCGTTTTGAGAACCAAGGTACAACCAGCTCCACGCAAAACAAAACAGCTGAACCGTCAAGGACAGCCTACCTCCCATATGTAAAAGGCACGACGGATAAGATCAGCAGAATGTTAAAACAACACGATATCAAGACCTCCTTCACCAAGGAAAAAATACGAGATGTTTGCTAGGCACAGTCAAGGACAAACTGCCATTAAAAACCAATAGAGTCTATGAGATTCCGTGTAGCTGTGGCAAAATCTACGTAGGGCAAACAGGACGACTCATCTCCACCCGCCTACAGGAACACATCAGGGCAACCAAAAACAATGACATCAGGTCTGCAGTAGCGGAGCACTCACTAGAGACTGGTCACCTAGTAAACTTTGAGCAAACAAGGGTACTGGCATCAGTCTCCAACTACAGGAGCAGATTGGTTAGAGAAGCCAAAGAGATAGAAAAGTGTCCAGACAACTTCAACAAAGAAGATGGTTTCAAATTGTCACGAACATGGGCTCCACTAATCTCATCTATCTCCACCAGGTACACCATGGACCATTCATCAAACCAACCCAAAGCTGAGCAGCCAATAGATGAACAGCCCCCGGCTGGTACAGCCCCTCAAGGGAGCCTACACGCTGACAATGGGACCCCTTATTACCTACGACCCTGCCCTCCGGCAGATACACGATCCAACTGCACCCCCCGCTGACTACAGCCCTGCCCGCCAACTACTATAAATACCTGAACTCCTCAATCAACCTACTAAACTACATCAATGATCCGTGAAGACAACGTCTTAATGGTTTACGATGCAGAACCCTGAGGATGTTTCCAACATAGGAAACAAAACGTTGGGACTAGTTTCTATGATGACACGGTCTACTCCGGAAGATGCTAAATTCCAGTCTAATGACAACAGCCGCGGAAGCCTACGTGATTTGATATTATATTTCTGCCTCCATTACTAATGATGAATTTATGTTGTTTTTCAATAATAAATTAGAGAATATCCACAAATCTATAGTGCCCTCTAGTTTAGTCTTAGCCAGTGTAAGTGCTTATGATGATGATAATATTAGTTGCTCTCCACACCGTTTCAGTAGCTTCAACGTAATAACTGCAGAGGAAATTACCCTGGTAATTCGCTCTATGAAAGGTGCTACCTGTACTTTAGATGCAATCCCCGCTAAACTTCTGAACACTGCAGTTTCCGCGCTTGCAGAACCTTTTGTCAAAATTATTAATACGTCATTACTTAATGGCTGTGTTCCAAAAGCTTTTAAAATTAACGTCATTAGACCTCTACTAAAGAAATCGGATCTGGATTGTAATAACCCATGTAATTATAGACCCATCTCCAATCTACTATTTTCATCCAAAATTCTAGAAAAAATTGAAGCTTTCCAAATTGTAAAATATCTCAATCATCATAATATATCTGAAAAATTTCAGTCTGGTTTCTGCATTGGTCACAACACTGAAACGGCACTCACAGGTGTTGTTAATGATATTCTCATCTCTTCTGATGCTGGTCAGATCTCTATTCTTCAGATCTCTAAATTTCAGTCTGGTTTCCACGCCATCACAGCACTGAAACCGCCTTCACCGGTGTTGTTAATGATATTCTCATTGCCTGTGATGCTGGTCATATCTCTGTTCTCATGTTACTGGACTTGAGTGCTGCATTCAGTACTGTAGACCATAGTATCCTACTGAGTAGATTTGAAAACCTTGTTGGACTAAGGGGTACTGCTGTGAAGTTGTTCAACTCGCATTTAGCAATCCATGAATAATTTGTACTGAAATCTGCAGACTGCACCCCCTCGGTCTAAACTAGAGTTCAGTATGGTGTGCCACAGGGCTCTGTGTTGAGGCCATTACTGTTCTCACTCTATATGTTACCATTGGGTGACATTATTCGCAAACACAATGTGAATTTCCATTAGCATGCCGATGGCACACAGCTATATGTTCCGTTTTAGCCTGATGATCCATCACATTTGGTGTCTTTATGTAAATGTTTTACCAGTATAAAATTATGAATGAGTAAATTTTTTTTTTTCTGTAAATCCCAGTAAAACAGAGGTGCTTGTGGTGGGTGGTGATGCAAAAACTCTTGACATAATCATGCCAATCTTTACAACAAATCGTATTAGTTTCAAGCATAAAGATTGTGTCAAGGATTTAGGTGTCCTGTTGAATGCAAAGCTGTCATTTGTATCTCAAGTAAATTCTTTGACTAAGTCGTGCTTCCTTCAGTTGAGAAACATAGCTACATTAAGGCGATTCTTATGTAGACAGGATGCTGAGAATGTTGTTCATGCTTTGTTTCAAGGAGGCTGGACTACTGTAATGCTTTATTATCAGGTTGTCCATACCAGACTGTATCCACGCTACAGCTGGTACAAAATGCTGCTGTGAGAATTGTCACTAGAACTAGGAAGTATGACCATATAACACCGGTACTTAAATCGTTGCATTGGTTCCCTGTTGCATTTAGAGTTGATTATATTCCCTGTGTTACCGGGTAGGCTCCGGTTCCCTGCGACCCCGTATGGGACAAGCGGTTCTGAAAATGTATAAAATCCTACTTTTGACCTATAAGGCAGTGCATGGCATTGCTCTGGCTTACCTTTGTGAGATTATTGATTCTTATGTCCCAGGATGATATCTTTGTTCATTGGATGTGAATTACCTGATCAGTAAGACCTTAGTAAGAGGTCACGCCTTTAACTATAGAGCACCTAAACTGTGGAATAGTCTACCAGTTACTGTCAGAAATGTCCTGTCTTCCTTTGTCATTAAATTCAGACTAAAGACTTATATGTTTACTCAGTCATTTCCCCTTGAAATGTAATTCCACTTGGCTGTGTTTCTGTGTTTTTCCACCTCTATACCAATGCAAGTTAAATTTACTTGTTTAAGTTACAAATTTCTAACTATTTCTTCTTGTTGAGCATTGTCTCCCTACATACAACCTGAGGAGGCCGGCGGGCAGTCACAGACGCACCCCCTTGCCGACTGAAGATGATGACCAACTGCCATGATGGACGAGACATACCATGCTGAGCTGGGAATTCAAGTTACCATACAGCAACATTATCATTATTACTTGTAAACTGGCTTTGAACTGTTACTTAATCTAGAATGCCCAGGAGGGGTGGGCAGTCACTGGCCGTTGGACCCCCAGAGGTTTTTCTCCCTTGATTTTCAGTTGAAGTTTTTGTTCCTTTCCTCCGTGGCTAGTAGGCATACTAATAGCTCTATAAAAGCATTATATTATAGTTAGTGGTCAAATGTCTTTGATGTGATGTGTTTGTTTTTCTTACCTTATGCCCGTGTTAAAATGCTCTGTGTCACTGTATGAGAAGAGTGCTCTGTAAAAATAAATTGAATTGAATTGAAGTAAAAAGCACTTTTCCAGAACCCTGCCTCCTGAACGTGTCTCTATTAGCTCCATGGGGGAGATCTAGAACATGTTTCCTTCCCTCTCCTTGTGTGTGCTTGGATGAGGTTGTCTGACTGAAGGGTTGGTTAAATTTGGTGCTCTGGTATTCATTTTTCATATTGGCAAGCACAGACTGAAGGTGCTTGTTTCATCCCTAAAGTTAACTGGCAAGGAGTGCAGTATCATTTCAGCGACTGACACAGGCTAATGTGCAGAACTTCAAGGAATATTCTACCATGGTCTGCTTCCCTTAGCTGATCTCCACTGTAAGGTACTCGAATGACAGTACTTCAGTGGTATTCTCAAGAATCTATTTGAACCATGCTGTGAACTGGTCATTCCTGGATGTGATGTGGTACACCATGGACAGGATGCCAGTCCATTGCAGGGTATGGTTTTTTGTTAAAATAAGCATACTGATAAACTAATTTATAACATTAGCCAACATGGTGAAAATAAAATTGCTGCTGTTAATTTGGCCACTTCAGTGGTACAGCTGAAGTTCTGATGTGGATCAGGATTGGCAAAACCTTTTTTTTAAATGCACATGTGTCTAAATTCCAATCAATTTTAAATTGAAATTCTGCATGTGGACGAGTGAGATAACATTCTTATCCCAAGAGTCCAGCAAAATGAACACCACCACGATCAATGGACAAGGGAATAATGCAACAGTCATGCAAACCATCCGTCTTATTTCTATAAGTTTTTATAGGATTCATTGTGCTCACAAATTGCCAAGTATGCCAGGGCTTCAGGACATAACTTTCTGTCTCTTAAGACATTTGCTTTGCTGTTTTAAATACTATTTCAGTAATAAGTACATTTTAATTATCAAATATGGAACAGACAATCCAATCAAAACTACAGTTTTTCATCACCTGAAAATATATGCAGATGTAATTTTAAATGTTGATAAGTATTTGAAAATGTCTGGACAGAAAGATTACTGTAACTGCAGTGAATCAATAAACACAGAGGAACAGTTGTGTTTGACTGAACCACATATGTTTTTGATGCATTGCATTACAATAAATATATTGCATTACAATAAAGATATAGTGGAGGAAGATTGTTTGATGATGACGTGATAGCTGTAAAAGGGGTGCCAGTCAGTCTTTCAACATATTGCCCCTTGGTGTTTCTGTTTTTAACACATGGAAGTGATGATTTGTCAAACTAGCCTTTAACATTGAACCTGCAAAGCAAACATTTACCATCAAACTACCTTGTACAGTACATTTCCTTTTAAATGGTGCAAATATCCTTGACACAGTACAAAGCCTCCACTCTCCAAATGTATATGTGACTATATATACTTTCCCACATCTAACCCCTGCTCTCGTGGTAGCTGTTATTTCTTAATTTAACTGAGTCCATGCAGGTGAATGTCTTTTAAATATCTTTTGAGACTTCTTCACTGGGTACCAATGGGTTAACTCAGTAGCTTTTCTTTGCAAAATGTGAACGTTGAATGAGACAAACATAAATGTTCAATTATCAAAGCCAGGTATCAAAGATGTAGCTGTTAAAATGGACCTGTTCAGGATTAATAACAGACAGGAAATATCAAATGTGCAAGTGGCATGCTGGGATGCCCTCTATGACGAGATCTGCACTGCATTACACACAAATCGGCAACAGCCACTTGAAGAGAATTTGCCATTTTAGTGAGCTATGTTCCATATGAATATATGATTAGGAGCTACTTAGTCCTCAGTTCTTTTTTCATTCTTTTGATGAAGTTAAATAGACAGTTCTGAATAAATATATGGTATTTAAATTACTTGAAGGCCTCATAATTGCGGTAAAAGCTTTGCAGCGGATGTCGGCACTTGCATGATGTGTAATAAGAGAAGGAACAGATGTGAGAGACTCCACAGCATAAAGGCTTCTGATGGATGCTCAGGGGAGACATCTCAGTCAAATTCTTATTGTGTGTTAACAAGTAGGAAATTAAGGTGATTATTATAGCTGTTAGGATACACAGATATGCATGTACGCATGCGCACAGCATTAGCTACATACACACACACACGCACACACCCATACTCCCGTGCAAAGACAGACAAAAATACACAAACAAACACACATTCATTCACATACATTCACTAAGGAATTCTGTGATACTTCTTAGAATGTTTACACCAGTCTCAAGGTATGATCTTCAGTTAGTTATGCTGTCCTGAAAAACAACTTCTGCCTCTTTGATAGTGTCCTCTCATCTTTCCTTATTTAAGCCCAATGATTTGTAATGTTTTTTTTAACCATATTCTTGCCCCACCTGTGTCTGTTTTGCTCTAGTCATCAAACTGTCCTATATTTACCAGCATGAAGTGAGTTCTTGTAAATGATGGGCCAGATTCATTACTCTCCTTTAAAAAATTCAAATTGGGCAATATCTGACAGAGACTTAAAACCGTTCATTCCTTTTACATTGACATTTACATTTGTTCATTCTGCAGATGCTTTTCTCCAAAGCAGCTTCCAAAGAACTTGTATTTCTGCACTGGTAGAAAGTCACCACGCCGGCTGCTTCTTTGCAAGCCTGCATTTTCCAGGGAGGCCTTGTCCTTCAGTACAAGGTGTTTGCATAATAGTTCAGAACACCTTGATCAAAGCCAACAAGATGTTTATGTCATTTATTTTCTCACACACTTTGCCACTATAGCTCTTCTCTTCTCTTTCATTAAAGAACCCCATGATGAGTTTGCCATCATTTGTAGCTCCTTTTATGCTTCCTGCAGAAGCAACCCTGGAACTCTGTTTGGAGATTCATGTGGATTCCGGTCCAAATACAGCTGAAGTCTCTGATTACACCATGGTGAAAGTCATTAAGAATGCACACATGTATAAGCATCTGAGGTATGACTCCCAGGAAGGCTTTCAAATTACTATGGGATAGGCATCCTGAACCCCCCCAGCCATGAAGATGCTGTTTGATGTCAACCACATGCTTTTCCTAATGCCTCGGTAGAGGTCATGGACATGATAACACTAGGAATATGGCTAATACCCACTTTCCATACTGCTGTTATTCTCCTGTCTTTTCCTCTGGAAGCTAATGCAGCCCTTGTGGTTTTCATCACAGCTAAGCCTTTTTCACTTGTCAAGGTTCAGACACAGGGCAGTTTTGTATCATTTATTCATGCTGATCTGACTATGAAAAGGTTTAAATGAAGTTATAATCTCGTAAATTAGAGCGCAATGGCATTCTAAACTGAACATTTATTGTGTAGTCTGGTCCGATTGTCTAAAAAACATAGGAAAGCACTTTTTGATGCCAGATCCGAATATTATGCTAAGTTAATTTTTGAAAAACGGAATTATCCTTGATTTTTGTTTAACACCATCTCTCACTTAATTGGTAAACAGCAAGATAAACAATGTAATTCTGCTTCTATTACAAATGATGAATTTTTGTCTTTTTTATCAGTAAATTGGAGAATATCTGGGCATCCATCGTTCTCTCTATTTCAGTCCTGGCCAATGTAAGTGGTTTTGACGATGATAATATTAGTAGTTGTCCGCACCGTTTCAGTAGCTTCAGCGTAATAACTATACAGGAGATCACTGTGCTAACTTGCTCTGTGAAAGGTACTACCTGTCCTTCAGACCCAATCCCCACTAAATTACTTAGTCTCAGTTTCCGTACTCGCAGAACCTATTGTTAATATTGGAAACACATAATTACTTAATGGCTGTGTTCTGAACCCTCTTAAAGTCGCTGTTATTAAACCTTTCCTAAAGAAATCAGATCTTGATTGTAATAACCCAAGTAATTATAGACCTATCTGTAATCTCCCAGTTTTATCCAATATTTTAGAAATATTTCACAATTTGTAAAATACCTTAATCATCATAATATATTTGAAAAATTTCAGTCTGGTTTCCATGCCGTCACAGCACTGGAAATGCCTTCACCCGTGTTGTTAATAATATTCTCATTGCCTGTGATGCTGGTCATATCTCTGTTGTCATGTTACTGGACTTGAGTGCTGTGTTTGACACTGTTGACCATAGCATCCTACTCAGTAGACTTGAAAACCTGTTTGGACTAAGAGGTACTGTCCTGAAGTGGTTCCATTCGTATTTATCTGAGCGTAAACAATTTGTATTGAAATCTGCTGACTGTGCCCCTTCCTTTTTGTCTATGCTTCAATATGGTCTCACTCAGGGCTCTATGTGTCTTCATTATTGTTCTCACTTCATAGGTTACCATTGGGTGATACAATTCACAAACATAATGTAAGTTTCCGCTCATATGCCAATGATCCAACTATATGTTTCGTTTAAGCTTGATGACCCATCACATGTTGTGTCTTTAGCAAACTCTTTTACCAATAAAAAATTATGGATGAGTAATACTTTTTTATCTCTAAACACCAATAAAATAGAGGCACCTGTGGTGAGCAGTGATGCCGAAACTCTTGACATATTCACACCAATCTTTACCACCATCGGTATAAACTTCAAGTGTACAGATTGTGTTAAGGACTTGGGTGTTTTGTTGGATGGAAACCTGTAATTTGTGTTTCATGTGGCTACACTGACCACTTTGTGCTTCCTTCAGTTGAGAAATATAACTAAACTGAGGTGATTCCTATGTAGGCAAAATTCTGAGAAATTGGTTCACACTTTTGTTTCAAGTAGGTTGGACTATCGTAATGTTCTATTACCAGGCTGTCCATACCAGACTGTATAGAGGCTACAGTTGGCACAAAATGCTGCTGCAAGAATTGTTACTAGAGCTAGGAAGTACAACCATATAACACCACTATTTAAATCATTGCATTGGCTCCCGATTACATTTAGAGCTGATTGTATAATTCTGTTTCTGACCTATAAGGGAATAAATGGTATTGCTCCTGCACACATTTTGTGAGATTATTGATTCTTATATTTCAAGACGGTGTCTTCATTCATTCAATGTGGGTTACCTTAAAGTACCTGTGATCAATAAGATCTCAGTAGGTTGGTGTGCCTTTAGCTATAGAGCAATAGTGAATAGTGTGAATAGTCTGCCAGTTACTGTCAGGAATCCCCTGTCTCAACCTTTAAATCCTGGCTAAAGACTTACATGTTCACTCAGGCAAACCACTAACCAGTATAGTTCTTGTTGGCTGTGCTTTCCTTCTGTATTTCCCTGTATATTACCGACTTTAATTTCATCAAGTCATCAGTTACCAGCAATTTCTTTCTTGCTGAGCATTATTTCCCTATGATAAGACCTGAGGAGGGACCCCAAGTCGACTGAAGCTGATACCAACTGCCATGATGGAAGAGATGTACCTATGTGAACTGGGACATCAGCTTAACGCTCATCTACAATTAGTAGTAGTTCTAAATTGACTTAAAAGTCTTTTTAATCTAGAATACCCAGGAGGGGTGAGCAGCCACTGGCACTTGGAGCCCCAGAGGTTTTTCTCTTCCTTGATTTTCAGTTGGTAGTTTTTTGTTCCTTTCCTCCGTGGTCAATAGGCATACCTACAGCTTTAATAACTGTATAAATAATTTAGTACTCTAGATTATAGCCAACTCTCGTATTTGTTTATTTGTCTCATCCCTTTGTTCAGCACTCTGTGCCACTGTGTGAGAAGAGCACTCTATAAAAGTAAATTGAATTGAATTTAATTGAATTTTCTCTCTGAACTGGTTTTATATTTCTTCTGAATCTAGGGAGTCCTGAAATATTTGCAGTTCATTAATCCTTAACAAGCTGAATCTAATGTTTCAGCACAAACAGTGACAATATAAGCTCTCCAGTTAGTCCAGCACAGTTTTTCTCCTGTTGCTGCCTTGCATTTCCTCAATACAATGATCTTCTCTAGATTCCTGTCACTTCCCATTAGAACGGCGCTATTCGTCTGATATATAGCTTATCTGCGCTTATGACAAAAATGTTCACTGTTTCTATTGCTCGACGGTTGCCATTTTCCTTATCTTATATTAGCTTGCACTCACATTGTTTAGACATTCAATAATTTAAATAGTTACATTGTCCTGAGTAAATGGAATCAGACAAATAATTTGTGCTTATGTGTCTTACATTAAATTAGCATTTTACTGATTTAACTCATGCTCTTATTCAGAGTGATGCAGAATCAGCCTGAACAAATTAATTACATCACATTAAATTTAAAATGAATGAAAATATACAAATAATTGTCAGCAGCATTTGAGAATTCATGTTTCTTCATGCAGGGTTATTGTGGAGATGTCAAAACATTTGCCAGTAAATTTCCAAACAAATAAGTAAAGCACAAACAGGAGTTAATGTATTCTGGGCTGTTGAAGAATTTTCACTTGTGAGTTGTATGTCACGGAGAAATGATTCTAAAGAAAACAAGACATACATCAGGATTCACTAAACCAGCGTTGTCAGCGTTAGATTTCGGTCTAGTGAACACAAAAGCATAGTAACCCCTGGATCTAGGTCCGCGACACTTTGTCTTTCAGGCTGGGAACAGGCTGCTGAGGTGTGGGCTGCAGGTGGAGATAACACACAAGGGCACACAGAACCTCCCGGAGACCTTTTTTTTCCTTTCTCATACAGTGTTAGAGGATTGGAGAAGTGACAATTTTTCCCTCAACTGACAGCATCTTGCTCTCACAATGCTAATTGTTTAAAAGCTTCTTAACCGAAGTCCCTAATAAGCACCAGGTTATTCAATGCACTTTCCATTCTCCACAATGTCCTAATCTCTAACTGCAGCCTACCCGTCCTGTCAATTTTTACTCGCCTGTTTAAGATACCAACTAGGAATGATGTCAAAGCTGCATTCCTTGCTTGCTCAAATTCCCCTGTCACGTGGAGATTGTGCGCACACAGATAAACACACATGCACACACATGCGCACACACACACACACACACACACACACACACACACACACACACACGCACATACACAGACAAAGACTTCTTTATTGTCTGTTTCCAAATCTAAATATTTTGTAGACAGTTAAAGGGAGTATGTTTGTTTGACTAAGAGCAAGTATTAAGTTTTTTTAAAAGGCAGCAAAACAGTTTGTAGAAATAAATAAAATGGTAGTATCTCTAATAAACCTTTATTTATCTGACAGCTGTCCAAGACAGAAAATCTCTCACACATGCATCCTGAGTGGGGGTTGCAGCGAGCCGGAGCCTAACCCTGCAACACAGGGTGCAAAGCTGGGGAAGGGACACACCCAGGATGGGATGCCAGTCCATCGCAAGACACCCCAAGCGGGACTCAAACCCCAGACCCACCAGAAAGCAAGCATAGGCCAAACCCGCTGCACCACCGCACCCCCCACCCACTGCACCAGAAAATCAAAATTCTAAAATTATTTAACCATTTAGAGGGGGTGCGGTGGCGCAGTGGGTTGGACCACAGTCCTGCTGTCCGGTGGGTCTGAGGTTCGAGTCCCGCTTGGGGTGCCTTGTGATGGACTGGCGTCCCGTCCTGGGTGTGTTCCCTCCCCCTCTGGCCTTACGCCCCTGTGTTCCCGGGTAGGCTCCGGTTCCCCGTGACCCCGTATGGGACAAGCGGTTCTGAAAATGTGTGTGTGTGTGTGTGTATTTAACCATTTACAGAATGCCGGATTTTTCCTCCAGTAATGTAAGGAAAGTAGATTGAGCCAGCATGCTACACCAAGAGTGGGAGCTCAAACCAGGTACCTTCAGACTGTAAGGCCACTGTTGAAAACACAACACTTCCTGCTGTCTTGAGGCAGTGTGTGGCCTAACCAAATACCCAGTCAATATGTTTTTCAGAAATTTTGCAATAAAGCTGCACTTTAACTCATAGCCGACTAAATCGGGACCAACTATGTGATGGTGATGATGCGCCAAGAGGTACGTGTCTCTTGCCAGTTAATAAAGGGACTTTATAAATGACGAAAGAAGAGCAGCTCTCCCACAGTCCTTCATGTTTGACACAGTGGAGCTTTCAGTGCATCTGAGTGTTTCTTGGCTAAGGAAAGAAATCAAAAGAGCTTGAAATGTCGTCATTTCTGGCTTTGTAACAATGGTGACGTGGGTCTTCTCTGCATCGCTGTTGTTATTAACTTTTGTTTAGTTGATTGCTTTCCCCAGGAAAAGTTTAATGAGGAACTTTTACAGTGCTTCACCGGGTACATTTTAAGCAGAGTAACTCAAAGTAACTTGATCAAGGGCTCTGCTGCAGGAGAGGATTCGAATCAAGGACCATGAAGGCACCACTTCTAACCACCGTTGACTGTCCATGAATATATGATGATGGCATTCTGTGTCAGTTTGATTCTTTAACGTGTTTTACAGTACATTGACAGTACCTGAAGTTGTAAAGAACACTTTTTGCCAGTACACTGGAGTCTGAAACAAGTTTTATTGAAGAAACAATTTAAAATAGGGCATCTGTCTGGAAACATAAATACGACTCAAAAACAGAATCGCATATTTTAAAAATACTATTTGCAACGAAGAATCCTTGAAAAAACAAATAGTTAAATCAAACGATTATCAATACAATCTTCAAATGAAACATTTATTATTTACTTCGTATTTTATATACACATCTTTATGTGACGCGCTCGTTCGAGGTTGGTCGAAAATGTTTGAAAACCAAACAATACATAGAAATTACAAGTGTTTACTGCGAATGGTGTGGGAATTTTTTTTTGTTGTTGTTTTGTATTTTGTTTTGAGAAATAAGTTAACACGACGTGAAGGTTTTCCAGAAGAAGTTCTTGCAGCCCGCCTTGCGCTCGCGCGGAGCCAGCACGGGACCGGCGGCTCTCTCCAGCTCGAGACGGACCTCCTCCTGGTCGGCAGCGCGCGACAGCTCGTCGGGCTCGAGCGCCTCGTTCTCCACCTGTGCCAGTTCGGACAGCAGCTCGGCCAGGGTGTACCTGGTCAGGTCCTGGAGCAAGACAGTCACACAGCAGCACTCAGCCGAGTGTACAGATATGGAAGGTACGCTTGGTTTGATGTTTGCAACACCTGAGTTGTATTATTATTGTTGTTGTTGTTCATTTGTACTTGTTTTTCTATTTTAAAGTGTTTAAAATACTGAAGTTGGCAGTGTTAATCTCCATTTGAACGTGCGCTCCATCTGTGTTTACGCTTGTCTATAATGGACCCTATCCTATGTTACTATGAAAACCTGACACTATCCAAGCGGGGTGGTATGTTGGGGGGGCGCGGTGGTGCAGCGGGTTTTCCAGGTCCAGCTGGCTTAGGCTCCGGTTCGCCGCGACCCCGCTTAGGAAAAGCGGTTTCAAGCAGTGTGTGTGAGAGCCTAACCCGGCAACACAGGGCGCAAGGCTGGAGAGGGAGGGGACACACCCAGGGCGGGACGCCAGTCCGTCGCAGGGCACCCCAACCAGGACTCGAACCCAAAACCCATCAGAGAGCAGGAGTCGGCTAAGCCTGCTGCGCCGCTGCGCTGCCGCTCCCCCTGTGTATATATATATGTATGTGGAAAACTAAAGGAAGGAAGCTCCGACACCTGCTGTCATTTACTATCTGTTTGGCTGTTTCAAACATTATCACCACCTACAGGGAACATCTGCCTGACGGCTTGAAGTGTGTGAAATATCAAGAGATTCCTCAGTTCCCAGGGGGGGTCCATACCGATCGCGATCGCATCAGCACCATGGAGAGCTCTCAACCGGAAACAAGCCAAAGTCTTTTTAAAGCCTTTAAATCAGCAGTGAAATGTCATTATTGCCATTGCAGGTGTGAATATGATTTGAACATTTTCAGACAACCTCAGCTTAAGACTCCTCGACTATCTAACTGATAATCACGTTGTTCCACTGATGTATGGATGAGTGACCCACTGTAAGTAGTGTATGTATCTAGCAGTGTAAGTGACCACGGTGAATAAGCTGTGTGGGCTGATAACACTACATACAGTTCACTGGAAGTCGCTTTGGAGAAGCGTCTGCTAAATAAATGTAAATGTAAATGTATGTAAATATAATGAGCAATTTGCTTTAAGTTTGAAGACTCTTGACAGATGGAATAACATAATCATGCCACGCAGTTTTGAAGGATCGTGGAAGGAACCCCCCTCCTACCCTTACTACAGGGCGCTTACCCTGAACTGATGCAGTAAAGGTAACACGCTACACGGCAAATCATTGTAAAAGTTACGAATCATGTCACATTGCAAGCCCTCGTGGACAAAGGTGGCAGCTTAATAAGAAAGACAGTGAGAGTGACGGTTATGCAGCATTGTTTCGGTAGGTAAATCCGCATACCTGTTTGCTGGCCGGTGCCAGGAGCGACCTCTGGAGCAGCTGGCGCAGTTTGAGGTCGGACGGCGCCGCGGACACGCAGCTCACGGCCAGCGCCAGGGACAGGAGCGCCAGCGCGCAGCGGACACGGCTCGACAGCATCTTTCTGTCTCGGGAGCGACAAACACGGCTGGATGGTCG
This sequence comes from Scleropages formosus, assembly GCF_900964775.1. Taxonomy (NCBI): domain Eukaryota; kingdom Metazoa; phylum Chordata; class Actinopteri; order Osteoglossiformes; family Osteoglossidae; genus Scleropages; species Scleropages formosus. Next base: position 689,478 of record NC_041815.1, on the reverse strand, counting down.
GATTAAATGTCAAGTAACTGGTGGACGTGTGGACGTGTGGGTCCTTGTGCTCCACAAGACCCCCAAACGCACCTTTTAAGCGGTTCATTTGACGTCAGTTGGAGAGGAGGCGCGGCTCCATTTAGCGCCTTTACGCCGCTTTGGATCCTGAGTGATGCGACGACAAAAGTTTCCACAGATTAATTGCCGCTTCCTTCGGAAATAAAAAAGATAAATGATCATTAGCTCTGCATCTTGTTATCCTAACCGCACAAGAAATCTGCTTACATGGGGTATGTTGTGCACAAGTTATTTTTGTACATGCAAGGCCATTGATTGTTCAAATTTTTTTTTCTCTCTAAATCATCAGCATAAATCTCTATGTAAAACTAAACAATAAAATATACCACAAAAAAGCAAAGAGGGGATGTCCCCCTAATGTTCAAACAAGGCTAATATGCCCCGTATGATTGTGTTTAAGACCACTAAGAACTGGTGGCAGTATTTTTGGCCCCCCGCTACCCGAGAATTTGTTACTTCTCTGCAATGTATTTGATTGCCATAATAATCATCTGTACTGATAATATTTGAAATACACCTTTTTTCAGGTCATCGATCCAAGCCTGGAGAAAGAAAGATTATGAATTGACAGTATTAATACAGTATGATGAGAAAATGACTCATTTAATGGGCTCTGTTTTCTCTCCTTTCTACTGTGCTGCTAGATTGATCTGTAGACGGTTGAATTCTCTACTTTCTTTTGAGCCGCTATTCCCTTAAAACCCTTTAACAGTACTCTGCGGAGATCTAGTACCTGACCCTCTGCCCCATACTATTTCTGCTTCGTCCCACCAGGCATTCTTTGAGCAGAAATTAGACAATATGAGAATGCAAAAAGGAATTATATTTCATTACACTGTCTCTGCTGGTAGTGTATGTAATTGAACTGCTTCCCCTTTTCCACTTGCCTTGCATGAAACCTCCAAGATGTCTGATAAAGCTTTTTTTTCTATAAACAGTTTAATTAAAATCATTAAGCCATGGGATAATTCTGTTTGAAAGAATGACCACATCTGATTTTTTAGGTATCCAGTGTGTCATATATTTATTTCCTCATATTTCTATAAGTGAGTCACAGCTATTTCCCATGAATAAATTATTCTCATGTTGGTCTTTCTTGAACATTCTCCTCTACAGCTATGGAACAAAATCCCCTACAATGTGGATAAGAATCAAATGTAAGTCAGTATCTTAAAAAACTGCTCCCATCCTCACAAAAACAGAATATGCTCTATTCATCCATTTGCAACAATTTCCTTTTCTCACAGGAAGTCTTATTATACCCTATTTTCAAAAAGAAGGATCAATCCCCTTTTCACTCATAGATATGGAGCAATGTCCAAGTCCCCAATCTCTAGATTAGTGCAATAAGTCCCCAGTTACTTCCAGCTTTTTCACACTGCAGTCAACCCCCAAAAAACTCCAGTTCATAACTGGTATAATTCCTGAGCATCGTACTGCCTCACAATACCCCATATACAGCTGAAACAAACAAACTACAAAAATTGCAAAGCATTTCTCTTCAATTAGAGGCTTTAAGACATAATTTACATTCTTATGAGAGAGCAGAGCCCCAAACGAGAGGGAAGATGAGCCGTGAACTCAGCTGGGGAGGAATACGAGAAGGGCAGAAATATCCATCTGCTACATGTCTTTAAATTCTTTTGTATATGTCTCAAGGCTTTCTGTAATTATTCTGTTTCCCAATTCTAGTACTTTGACTGAACAAATTTTTCATTAATCTTCAGGCTAATTCCTAAAATTACAAATACAAAAGTTTAAATGAGAATGTGTTGTTTGAATAATACCAGCAAGATATATTTCTCTTCATATATTAATCAGTCAGCTTGTATAAAAAAATGTCAGGCCAGTTCTGTCCATTTATCCAAAAGGTTCACTACTGTAAGGAGCTTGATTTCAGTGAGTCCATCCATTTCAGTACAAACATATATCCAATACCTCTTATTCCACACTGCAGCCCAAACTCAAAGACCACACTACCCACTTCTTATTGGAAATAACTACACAATAAACAGCTTATGACCACAACCTCACAATGAGCATTTTACAGAAAATGGCCCAGGCATATCCAAAAGTTGAAATCCCACCCAATACAGCTTGTTGTAACTCTTGCAGTTGAGTACACAACCCACACTGTATACTGTAAAGTACTGTATATAAGTTAGATTCACTTAGCTGTACACTTAATTTTCATCACTTGTTGTACTTCAGTAGCCATTACTAGGGACTAGTGTTCAGTATTCTATGTGAAGTAAATATTCTTTTGTCATTGTATGTGTTTGTATGTGTATGTTTGTAACAGTGTGTTTGTGGGTTGTAATTATATAACTGTGTATTTTTGTGTTTCTTATGATGTCAAAGAGAGGTCAGTGTACCAGTCCAGGTTATGGGTTCCATCAGCAAAGGCTGCAGAAACATTTCACATCCTTTAGAATCCCAGAATGACAAACAAACTGAATAAACCAACAAGAGTTTTTCCTCCTGGTGCAAGATATTTGAGTTTTTAATTTAAAGCCATTTGTTATGTCCAATATTGTTCATCTAATAACTGAAGAGATTTAAGAGATAGGTAATTACCCTGTGCTTTTTTAATTTTAGCTATACAACTTTTCATTGAAAACACTTGCACTGAAATAAATGAGTTGAGTAGGCAATACACAACTACAGTCCCCCACCTATGTATATTTATTTCCCTAAAAATTACCCAAGCAAACAGAACAGTGTTTCATTTTGTAGAACTGTACATTTCATACAACTCTATTATGCTGCATTTAATTTTTGATATTTCTATTATAATGCCAGAAAAATGTAGTTATCTTCAATACTTTTATTGTCCAAATGAAGTGGTAAACTGCAAATTGTCAAGCATACAAATATTTTGTTTCTGTTTATTTACACATACACATTTGCTGAAGCCACTTGTCCCAAGTGGGGTCAGGGCAAGCTGGAGCCTAACCCAGCAACACAGGGCATAAGGCTGGAGGGGGTGGGAACACACCCAGGACAGTATGTCAGTTCATCACAGCACACCCTAAGCAGGACTCAAACCCTAGACCAAGCAGAGAGCAAGACTCAGCCAAACCCACTGCACCACCACATCTATGTTTGGTTTCTACATTGGTTTTCTAAATTTTCTGTCTCTTGCAGAGTGAAAGCAGCCCAATTCTATATGGCCAGCACTAAAAAGCACTCTAACAGAACAAGGATGTAGGACAGCCTTAATTCAACTATCTTCCAAGGTTTTTATAACTCCTGGGTGCTGTTGGAGCTTTATTTGATATTTTAACCACAAATAAATCAAGAGACAGTTGTATTATGTAGCTGCTACTGATAACTACTTTATTGAAAAAGTGACAATTCACAAACATATCGTGTCATCAAGTTCCAAACAGAGAGTTTCTGGTCCAGGTTGCACTTGAAAGGTGAGGAGTCACTCTAACTATGCTGAGCATTAGAGTGAAGAGTCATGATTTTATTGCAATATTTCACAAGTTCGACCATTGCAGTTTTTGAGAAGTTGCAGCCCCACTGTTCCATAATCACTGTTACAGTTGTCTTGGCTCTTTGTATGTCTCATACAGAAAAACACACTTGCACACATTTACAGAAAGCTACATGCACGGCCACACACAGACATATGAACCAGTTGAAATGCTACTATATATAAAAAAAATGATATTAGTCAAAACAGCAATTTTATTTTAAATTTGTAGAAAATTCTGTCTGAAGTATCTAAATATACATTAAGTATACATTTTTATGATACAGTACTGTGGTTAAATATGGATTCTTACAAAATTTAACTGTTATGAAATCATGCCGCACACTTCTTGTCACCATCCTAGATCAAACCAGCACATGTGGCCAATTCAAAAGGAAAAAGCACAATTAGGAGAATTTCCTCCCTGTCAGTTTTGTTTTACATTTGAAGGATTTGACTTCAGTGATATGAACAAATTATAACAGGTTCAACTGTTTTAGGAAGAGAAAAATTGGTGGAGCCTCCTTCTTAAGCAGACTGACTGTTTAGATATTTGAGCGCAGATGCTGTCTTTTGGTATCTGATTGTTTCTTTCATTTGTATTGCTATGACAATGAAAAATGAAAATGAAGAAATGTGGGCAGCTGATAACATAGTGGTTAGAGTTGCTGCCTGCAAACTCAAACTGTGGAGGTTTCAATCCCACCTCCATCTGCACTACCCTTCAGCAAAGTACTTATCCTGAACGACTTCAGTAGAAGTTACCCAGCCATACATTGTAGGTAGACTAACACTGTAAGTCTCCTTTTTCCATGCTTTTCTCTGCTGTATGTTATTCCATTGTCTCGTTCTTCCCTCTTTATTGTTTTCTTTTCTTCAAATTTCATGTGATAGTTGTACCCTGGAAAGAAACAGTGTGTTTGTGGTAAAACCTTGCCGTGTTATTGATCACATGATTTTAACTTGGTAGAGTGAAATGCCACTGTCTTGTTTATCCATTTGGATAAATGTTTATCCCGCTGAGGTGCCGTGATGTAGAGCCTACAGTATACCACGAAGTACAGGGTGTAAGACAGGGTATGTCCTGGACAGTCCGTCACGAGGCATTCAATCACACATTAATGGTAATTAAATGTTCATTCATACTCTACATCTATGGATTTCAGGGAGTGAAAACTGCCCAGAAAAAAGCAATGTTGTAAACAAGCTACAAATATTACATAGAGTGAGGTCATGTTGAGAGATAACAGTACTACCCATGAAGTCCATTGTGCTTGCTTCGATTACGTTGTGTTGGCTATGAACAATCATTAAATTTACATTATTTTCTTATTTTCTTTATCTCTTATGCTAACATGAAAATGGCATGTAAGTGTTTTACTATTAGCATCTGTTTAGTCTCTGTCTCCTCCTGTTATTCCTAAATTAGGGTTAACAAAGCTGTTACCACAACCAGACGAAAATTTTCACATCCAGTTCTGTGACCAACAAGCAATTAAGTTCTTTACCATCACTTTTTTCCAATAAATTCAGTGAATCACAGTGCTATTTTCTGGAAACTGATTACCACAGAATTACTGCTTATGTACAATGAAGAAACATTGTCATGGCCCAGGGAATCTCAAACAATTACATCCAAATTACTGCATGAAGGAAATCGTGCCCTGTTGAAGGCAGCCTGGTGAGCTTCGTTCTTAGGAACGAAGGTTTCACTATGTCAGGGATGAACCTCAGTGTTCAAGATTTTCTCCAGTTGTTTGGCTTATATGCCTGACCTTCGTTCTGAGTTGCGTTTTGTAGTTGTGAGTGTGATTGTTGCAATATCGTATGAAATTGTTGATGGCTTTTGTGAGCTTTGTGTGTGGTTCTTCAGTGAACATATGTAAATCTCTACAGCTCTTTGGTTGCATAGAAAATTACATAACTTGTCGTTATCCTTGACTTATGATGCTTGACATGGCAGCACTATGTGTCATTGTTTTCCTGTGTCAAATCTATGTCTTTCGTTTAATTGAAGCAGCTTGCTGATGTCTGAATCAGCCTTCTCAACCCTATACTGTACAGTACAAAAACATCTGGAGTGCACAGTGTGTTATACTGTTGACTCTATTGTGAAGATGTGGTTTGCATGTACTGTGTTATGCACCAGAGGAAATTATGTAGGATATTTTGTAGTGTATCAAGATCTCAGTGGTTATGCTGGTGTATAGCGATGCTCAAGGTTGTATAGGCATTCATGCAGTATTTACTATATAAAGGGTAAGTGTGAGTGTACAGTTTATAACAGTTTTCATCCTAGTATGCAATGTATTCAGGATTCTGTGCTTGAACAGGCAAACTAATGTGTTTTGGTAGTTTGTGCAAGTAAATTAATGCAGAGACCCTCCTCCCCACTGGCATGAGAATGGCGTGTTCTTCATCAATGTTATGAAGATGGCCCTAGAGCTGTCAGGTCCTTGTTGACTTGTTCTAGAGAGGAGGTGCTGAGGGTTTGGGGGAATGCGGGTGGAGAGAGATACTGTTCATACATATGTGCTTCTGGGGCAGGCCATTAGAACTAGAGTCTTAGATGATTATAATTATCATGTTGCTTAACCGACACTTTTATCCAAAGTGATCACTCATAGAACCCAATGTTTAGGTTAAGCACCTTGCCCATGGATAGTAGTGCTCCTTCGGGTCTTAAACCGGGAAGCTATTGTTTGACAATCAATGAAATGTGAGAAATTATGTCTCTTTAAGAAACACTGAGCCACCTGGATTCACTACAAAGTGCAGTGTCTAAAAATCATCAACAAAATGTGTGCAACACTACAAAATACTACAGTATTGTGTCTGCTAAGGTAAATGGTTCTATTTTCCTATTACATCCTCATTCTGTCTTAGGTGAGACACTTCATACAGGTGTATGTGATCCTATATCCTGGCTGTGTCAAACAGCACAGCCAGCTGATTGAGAGGTGCCATGCTGATGCACACATCATACACATCATCTGAAACCACTTGTCCCCTACGGGCTCGCGGGGAGCCGGAGCCTAACCCAGCAACACAAGGCGAAAGGCTGGAGGGGGAGGGGACACACCCAGGACAGGATGCCAGTCCGTCCCAAGGCACCCCAAGCAGGACTCAAACCCCAGGCCCACCGGAGAGCAGGACCCGGGCCAACCCACTGTTCCACCGCACCCCCACACTGATGCAGTATGTGGGAAATTTACAATAGACATTAAGTAATTATATACTTTGAAATAATGGCAGATATAATGAGCTTGGCATTTGAATGACTGAAGAATAGAAACAATTCCATGTGGTTCCTCAGACGGGAGCGCTCAGAGATGCCGACCCTCTTCTGTAAACATCGCAGGAGAGAAGACTGGAAGAAAAAACACATGCAGAACTATACAACTGAAGAGATTTTCACTGACTGGAACATCACTAATGTTGGTATTCTGTGACCCAGATGTGCTGCACTGCAATAGCTGTAACACAACGTAGCTCATGCCATGACATTACACTATGGTAATTTCCATTCTTCACTGCTGGCAATCTTGTTTTACAATAAAATACCGAAAAAAACAAAACAGTGCAAAACTGGAATATTCACACTGCTGTTAAGGCAGAAAATTGACACACATTGACATTAAGAAAAAAGCTGATTCCTAATTGCACCTCAAAAAGAGAAAAAAAAAAATCTACAAGGTAATAAAATCGGGTGATACTTTCACCAATTGTATATTTTTTTGAATAGCAAACCTAACCTTAAAAACAAATATAAGGACATCCCCACAAGGTCTCTTTCACACTATTACTGACCCAGTGAGGTTAGCAAGACACCTATACACACGGACCCACTCGCACCACACACACACACACCACACATGCAATGCCTTTGCTCGGTAAACACCACATCAAGGAGATGTTTTAACGCCTGACAAAGCCGCTTTTCATGCTTGAAAATGAAACAGCAGAGAAGCGTATGAATATTTGGTCTGTTCAAAAGCATAATTAAATAACAATTACTGCTGACTAACTGCTTTTTCCACATTGTCTGTTGACAAACCCCAGGGGAGCAGGCACGTAGAAGGTGTTCCTGTTTTCACAAGCAATGAGGCTCTAATGAAAAATGCATCAGCTGCCCCATTAGTCCTCACTTAGAGGCCTACTTAATCAGCCGTACGCGGCGAGCGGAGCTCTTGCAACTGTTGCCTGCTGCTGCTCCATTAGCACGAAGACTCCCCCTCCTTTGGATTGTGCCCACAGTGTCATCACACCAGGGACCCTTTTTGATCAGCATTTGTGGTGTCACCACACAATGCCCCCTATGATCTCAGATATCGCAAAATCCAATCAATGTCACACTTTGGTTTCTGCAGTGTGTGTGTTCTGGGTCACCAACAAACCAGGAGGCCACACGCTTCTTAAATCAAATTAAGCGTTTCGCTTTATTGTATGAATTATTCAGGTACAACATATGATGAATTTGTGTGGTGTTTTTGCGACAGCTAGTTTAAGCCTCAGCGAGATCTCAGCAGGAGGTGAAGCCCTTCCAGTAGAAGTTCTTGCAACCAGCTTTCCGCTCACGTGGGGGCAGGTTGTTGGGGTCCAAAGAGCGCTCCAAATCCACACGAACCTCCTCCCCTTCATCTGCCGCAGATACCTCTCCTTGGGGGACCTCACCCTGCGGAGGGGCCAGCTGGGACAGGAGGTTCTCCACTGCTTGCTTGCTCCAGTCCTGACAATGGGAGAAAAATGAGGCAAATGACACACATGCACACATGCATATTACACATACACGCACAGATTAGTTTCTCAATCACTCTCTAATTGATTTTGTTCTGTAAATCACATATCTACAGCTGATCTGCTACTGGCACACACACACACACACACCAGCTCTTGCATACTGACAGACATAGTTATTCTATGCCCCCACTGTCTGCTTATCTCACTCATGGAGACAAATAGATACACAGCAGACAGATTTCTTTACGTAAATGTAAAAATGTATCCCATTTCCTTCCTTTTACTGGGTGTAAGTATAGTTTTTGTCTGTTTTTTAATTGCTCATGAATTATTATTCTTGTTGGTTATAATTTATTGGTGACACTAAATTGTCTGTAGTGTGTGAATGTGTGAGTGTGTGTGCGGCTACCCGGTGATGGACTGGCATCTCGCCTAGAAAGTGCCCCTCTCTGCCTTTCCCCCATTGTTTCTGTGATAGGCTCTGGACCCCCACAACCACGGTCAGGACAAGCAGTTAGTAAAAATGGATTGATGGTTATAATTTTTACTCATTTTTATATTTGGTATTTAAATTGAATACCATTTTACACTCAAATGCCCTTTTCTTACTATGTAAAGTTATTCAGTTAAGACATATGCTTTCTTTTTTCTTCAAAATAAATAATAATGTTTTTAGTTTAAATAGCAGAACAGAAATCTGTTTCAAATCATCCTGCTCTGCAGATACAGTAATGCCCATAATCTATTCCTAGCCACAGTCATTTCACTGTTTACTGTATTTGTTTGATATTTCACACATCACTGGCTGTCGGAGGACACAGAGCATTGATGAATATTTGACAAACAAGACCATTTATATCTGCAGTTAAGGTGTTCATACCTTTCTCTGAACCTGAAAAAATTAAATAAAATTCTTGCTCCAGACCTCATTGCATCTCCATGTAAATAAAGGGCACCCCTATATCATTATGCAGATTTATAACCTGTTGGCTGTGTACCTCATCTCTGTGCTCACAGCAATATAAGGCCCACCTATGACTCCACAGTGATTTGCCTTACTTGTGAGCAAAGTGGTAATATGCTGTGCTACCGTGGTAATGGAGAGACAGTACCTGTGGGCTCATGGCAGCAGCATGCGCTCTCTGGAGGAAGCTTCGGTAGCGCAGGTCTGGTTGTGAGGCAGCGATGGGGCAGAACAGGCCCAGAACAAGCCCCAAGAGTACCAGGGTGCAGTGGATTTGGCAGATCTTCATGATGGGGCCTGTGCTGGTCTGAAGTGGAGCGGTCTGGATTGCTGCTGGAGGTTCGCTGGTTAGACCACTGTCAGGACCCTTTTAAACCTCAGCTGTCTCTCGACAATAGAAAAGAATGATTGACAAGTGGTGTAGCTCCTCCCAGTGGGTGCCCAGCAATGATGGCATTTTATTTCATAAAGCACTTAGAGACTCATGGACTCTCTTTGTTCAGTCATTTAGTCACAAAGGATGCTTACACAGTTTATTGACTTGTGAAAGCAGTCCCAGTAATTCAATTAACCTGTGCAGAGTTGTGAGCCTGTCTTCTAAACTAAACCAAATACAACTCAGGAATGTCTGAAAAACAAAGCCAGAAAAAGTAAGAAAAATGACATCAGAGGTCCTATTTATGAATTTGGGGATGTTAGTCCTTTTAATGGAACTTATGGAGAATAATTATGATGCACAATTTTCCAACATAATTACATTTTGTAAAAATGGTTGAAATTAGGGAAAATTATACAAACCAAGGGTTACAATGTTGTAAGAATATATCCACATGACAAGAATAGGAATGACTGGGAAAAAAAAAAAAAACTTCATATTGCTCCATTTCATACATGAAGAGAGCACTGAGTATTCAGCATTTTCATACATAATTCATAGCTGCAGGAAATAGTGTGCTGCTAATTTTGCTTTAGTCTCTGATACATCTTTAATGAATCTCAATTTTCAGTTGTAGAGGAAAACATGTTGGATAGGAAATTTGATCTATATTCATTATGGAGACAGCCTCAAACTGAACATTCACATTGTAAATGCATGTGAACAATATTACCTAGCACATGTTGTAGTGTTGCACTGCTCTCTTTTGGCCACATTGTTAGGTGCACCTTAAGCAGTTAAAAGATTACTGTTGTAAAACTACGGCAGTAAAACTATAATCATGTTCAACTATAACTTGTAAAACTATAAGCATTTCAGCATAGTTTAGTATAATCAATAATAAAAAAAAAAAACATGAAATAAATCAATTATTTTGACATTTTAAATGAAAAACAATTCACAAGTAAAAGGAACAGTTTCTTTTTCATTATTTGACCTACCACAATTTAATCAGTGTACTTATTTCCCTTTTACAGACTAAACAGAGGAAGAAACACATTTGAAACAACATGTACATATAAACCATATTCTCAACATTGGGGTTATTTAAGAAGTTGCAGGTTAAGTGTATTTCATTCCAGTAAACATTTATCTGATTAAACAGACAAAGGTTTTTATGATTGTATTTCTTCAAGTGTACTTTTTTGTACACAATGCATTGTAATGTTTACAGTGATTTTGATAATTTAATTATTACTAAAACACAATTTTTTTTGCAAATTAAACAAATAATTTGGTTGCTGGGATACTTCAGACATGTTGTCTTTGTGTGTAGTTTCCATGGTCTTCACATTATCATGTGTATTTTTTTCAACACATTCTAAAAACATGCTTTTCTGGTGAACTGGTCAATCACAACTAGTTATAGTTTATGTGTATATATTACTGCTATGTGAGCAGCTGGTCTCTGTTACACACTGTAGTTCCCAGTTTGTTTTTTTTTTTTAAAGAAATTTCATTATTTAATGTTTTGCCATCTACTGGATATTAGAAAAACATAATTTGCTCCTGAAACATACTGTCTGGAAACACACCAAATTACCAACTGTTTGATAATCATGAATTGGTTCACATGTCTGCATCTAGATCTGTCTCTCCGGATGTTAAAGAGAGATAAAGTGTAATGAATAAAGTGCAGAATTTATCTGCAGTGGTGGGACCTTGACACGCTCCAAGAAGTTGGTACTGTAGTACAAAAAGAGAATGGTCAACAACAAGCCTCAAAAGGCTCAATGGTGAAGGAATGGGGATGTTGAAAACAGTCAACGGTGACAGGAGAACCAGGGAATAATGAAGTGGAAGCATAGAAGTGGACATGTGTTAGGAGAAAGCACAGTGCATTCCTCTTTCTCAGGGAACTGACCAAGGACCTCCAACTCTGTAAGCGTCCTGCTTGCCTTTTATAGCTTGTTCTGCAATTGTGTCATTGGGAACAGGTGTGCTGATTTCTGCCAGGTGGCTCAAAACAGGACTTCTAGGTGTTATTGGGATTACTGCTCAAAGCGGTCATGGCACTCGCCAACAATACAACTTTTGTATTTTTTTTCAAGGTCTATGTCACTTTGGATAAAAGCGTGCTAAATGAATAAATGTAAATGATTTATATCATGCTGAAATCATGGGTTGATAGTTATATAGGTGTTTTAGAGTATTTTAGTCATACTTGGGAAAATTACTTAGGGGATTTCAAATGGGTTGATAAAGCATTATTATTTTTTCCATTTCAAATAATGGGATGTTGGCTATTGGTATCTGAAATTTTGGTATTCTCACTGTTTTTAGGAATGGAAATATTTCATAATCTGAGGGATTCAATTTCTTGCCCATTGTCATTTTACTTCAATATCTTACTCTGTACAGATAGACTGGTCAAGTACAAAAAGTAGCATTGTGATTGAGATATGCAAAGATACACATAAATTTCTAACCTTAAGGTTCTAGTCCAATACAGTACCATCGATGAAGAACCGCTCCACTTTCTGTAGTTTGAATGGATAAAACCATATTTTTTTTCTGCATACATTTCTGCTAATCACACCCTATACCTCCTCACTTCAATCCATCTTTCCAAGTCCGTGATCCTCCATCTCACAGCAGGTCCATCCACCTTTCAGAAACTACAGGTAAAACTAGTTAATGTGAGAGCAAAGCTTTCATAAATCTGCCAAAGAGAAGCCTATTAACAGAAATAACTGGTAAATCTAAATCTGCAATGCTAAAAATGTCCATCAGATGGAGATGTTTTATCACTCTTTCCAAATTTTTGATCCAAAAGTGAGTATTTAAAAAAGGACCTCCTGGCATGAAATAGTGATAGGATGGCTCCTGAAATATCAAACAGGTTCTGCTAGATCCGATGGATTATCATGTGCCACTCGTAAAAGCAGAACTGAATAACTTGTTTTTGTAAATTCTTAAATTTTCAGATGAATCCAACATATTTCCTCCAGTTGAAATATTATTACTTTGTGGGCTGAAACACCATCTCTGAAGAGACAAATTTTGTCTATTTCTATGTCATTTTCTTCTTCAGATGTAACACCCGCTCCGTGTTCAGTACATTATCTGCTGTATGGAAAGTGAATAAGGGAAAATGTAAATATGAGAAAAAAAATCACTAGATAAAATTAACAAATAATGTAAATATTGTATAATAAAATTATTGCTGTTATAAAGACATCTAAACAAGTAGCTGTATCTGAAATTCAGTTGTATGTCAGTCGCTCCATCTTGAAATGTTGCTTAAATTATTTTCCCGTTTCCTCTGTACAGTCCATCTCTTGGAGTTGTGACAACCATGCCTGCACCTCAACCAGCAGCAACTAGCTCCAGTAAAGCACATAACACCCAACCTCAGTTGGAACACTTAGCTATAAAAACCACCATTTGACCACTTCCCAGCTGTGGAATTGCTCTTGGGCCAACTGTCCCTCTAACTTACTTTGGCTTATGCATCTCTTTGTCCTGCTCCCCAATCCTCTGGAAATGGTTCACTGGACCCTTTTCATTAAGTATAGCAGATAATTGAAAATAACTATACATGCATAAATGTTTGTGCAAACAGCTCTAACATGTCTCCTACCATTTCTGGTAGCTTGTGGTGAATTCCACACTGGACATGAAGCACAAACCCTAAAATGCTGAACCGATGAGTGTGACTGGGAAGCAAAGGGTGGACATATTGAGCATTTTATTACCTGAGGTCATATTACAAAATTAAACAAAGCTCTACAAAATTAATCAGAAACTGAAAGGAAATGGCCTTTCTGATTTGAATATTGTAATGACAACATTTTCTCAATGGCTCACAGAAAATAAAAGCTTGAATTGAGCAGTATGACTGGATGGAGTCTCATCAGCAGACTTGTCTCTTCGGTGCTCCTCTGCCGTCCTATTGTCCATCTATCCTGCTGGTGTGTATGAAACAGCAAGATCAAAATCACTCCCCACTTGTCAGAGATGAGTCTTCATTGTTTCAAGCAAACTCGGCAGCGGCTGATAAGTCTTCCAGGAAGGTCTGTCTTTAGAGTTTCAGCAGCTGGCTTCCTGTAAGTAAGATAAAATCAAATTTAAGATGAAATCAACAGCAAACTGTCCTTATACAGAAGATACTGTGTTAAATGGAGCTCTCCCATATTGCTTTACCATCACTTACGAAACTTTTACTTTTATGAATGACATTTATCTCTTTTCAATTTACATGCCCAGTATTCACTATTACATAGAAAACTTTCAGATTTCAAAGACAGTGTCTTCAAGAAAACTTTTTGAAACTCTTAAACAGTTGGTCGCACAGTGTATAGAGCTGCTACCTTCAGACTCACAGATCGCGGGTTAAATTCCAACCTTCGGCTATAGTACCCTTGAGGTAATTACCCAGCTAGGTTATTAGATCGGTAAGTAACTGTAAATAGTTTAACACTGTAAGTTGCTTTGGGAAAAAGCATCAACTAAATTAATACATGTAAAGGTTTCTTGCTGTGTTAATAGTTGCCTTCAGTTCAGAACTAGGTAAAAGTGACCAGACCAGGTAAAAGTGACCAGACCATGCTGTTTTTACACAATATCTTTGAAATTTTAAAACGTTCTCTTTCTTCTACAGGTTGTCCCCGACTTACGATTTTTTCGACTTTACGATGGTGAGCTAGCGATAGACATTCAGTAGAAACTGTACTTAGAATTTTGATTTTTTTTCCCGGGCAAGCAATATGCAGCGCAGTGCTCTCCCGCGATACTGGTTGCAGCAGTGATCCACATCTCCCAGTCTGTCATGCAGAGGTGCATATTAGGTATATTAAGGTGTAAATGCATTTTTGACTTGCGATATTTTTGAATTATGATGGCTTTTGTAGAACATAAGCCCATAGTAAATTGGGGACCACCTGTATATTGAAATTCATGTTTTTCAGTTGTTCAAATTCAAGTGGGTTTTTATTGTCATTCCTCTATATAGCTTGTATACAGTGGAACAAAATGTTGTTTTTCCTGGACCATGGTGTAACACAGAACAGTATGCAAGACTACATAATATGCAAATACAGAACAGTGTGAGATGAGTGCAGGACAATAAATAAGCAGAACAGTAGATACACACACACACACACACACACACACACACACACACACACACACACAGTCTACAACTGCATGTCCCAAGCAGGATCGCAGCAAACTGGAGCCTAACCTGGCAACACAGGGCGCAAGGCTGGAGGGCAAAGGGACACACCCCAGACACGCCAGTCCACTGCAAGGCACCCCAGGCAGGACTCAAACCCCAGCCCCGCCACACAGCGGGCCTCAGCCAGACCCACTGCACCACCACACCCCCCACATTAGATACACAGGACAATAAATTCACAGTAAATGGGCTGTAAACTGTAAATCATTTTGTAGTGTAGCAGCAATAAGTATTAAGTAGTACGTCCGACAAGGATGCATACTATCACCTGCCCTATTCAATCTGTACACTAAAACGATCATGAGGCGATGTAATCTGGGCGAATCACCAACTGGTGTGAAAATTGGTGGGAGGAACATCAACAACCTTCGATATGCCGACGATATGACTTTGCATGGGGAAAGTGAAAAGAACCTGGAATATCTGGTCCAAAGAGTCAAAGAGGAAAGTGAGCGCATGTTCTTGACGTCTACTGTAGACAGACAAAGTACCTGGTCGGTGGGAGTTAGTAGCCAGTCACTGATTCTGTTTATTCCTCCAAGTTTGTGGTGTTGTGGTATGTAGCAGCCTCTCTGAACATATTCCAATCTGTGTGTTCAAAGCAGTCCTGAAGTGCTGAGATGGTTCCCTCAGACCAGGTTCTCATCTGTTTCAGGACTGGTTTGGCACGTTTCAGGAATGGTCTGTATGCTGGGATTAACGTAACAGTGATGTGGTCCGAGCAGACAAGGTGGGGGCAGGGTGCAGCCTCATAAGCACCGGGAATGTTTGTGTAAACAAGGTCTAAAGTGTTTGTACCACAGGTTGCAAAATCAACATGCTGGTGGAATTTTAGCAGCACTAATTTCAGGTTTGCGCGGTTAAAGGCCCCGGCAACAATGATAAATCTGTCAGGGTGTGCTGTCTGTAGTCACTGATAGCCCCGGAGAGTTCGTTTAGAGCTTTCCTTGTGTTAGTGCCAGGTGGAATGTACACCGCAGCACAGCGGTAAACTCTCTAGGCAGGTAGTATAGCAGGTAGTATGCCTTATGCTTTAGGTTTTCATTCTGTTTGAACACTCTGTTTAAAGTGATATTTTCCATGTCACGTGCATATCTCTGCCTTTTTTCTGTTGGTCCATTATGGATGACATCATTATCTGTTATATGATCTCAGAATTGCACATACGCCATTGCTTGCACAATATACAGCTATACTGATGAAAGCATCTTGCTAAAACAAAAAATGGTACAAAAAATAAAAATATTTCAGTAAGCTTGTATATTCTCCCCATTTCTGCTTTAATTTCAAATATACCAGGAGTTTTGACTACTCAGACCCTTAATTTGATTCTTGTACCAAGCTGAGGGGATGTTCTGTTTTTGCAAGAAAGATTTTTAATCGTCTAATAGTGGACATTAAAATGACTCACGAGAACATGTTGGCAGGGTCGAGTGCAGCCAGCCAGTAGCTGTAGGAGTCGCTATAGTAGTTGCAGGTGCCCCTGCCATGACACTCAATGAAGGGGACTTTACGAAACTCCTCCAGACAGGACCCCGGGGAGGCTAAGGGTTGGCCAGAGCCCTCTGACCCTGCCCCAGTTTGCTGGAGAAAAACACGACATGATCAGCACTTCCCGCAAGTGTTTTCGCAGACACAGTCTAAATAGAAACCAATGTTCAGGAAACACATGACTGCTTTTGTTTGATTGTAAAACATTCTCTATAATGGTTCTTCATCTCAACATGAAAATATGAGAAAGCTGAGAAACACTGATGTTTACACTAACAGTTGCTTTAATACAGCACCATTTTTCACAAGAATAGCATCTCTGCATAATATTCAGTGACATCTTTCTGTGTTAGTACTCTGTTGTGTCAAAGTTGTGCTCCTTTGTCATATCGTGCTGTAATTCTGGTCGGTATGTTCTTACCATTATGTAGGAATAACCTGCCCAAAGAGATCGCCATTTTTGTGGACATTCTGGGACTATAGTGGACTGGCTATGAACAGCAATGATATTTGCTCTGGCTTCACATACTGTGCACCTATAGGACAACATACCATTGTTCACAATCCCAAAGGCAACCAAAAGGGATCTAAAGCAGACTACAGCACTTCAGGGTGCAGTAAAGTCATATTTTAGTAAAACAGGAGAGCCAGCTATATACCTGCTGATATATGGTCTTAGCATTTCTGTGGAAATGAGGGCCATGTTGTCAGGCATGGCCTCATCTGTGGACAGCCAATAGGAGTAGTCATTGCGGGAGGCATAGTGACAGGTGCTGTTGGGGTTGCAGAACAGGAAGGGTATGGTGGAGAACTGAGGCAGGCAGCTGCCAAGGGTACCTGAGGAAGCAACAACGGTTTTCAAAACTGAGACATTTACATTCATACTCTACCATATCTAGGTACACAGAGAAAGCAGCAAATACATTCTCTTGGCATGCGGCACAGTGACTAGTTCTTCTACTGTATCTCAGAGCAACTGGATGGTGTGAGAGGATGTGGGTTTAATCCCCATTCCGTATGCGAGGAATTCTCATGTTCTCGTCATGTTACTTTGAGTTTCCTCCTACAGACTAAAGACGTGTTTCAGGTGAACCCGAAATGAACATTGTGCGTGTGCGCGCGCATGCATGTGCGTGTTCATGAACGTGAGTGACAATGTGCTCTAGAATGTAGATGAATGTTAATGTACTCTAGTGTATCGAGCATTGTGATTCACCTTGGATGAGTGTCTGCTAAATAAAGAAATAATATAAATGGCTATATAATTTTCTGTATATGTAGTAAGTTATGCTTTATTGCCACTCGATTCAAGACTTTGGTGAGGGTCTACAAGATGGACAAAGAATCTACAGCCTGATGTGTTCATGGCCTGATCATTTCTAACATCCCAACAGGAGCGCTGTGCTCACCCACTCATGTTTTTTTTATATGTTCCTATATGTTCTGTATATTTTATGCATTGTTAGGTTTTTTGAACCAAATGATGCTTAGATCAAGATGTGGAACATATCAGTTACTTCATACCCAAGTCCTGGCCATGTCCCATGTTGTTGCCATTGACAAAGAGGAGGGAGTACCCAGAGAACATTTGGGTGCTTCCCTCTGGACACGTGGGTTCAGTGGCCCTCTGGCTGTGTCGAGTAAACAGGAAGCTGTCACTGAGCGTGCTTGGAATGTAACTGCCCGGAGGTCCCTGGATGCCCTTGAAGCCTGGGGGGCCTGAAAGCCCTGGTGGCCCTTTTTGGAAACAGACACAAGTCTAAACCCTTGATATCAAAAACAAATATATATTAGATGTTTAGAGTACTGTAACCAAGTGTGAGTGGTACAGAGCAGGTGGAAGCAATGTGGAAAGCAAAGTGACAACAGAAATGTCCAGATGTTTACTGTCACATTCACCTTGTAGGCCTGGTAACCCCATCTCTCCTTTCTGTCCTGAAAAACCTGAAAAGCCTGGTTCTCCTGTTCTGCCAGTCTCCCCCTTTTGTCCTAGTGGTCCTGCAAGAGTATTTATAGATATGACAGTCAACAGAGTAAAATTCTACCTACTAAAAACTAGTTACTTGGTAGAAGACATGATCTAATTAAGTCAGTACACATTCTTATTATTATTATTATTATTAGAAGTTGCACTAGTGGCAATATTACTTGTTTCTTAACTAATGCTTCCATCTGAAATTTTTTTCTCCAGTTTACATGGCTGAACACTTGTTATAACAATTCGGGTAACTGATATAGCTCAGGGTTACTTTAGCGGGGCTTCTCTGGGATCTGAGACAGCAATCTTCATGTTATAAGACTGTGGCCTTAACTATGCTTCTTGCTGTCCCATAACAAGGGAATCATGCATGCTGTTTGGAAAACATGGCCAAAGGACATGTGCCCAAGAAAATAATGACAATAAAGGTCCCTGAGAATTAAGGCTGAATTAAAATAGCTGTAATATTCTATATTAAAATGATCAAGTACCCAGTATTTAAAAGGTACATGTTTTTGGCTTTTCCTTTACTGCCAGCTCTGACCTCACCAAAAGTATAACTTGCAAGTTCTTCATAGCAATCAGCACTGAAACCAAGGAATGGTTTGTGTAGTTCTTGAAAATTCTACATTATCTCTGTTTGACCAATTTCCACAGTACCCAATGGCCCTGGTTTTCCTTGGGGCCCTTGTGGGCCCTTTACCCCCTGCTGTCCTGGAGGCCCCTGGCTGCCTGGATCCCCAGGGATGACCTTCAGTGACGATGAGAACTTGTGTGGGCTCCCTAAACCAGGAGGCCACAACAATCAGCAGAGAGACAAATTTTCCCTCATATACTTTCATGAGAGTCAGTGACGGTCTTAGCATATCAACTTGTCTATGAAAAATGTACTCTTCTCCATACCGGGTGGTCCTGGAGGGCCTTTCGCTCCAGCAGCTCCTTTTGGTCCTGGATTGCCTCGATTCCCTTTCAAACCTAAGAAATTAAATATTTGCATTCAATTTTAAGCCAAGGGGGAACGGTTGTGCAGCAGGCTTGGCCTGTTCCTGCTCTCTGGGGGGTCTGGGGTTCGAGGCCTGTTCAGGACGCCTTGCGACAGACTGGGGTCTCATCCTGAATGTGTCCCCCAGCCCTGCGCCTTGTGTTACCGGGTTAGGCTCTGGCTTGCCATGACCCTGCTTGGGACAAGCAGCAGTAGATATTGGGAATTTTCAGCCAGTGTGTGTATTCAGTTATCAAATCATCCTTACCTGAGTTTAAGGGTTTTTTTTAATGTAAAAAAAAAAAAAACAAAAAAAAAACCACAGGCTTTTTTTGTGTTACAAACATTCAACATACTCATTTTCAAAGATGCAAACATTTCCATTTATTAATTTTAACAGCCTTCCCCCCTCCCCCCACCATTCTGTTTTCTGAAGTCATATGCAAAATGTTAAACATACTGATGGAATTAACCATTCAACAATCCACATTAAAACTTGAGTAGAGGATGAATTTTGGTTTTTAAATGTGTTTTACTGTAATTTTCCATTTTCAATGTATATTAAAGTCATAAAGCAAAGCTGTAATACTTCAATGTATTCACATCTATGGTTAGACTCTGCCTCGTGACACATGCTTCTAGAATTTCTGACAACCCTTTTATGTACCAGACAAGCAGTTTTTCCATAGTGGATGTATGGAAATGTTGCACGAGTATTTTTTTTTTTTTTAAATTTTATTATAACATTGTCTGAGGGTTTCAAAGTTTGCAACTCATTTAACTGGACATATATTTTTCAAATTTGATTCATTGTGACAGAGTTATAAACAGGACTTGCATGACCAATTGTGTTTGTAAGTTGAAGGTACAGCATAGTTAACATCACACAATGAATTTCTGCTGAATCATTGTCACCTGCCAAGCTGTCTTTGTACAAAATTTTAAAACTGTTATAACATATACACACCATCTGAAACTGCTTGTCACATATGGGGTCACGAAGAGCTGGAGCCTAACCCGCCAACACAAAGCAAGAGGCTGGAGGGGGAAACACCCAGGACAGGACCCCAGTCCATCATAAGGCACCCCAAGCAGGACTCAAACCCCAGACCCACCAGAAAGGAGGACCTGGTCCAACCCACTGCACCCCCTTGTTATAATATACACATAATGAACATCAATATTTGTCAGGGTAAAGTGCACAAATCTTACACTTACTACCTTTGAATTCTATAACTGAGTTGAAGCTGAAGTATTGTATGCAGCAGTAAAAATGTATGAAGTATGCAGCAGTTCATGTTTTAATTAACCTAATGCTGACTGGACAATATCAGTCTTTAAAAAAATGTCATGGTAATACTAATAACACCATTACAATAACAGTGGAAGTGGGTTTTTTTTGGGAAAAATGTTTAATTACCAAATTCTCCAGTCCTTCCAAGAGCACCCATTTCACCTTTAGGTCCTTGAAGTCCAGCTCTACCATCTTCCCCCTGTAAACAGTTTAATTGGCAGAAGCAAAACAGGAGCAAGAGGGCATGAACAATAAAAAAAAAAAATAAATGGGGGGGGGGGGGGGCCCACAAAGCTAAAAGAACAACAGCAACTGGACTTGCATGAATTTTCTTGAACCCATTTCACCACTCATCCAAGTGGCTTCTTCAGTTCTAAAAGACTGGGGGGGGGGGGGGGAGTTCTGGTTTTAATCTTGGAACATCTATGGGTGGAGCCCATTTGAGACTCACATGACTGGGGTCTGGTAACAACCCAATAATCACCTGCCAATTGGAGGATGTTAATGAAATTAACCTGGGTGGTGTCCTGTTTTTCTACAATTAGCAGTACTTAACAACCCATTAATGGCCAGAACTGCCAGACCCAAGGTGTAAATGGGTGGGAAATGTTTTGGGAACAGATGCTAAAACTGTATTATATGTGGTTGATAAATTGTGTCTCAGTCTACCTCCCCTGTTCAGAGAGGGGTTTTCCAATTTTACATAGATGGCTTCCTTCACTCCTCTTTCAAACCATCTGTCTTCTCTGGCTAAAATATGTATGCTGTTACCCTCAAAAGAATGTCCCTTGTCCTTCAGGTGTAGGTTTTTTAGATGCCATGACCTGGATAATTGAGAATCTTCACAGACAATAAAAATAAATAATTAGAAAATAAAAAGAACACACAAAATCTGTTAAAATAGACATCAAACCAAAAACCAGACTACCAAACAGAAAAGTAGGATATAAACAGACTGACAAAGGATATGACATCAAATAACTAAAACATACAAAAGAGAAATCCAGTAATATTAATATGCTAGACAGAAACTGACTGAGAAATAGATATTTTAAAACACCAAAAATGATAAATGTGAAATGTATGTTTTTCATTCAGAACTTGAGTCAATCAATATGGGCTGATAGTTTGCAAAAAATCTGTGCAACCTGCACTAGCTTTTTTTCTTAGCTAATAGAATAACATAAACAATGTTTGTTTCATTTTCAGCAATATGGCTAAACTCTGACAAGAAATTGGATATGGAAGTTATTTAGATTAATAATACAGCAAGTTTATGGTTTACTTCAATAATAAAATTAATATTTGCTTTCAGATCAGGCCATCTATAATTTTGAAAAGGCTTGGAATGCTCGGGTCATGTCAGGATAGTTAGCAAACAGGAAAGTGGTGTATTAATCTGTAAAAGACATCGCCTGACTATATTCAATCTTTGGTAATTTCTCTGTCAGAACTTTAAAAAATGTGCATATCATAATTAAAACATGATCTACTCTGTTTTGATTTGGGGGCACGGTGGCACAGTGGGTTGGACCGGGTCCTGCTCTCCGGTGGGTCTGGGGTTCGAGTCCTGCTGGGGGTGCCTTGCGACGGATGGGCATCCTGTCCTGGGTGTGTCCCCTCCCCCTCCGGCCTTACGCCCTGTGTTGCCGGGTAGGCTCTGGTTCCCTGTGACCCCGTATGGGACAAGCGGTTCGGAAAGTGTGTGTGTGTGTACTCTGTTTGGGTCTTGTCCTCTTAAGATGGTTGAATTTAGACAACGTGTGTGTGTGAAAGTATGAGGACTCACAGGTCGGCCTGGTAGCCCTCTTTCTCCTGGTTCACCAGGATGACCTCTAGACCCAGCGTTTCCCTTATCTCCTTTCTCTCCTTTAGAACCAGGTCCAGGGGGCCCTGGACGCCCCTGAGGGCCTCTGGGTCCTGTAGGCAGAAAAAACAAACACAGATCATGAGGCATCTACGAAATATATGAAGTCAGAAAGGCGAAAAATAACTGACAAATAATATTTCACTGATTACCGACACCCCTCTACTTACGTAAATTTGACTAACATAAATCCGGATTTCCGTAAAAAATTCCCAGCATACACATTATTTACAGAAAGCGCTTACACAAAACATCTGACATACATTAAGTGAAAGTTGGCATAGCCAGACAAGACAGGAAGCTGCATCTTCCCAGTTCCTGCATGTTTTGAGCCGTGAACGCATCTCTTCGTGTTAGTGTAGTGCTTTTTTCACATATTTTTTACCCATTTCATTATTCACAATGCCTTGGTGGTAAATGTATACTGTAAAGATTCACTTACTGGTGAATCTCTGTCCACATTTAAAAAGGGTCTTAAAACTCACCTTTTCCAGACTCACTTGGACAATGATCTACTAAGTTCATTTAACATGTACATGTTCATGCACTATAACTTTGAGATCATGCCTGTTAATCAATGGATAAACCTTCACGCAACTACTCCTGTAATGTAACATAATGTATGTTTATATATATATAAATACGAGGAAGGAATTGTCGAAATTCGGATAAAGTTTTATACAGCCACTCGTGTGATGTACATCAGTTCATATGGTGGTTAGAAACAAACTAACTGCACTTAAAAGTCACACGCCTGCATCTAAGTGTCTCTTTCTGCAAATGTAATGAGCACATTATATTTTCTATGAACTGTATGTCGCTTTGGAGAAAAGCATCTGCTAAATGAACACATGTAAATGGAAAACGAAAATCGTCTCGCAAGCGTACAGCAATCGATTTGGACATGAAATTGAAAATAATAAGGAAGTATGAAGGTGGACAAAGACAATCATCTCTAGCAGGGGAACCAGGTTTAGCCGTATCGACTATAAATACGATAGTGAAGGATGCTGCACGAAAAAAGGAGCATGTGAAAGGAACAGCAAGCATGAAAAAAACAATAATAATGAAGAAACGTAAAGGTGCAATAACTGAGATGAAAAAATGATTAATGTTATTATGTTGAATGGTAGGGGAGGATGGGGAATCTGACATACGTAACTTTTGACTTACATAAGGAATTGAAGAACAGCCTATTCCCGTAAATTGAGGGGTGTCTGTATTTTGGATTATTTAGTTACTAAATCCAACAAATATACTC
Organism: Scleropages formosus; assembly: GCF_900964775.1. Lineage (NCBI taxonomy): Eukaryota > Metazoa > Chordata > Actinopteri > Osteoglossiformes > Osteoglossidae > Scleropages > Scleropages formosus. The sequence continues at coordinate 665,745 of NC_041815.1, read as the reverse complement.
CTTAAAGCAACCTAAAGTCACTTTATTTCTGCATGATAAACTGTGTACAACTAGAAATGAAACTATTTGAGTTCAGAAGTTGCTTGAGAGTATTTAAATTGTAGTTTCAGATTCATAATTATTTGGCTATGAGTTCCTTGCATGTGGAGACATACAGAGGCATGCAGATACAAGGAAATAAATTCAGGCAAATACACAAATGAAGCATTATGGTGCCTTTCTAACGTAACACTCACCAGTAGGTCCAGATTTACCAGCCTGTCCAGGCTCTCCTTTCGGTCCAGCAAAACATACTCCATCTACTCCAGGAGGACCGGCATTCCCAGGTTGACCAGCGGGACCTGGGGGCCCTCTATTCCCAGGGGGGCCACTGGGACCAGGAGGCCCATGAGAAGCTGGAAGACCCACATTTCCCATGGAACCTAAGATAAGGTACAACATATGAAAAGGCCTCTGACAAAAAATTGATAATAAAATAACAAAAAATGGTATTTAAAAAATTTATCAGTGTCAGTGCTGGGTATATAAGGAAATTATAGCACCTTCGAATATACCACCTGATGCTAATTGAGCCAGTTTAAGCCATTTAACAACTCCACCTGACTTTTCTTCAAGCCTCATGATAGACAAAACATGTTTCACATTCTACACTCACCTTTTTGGCCTTTTGGTCCATCATGTCCCGGTGGTCCAAACAAGCAGGCTGTTTGAAAGAGATAACAAGGTCTGTCTTTGGTAGAGCAGTAGTCTTGGCTCTAATGGATTGTCTGTGTACAGTGGAGGTAATAAACAGAACCCATACCACCAGGATGCCCCTTCTCTCCCAATGGGCCTGGGAAACCATCAGTGCCTTGTTTGCCTCTGGGGCCTGCAGGTCCTGGATCTCCAGCACCTCCTGGATTTCCTGTGATAGTCAGGAAAAATTTAAAATAAGATGAAAAATTATTGTATGTACTACAGTGCAAAAAAGCAGTAAGGCACACAAATACACAGTAAAACACCATAGACAGTTAACCTGCAAACTGTAAACTGCCGTGCGTTAGTTTTGTACAGCCTAGCTGCAAGCTAAAAACTCCTTAAAACGTCAGTTCAGTTAAATTCAATTTATTTTTATTGAGCATTCTTCTCACACAGTGGAACAGAGTGCTGAACAAAGGCATCAGACAAATAACCAGATAGTTGGCTATATACTAAATTACTATATTATCCATGCAGTTATTAAAGCTATAAGTATGCCTACTGGCTATGGAGGAAAGGAGCAAAAAACTCCCAACCGAAAGTCAAGGGAAAAAAAACCTCTGGGGGTCCAAGTGCCAGTGGCTGCTCACCCCTCCTGGACATTCTAGATTAAAAAAGACTTTTAAGTCAACAACTAATAACAATGTTGTAGATGAGTGTTAACTTGATGTCCCAGTTCTCATAGGCTTTTCAATTTTGAGTCTGCCTTCCCTGAAGCATGCTGTACTATCAAATAAACCTAAGAAATACACCGTATGTAGCTCAGTGTCACAAGGCACCCCAACTAGGACTCGAACCCCAGACCCACCAGAGAGCACCCCCCATACTTAAGTTAGAGTAAAGATAAAATAGAAGTAACGAATGCACTGATGGACTCTGTTTTCAGATGCTTTGTGTTGGGTTTTGTTGCTTCATATTTAACGTGGCACTGCTTAAGTGAGGAATTGTTGGACAACTGGCACTAAATAAGCTTGAGGTTGATGAAACAATGTACACTCGGTCCTCGTATTGCTAATGTTTAAGTTAGGAATTCTCAAAGATACAAACATTTTCCCATTTAGTTAACGGTATTTTCTGAATGCTTTTAAACAGGACTGCAGAGATTAAGTTACTGGATACAGATGAAACACAAATGTAGGATGCAGTTATATACCTGGAACACCACTTGGTCCAGGGGGTCCTGGGGGACCTGGATGTCCAACAAATCCCTTCTCTCCTGGCAAACCTGGGCTTCCTGGGAATGAGGACAGCAGAGAGAAAGAAGGAATAATGTTCAGTTGACTGTGTGTCACAGCCTTCAGGACTGAACACCAAAAGTAATGAATATTTGTCACTTCATCCTGTGTTTAAAATATGTACTATTGTTTCCTAGATATTGATTTGTAAAATGTCAGCACTTGCATGGAAAACTGAGTGACCCATTTATTCGCATACGACATATGAGTGACTCATCCATAAGCATTCCACATCCATAAACATATCCTTTACAGTTTCCATCACTCCAGAATTATAATTAAGAAGGGATATAGCTAGTGGGTTGGATAATTTATGTTTATATTTATTTATTTGGCAGACACTTTTCCAATGGATACCATGTAGTGTTATCAGTCCTCATACCTTATTAAGTGACTTACACTGCTAGATACACTAATTACAATGGATCACACACATAATGTGAAGTAAGGTTCCTTGTAAAAGAGGGAAAGACAGTGGATCTTCTGTAGGGACTTTAGAGGTAAAAAGGCAGAAACCTGGACATCCTGGTGACCCCATACTTCCTCTGGGTCCAGGGGGACCACATGGGCCAGGGGGTCCTGTGCTTCCGCAGACACCTTGCTCTCCCTTCTGCCCCTTTATACCAGAAAGTCCTGGGTCACCCTGTGTGTTAAAACAACAGATAATTATACAAGACAGCAAAAGAGGGCAACTAAGTTTGGGAAGTAATATTACCATAGTAGTGGAAATGATATCAAAGTAGTATTTCACTGAGTAACCTAATACAAAGCATCAGATCAGCTACTAGAAATAAATGTCCAGTTCAAAGATATGCTGTTCAGATTCACCCATAGTGTGTGAGTGACAAAGAGAGTGTGTGTTCCACTGATGTATGGATGAGTGACCCAGTGTAATTAGTGTACCTAGCAGTGTAAGTTACCCTGGTGAATAAGGTGTGTGGGCTGGTAACACTACATAGAGTTCAGTGGAAGTCGCTTTGGAGAAAAGTGTCTGCTAAATAAATGTAAATGTAAATGTAAATGTATTACCTGACAAAATTTTTTTACAGTTACATTTACATTTATTGATTTAGGAGACGCTCTTGTCCAAAGTGACGTGCATCTCAGCAAAAGTATAATTTATGCATTACATTAAGAGAAGAAGACATAGCTGCAGACATGAAAGTCTCAAGCAAACCTAGTTCGTTACCTACTACTTGCTGCACCAAGGTTCATCGATCAAGTAGGTGCATAAAACACAGGATAGACAAATCCCAATACCCTCCCACCAATTTTTTATTTATTTTTTTTAAATATTATAAGATACACAAATAAGCAAGTACAATGCCAGAGTAGTGACTGAATAAAGGTTGTATCTGGGGATGCTTATGGAATTACGATGCGTGAACAGTTACACCGTAGATGAGCTGGAGAGATCTTGGGCGAAGCGGATCTGGAAAAGATCTTGGGAAAAATGGGTCCAGAAAAGATGAGTTGTCAGACCCGTTCTGGAATGTAGACAGAGTTTCCGCAGTTCTGGGTGAGAGAGGAAGGTTGTTCCACCACAATGGAGCCAGAACCGAGAACCTCCGCGCTTTACCTTTCGTGCACGGGACCACCAAGCGAGCAGAAGTAGACGAGCAAAGGGGTCTAGCTGGGGTGTAGCGGTTGATCAAAACCTGTAAATAGCTGGGAGTAGTTCTATTGATGCATTTGTACACAGTAACCAGGGTTTTGAATTTGATTCGGGCAGCTATAGGAAGCCAGTGCAGAGAAATGAGTAGAGGAGATACATGGGAGCGCTTTGGCAAATCAAACACAACTCATGCAGCAGTATTCTGTAGAAGTTGCAGAGGTTTGATGGCATTAGCAGGAAGATCACACAGGAGAGAGTTGCAGTAGTCCAGACGGGAAGTCACCATGGCCTGGACAAGTAGTTGAGCGGAGCCAGTAGTGAGGTAGGGATGGATCCTACAAATGTTATGCAGGATGTATCTGCAGGATTGGGTTGTGGCTTCGATATGTTGAGAGAATGACAGACTCGCATCAGTCGTTACTCCTAGACTCTTAGTGAAGGAGCTTGGCGAAATAAGTGAGTTGCCCAGTTTGATCGACAAGTCGTGACAGGAGGACAGGCCAGCTGGGAGGTAAAGAATCTCTGTTTTGGAGAGGTTGAGTTGGAGGTGGTGATCATACATCCATGAAGAGATGTCCGACTGGCAGGCAGCAATGCGTGAGGAGATGTCTGACGCACCAGTTGGAAAGGAAAAGAAGAGCTGGGTATCATCAGCATAGCACTGGTATTTGAATCCATGGGAGGCTATGACCGGACCGAAGGAGGAGGTGTAGATGGAGAAAAGAAGAGGAACCAATACTGAGCCCTGCGAAACACCGGTTGAGAAAGGCAGAGGAGAAGAACGAGAGCTCTGCCAGACCACTTGATAGGATCTGTCAGAGAGGTAGGACTCAAACCATCTTAGTGCCGCACCTTTGATCCCAAGCTGGTTAAGAGAGGAGAGTAGAATCCGGTGATTGACAGTACATGATAAGACATGGATTTCATTTATGTATTTACCATTAAAGTTAACCATATGTGGGTCAGATTAAGAACTTATTTCACCAGCAATAGCAGGTGTTCTTTGGGGAACCTTTTAGTTAGTAATTTGCCTGGTTTTCCTTACATGGGTTATGTAAAGTCTAGGTGCTGGGCTGGATGGAGTGGGGCAGTTGCCTAGGTGCAGCAATGAAATCTGTAACTGAGCTGAGCATTGTGGAGAGAGTGATACAGCACTGACATTAATTTTGCATTGAGTATAAACCTTCTCTCCTTTTTCTCCCTTTGAGCCAAGCCCAAAGCTTGATTCCCCTTTTTGTCCTTTGGGTCCATCTATGCCTGGAGTCCCAGAAGACCCTGGGCTTCCACAGCTGCCAGCCTCCCCCTTAGCTCCTTTCACACCTGGAAATAGAATGAAATATCTTATGATACTTTTTAATAACTACATAATTCAACGTATTTCTCTAAATGAAATGCAATCATTTGCACCTGTATACATAGACTACATGTACATATATACATGTGCTTGCGTATGTCTGAAAGAAATCATAGTATTTTTTATGTTAAATTTTCTATTTGTATATAATATGGTATTTATATTTAGATATTTTTACAAAGTCATTGCCCAACGTATGCAAAAATTAGTGCTAATTATTATAACATAACCTATCTTGGTAGTTTTAATTGTATAATTTCTGTGTAAGGCTTCTAAGTTGCCATTTTCTCAAGAATGATTTTTAAGAATGTAAAAATAATCATATGAGCATTAACACAAACCAATGGCACAACATGTTGAATAAATGGAGTGCACTATAATCTTTCACTGAAGAGAGGCTTACATGTGGTCATGAGGTACTTGACAGAAGAGATGTTTGTATGGTGGCTCTGATGTTGCTCAAGCTCTTTTTATTCCCCTGTGCATGTCAAGACCTATGTGTGCGTTTATAACTGGTTACCTGGCAATCCCATGTCTCCAGGAGCACCAGAATTTCCTGGAAAACCTGTACATCCAGGGGGTCCACTGATCCCAGGGTCACCAGGTGGACCTGAGAAGATGCATGCATTACAGTCACACACCATTTTATTAGATTGTTCCCAGATTAAACTATTACACTAATGTGGCATTTTACAGAAAATCTGAGTGACACCAACATCAGTTTTCTTTGATTGATTTGTTTTGTTGGAAGTTATATAAGAAACCTCAGCTGGCCATTTGTTACTGACCTCCCATGGAGAAATATAAAAGACTTGTGAAATAATGACATTAACCCCTCATGCAAAAACCAAACCAGCACTGATGTGGAGTAAATGACAGATTACAATTTATGAAATACATTACTGAGCACCTGGAGGTCCAGCTTTCCCAGGGTTGCCATCTTTTCCCATGGATCCCAGAAGTCCACAAATTCCTGGTTCCCCTTTAGGACCAGTGCTTCCTAGTATCCCTATAAGTATTTCATGAAAACAAGTTTTCAAGAAAACAGCACCTAAAATTCATAAAAATAAACCTTTTAACACACACCAACACATTTAATATACAGCACCCACTGAAAAGGAGAACTGTGCTCTCTGAATGGACAGATGGTCATCCTGGGGTTCAATTCACACACCTCTAGGCCCAGGTTCCCCTGGTGGCCCGATATCATCAACGCAGACAGTGTCTCCACAAGGTCCTGGTTCCCCTGGGTCTCCCACTAACCCTTGGCAGCCTCGAGCTCCCTTGATCCCATTACATCCTATCTTTCCTGTTAGAAAACACCCCATCTGCGATCACAATCATCCATATATTTATTATTTTAATTATATAGGGACATGCATGTGTGCTTGTATGTAGCACAACTGGTAGTTATCAAAGAAAGCAGTGCATGTGCAAACCCTTTGGACCAGGTCGGCCACAGGGACCAGGGGAACCATCAGGCCCAGGATTTCCACATCTTCCTGGAGGTCCACAATCTCCCCTTGGCCCTGAATACAAGAAGAAATTATACTGATTGGTAAATCTCCTTGCAGAAGTCAACACTGAAAAAATATTGAATTTGGTAGCTCTTTATAGAATCCAGTGGAACTATAAGAGGCAAGGGAGATACAATAAAATAAATTTAGACCTTGATAAAGAAACGGGCAGAAACCCTGGATTGAGCACCACCCCATGACCCTAAACTCACATTCACTCAGTCATTTACAAAGATGCTGCAGGCAATTTATAGTAACAAATTCACCTGACACACGTGTCTGTGGACTTTGAGAGAAAGTATGAGTAAAGAAATACTCCACACAACACAGTCACATTTAAACCTTGGTCCAAATCATAAATGTGAGGCAACACTATGTCACCTCTGTGTAGTTATTATGTATCATAAATACATGAATGTTATTATTTACATTTATTCATTTAGCAGATGCTTTTCTCCAAAGCAACTTCCAATGAACTCTATGTAGTGTTATCAGCCCACATACCTTATTCACCAAGGTGACTTACGCTGCTAGATACACTACTTACACTGGGTCACTCATCCATCCATCAGTGGAACACACTCTCTTTGTGTCACTCACACACTATGGAGGAACCTGATCAGCATGTCTTTGGACTGTGGGAAGAAACCCACACATACAGAGGGAGAACATGCAAACTCCGCACAGACTGAGCAGTGATCAAACCCATGTTCTCTCACACCACCCAGGCGTGAGACAGCAGCGCTACTTGCTGTGCCACTGTACAGCCACATATTATATACTACTACTTTTTCATATGTGCAGACCTATGATAGCATAAGCCATTAGGTTTATCTGTTGAATTATGCAATTTGAAGTTTTATGAACTATTTCAGTGCCCTAGTTCCTGTTAACTAATACTGTCAATTTATTGTAAGGAGTACGTGTTTAATAAAGAAATCTGGGAGCAAAGCCCTTTCCATTCATTGTAAAGAAAAGGAATGACTAGTAAACTATGTCAAAATCCTTTTGGTATGTAGCATAAAAAGCACAGGTACGGCAACACACTTAAAAAGATAAAACACAGTGATTAAGCGTACAGCATTATATAACATCTGACACTCTATGAAGATATCTGTTTGGTGAAACTGGAATAATCAATTGTTTCATAAAATGCTTTACATTTGATTTATGTCAGCATTTAGTAAAGTGATGGCCTGAGAGCTCGAATACAAGAAAAGAAAAGGAGATGAGAACTGTACTCATAGGTGGGAGGTGCTAATGTGTTCAAGACATAACAGTTATTCTAATGTATGCAGGGCTACAGCTGGGGCTTTAATATGTTGGATGCTCAGCAATACATTCTTCTAGGCTATGTTACCTGGGTTTCCAGGTAACCCATCTAGTCCTCTGAACCCTTTCAATCCAACAGGTCCACATGACCCTGGGGATCCATTGAATCCTGGGAGTCCAAATCCTCCTGGTACACCTGGGAGCCCCTCTCCTGGGGTACCACAGTCTCCGTTTATCCCTTTCATCCCTTTCAGTCCTGTGACAGGAAACAGAGTTTGGTGACACAGACAAAAGCACAAAGCTGTTCTCATACTTCTGGACCATTAAAACTATATACATCTGCTATAAAAAGCATTTGGTTTGCATGAATGGAAGCCAGGTTTAGTGTATCAGTACTGAGGGATTACACAAAAGACAGAAAAAAACCATAGCACTGTAATGTTACCAATCCATTTTATCCATTTTTTGAGCTACTGCGGGTTGTACTGGTGACAGGCCGAGCAGGACAGGCGCACTGCATGTATGGATGAAAGTCACTCACTAGAACGCGTCCAGTGTGTTTGTACTACAAGTGGTGCCTAAACCCGGGAACCTTTGGCGGCGATGGATAATGCACAGCTACACCACGTACTACAAAGGATGTGGTCACAACACCAGGAGTCTTTAGATGCTCTGCTGGCAGCCTAGCTGGAGGACGAGAGGGCCTTGGTGGAGGCGTTGGCAGTCATTGCCAACCGCTCTGCTCGGCCTCCATCCCTCTGTTCACCTCCAAAACATGGCTCTGGAGGAAAAGTCAGAGACCTTTTTGAAGGTTCTTGAATGAACCGCCAGGGCCTGCGGTGGGCTCCAGACGAATGGGCCCTGTGCTCACACCCTTCTTATAGGGGAGGGGCTGACAGATCCCGGTGGTGGTAGCAGCTAACTATGAAGCCCTCTGGGAAGCAATCATGGAGCGTATGGGGCTTACCCATAAAGAACACCAACAGCATCTACACAGCTTGCAATGGGAGGAGCTGGCCCAGACATTTCTTTTTATGTGGAGGGTCCTAGACTCCAACCAGGGGTGGCTGCAACTCAACTGGCAGGAGCAGGAGAAGATTGTGGAGCTGATGGCCTTGGAACAATTCATAGCCAGCCTGAGTAGCTGCATTGTCACCACCCTGAGTTCCTCGCAAAGTCCATTTGGCTGGCCAAAAATCAATTAGCCGCCGCTGGGAATGCCACGGACCCTTTACCCATGGCAATCCCTCCCTGGTGCCGGACGCCTTCCGGACCCTATTTCCTAGCTTGCCCTGTTTGCACCCTGTCCCACCCTTCCCCCTCTGCCCCGTTCCAGAAGTCCCTTCCCCTAGCCCTGAAATTAGCTACTCCACAACAGTTCAGGTGGCCGGAGGGCAGGGACCAGAGTCCTGGCAGCGTGTTGAGCATAGCCATGTCAAACAGAAATGCCCTGTGATGGACGTCGAAGCCATGAGTCCTATGGAGAGCACTGGCGGCACATCCGCTCTCAGTCAGGAAGCGAAGTATTGTGTACCAGTAAGGTTCCAAAGGATTTATGCTGAGCTTTCCTCGAACCCGGGTGTCAACAGGCCATTGTCCAACAAAGCCTGGTTCCACTGGGGAAATTATGTACTCACCATATGGTGAAGGTTCTGTGTGTGCCCGAGGACGCACACAAATATCCGCCTGCAAGGATTGTTTTCCGCATGGGTTTTAGCAAATGCCTCTCCCATGCTAAAGAAGAAAGGGCCCGGCTTTGGGGGGGTATGTCCACTGTCTCTTCGCAGCTGCTAGATGTAACGACGCAGGTACACCGCCTTTCGAAGAGGTAAGTGACTTTAACCTTGAACAGTCACAGGATGAAACGCTTCGTCATGCTTACGTGCAGCTAGTGAAAATCAACAGGGTACGTGTGCGCCCCAGACAGCGGCTTACCTTCCTGAATTTTTTTGTAAAAAGTGATCGGTATTATAAGGTGTGCCAAGACCCTGACACAGAGAAAGAAACATTATTTATTAGTTCCTCAGGGCAGCTATGAAATGCTGTTTCAGGCAGCCCATTCTAATTCTATGGATGGGCACCTGAGACAGGATAAAACGGTATGGTGTTAACAGGCCTGATTTTATTGGCGGGCATTCACCATGACGTCCACCGGTGGTGCGCCGCCTGTTCGGAGTGTCAGTGCATGAACCCACTGGCAGTACCGCATGCGCCGCTGTGTCCACTTCCCTTCATGGAAGTCCCTTTTGATCGGGTTGGGATGGATCTCGTTGAACCATTTGAATGCAGTGCATGGGGGGGTTCCGTTTTGTGCTGATAGTGGATCATGCTACGCGATACCCAGTGGCGGTTCCGCTATGCAATATGTTTGCTCACACAGTGGCAGAGGCTTTATTCTGTGTGTTCACAAAGGTGAGCATCCTGAAGGACATTCTCAGTGACCAGGGCACAATATTTATATCATGTACATTAGCTGACTTTTATGGTCACCTGGTGGTTTGGTCCATTTGCACCAGTGTCCTCATCCCCAAATGGATGGCCTGGTGGAATGTTTTAATAAAATATGATTTCTAAATTTGTGGCAGAGGATCTCCGTTACTGAGACCATTTGTTGGATCCTTTGTTATTTGTGATCCGTTAAGTTTCCCAAGCATCCACAGGGTTTTCCCCCTTAGGCTAGGTGGATGACACTTGAAAGGCATCTTGGACATTATTTGGGAAAAATGGGAGGTGGGGCCCTGCCCCAGCAAAAATTAAGTACAGTACGTCCTGGACCTGTGGGACAATGGACCAATGAGAAAGAGAAAGAGACCAAACGCTGGCACAGACCATGGAAGAGCAAACCCCCCCTGCACCATTTCCCTTCACTGACGCACCACACGTGTGAATATAAAAGGTGTCGCTCACCGGATGTGTCCTGTTTGTTTGAGTCACAAATGCTTCCATCAGGTTTGGTATTAGGAATTGATGGATTTACAATTTAGTAAAATAGTGCCTATGGTGTCATGTGTACACATTCACTATAATAGAGACATTTATAAAAATGTATCCAAAATACTAGTTTTGGGAGGAGATTCAACACAAATACATAGCTCAGTTGCCTCAGGTTATATTGATAAATGCATTTCCTTGCTCATCAATAAAAACCGACACACCTTCTCTACCAACGTTTCCTTTTGGACCCCAAGAACCTTCTGGACCTTCGGGTCCAACAGTACAACACCCTGGCAAACCAGGAGGTCCTTGTAGTCCATCCAAGCCTTTACACCCTGTGGAGAGATTAAGTCAAGTTGTGAAGAACAGTGCGTGTTTTTGTCATTGAGTCTGTGTCAGTGTGCAATACCTCTTTCCCCAGCTACTCCATCACGTCCTCTCGATCCGGGAACCCCAAACGGACCCTGAAACCCTATGTTGCCTCCAAGCCCAGGAGGTCCATCGTCCCCTGGTGAGCCTTGGTGGCCTTTAGGGCCTGGACTTCCAACCTTAGCATTTCCCTAGGAAAAAATCAGAGAGTGACAGAAAGCAACAGGACCTTCATAGAAAAAAAGTATTTCTCTGTCTCTCTGATCAGGCATAGCTGTGCTGAGCAGTTTTAACCTTTAGTCCTGGCATCCCTGGGGCCCCGGAGGGTCCTGGTCGTCCTGGGGAACCTATAGAGCTTTTGCCCGGAACTCCTTGTTGGCCTTTATCACCTGTGGTACCAAAAGTAAATATGTAGCTATGGGACACTGTTTTGACTTCCTGAATGACAAGGCTAATTTTAATGTTTACCTTTAATCCCTGGAGGTCCAATGGGCCCTGGCACAGATATCCCCTTTTCTCCCTTGGAACCACAGGGACCAGAATCTCCCCTGTCACCTTTGCACCCAGGATCACCTAAAACATCACAAAAGTCTTGGTCTTAACAACGCTTAAGTTCTCAAAAAGACTAGAAAACCACAGGGAAAACAGTTTTCTTTAACAAAGTCAACAATGCCCTACTGTACTGAGGCCTGAGATTTCACCTGAAATGTACATATCAAGTCAGATTAGGCCCCACTGCTTACCAGGTTGCCCAGGATTTCCACATTTACCCTTTTCTCCAGGTGGTCCTGGATTCCCAGGAATTTCCACCATTCTTCCATTTGACCCCTTCTCTCCTTCAAGAAATTAGTGTACAGTATGAAAGAAGAACACTCCAAAGCTTTAGTCATAAATAAATAGACTGAAATCCCATGTATTAAAAAGTTATGAGCACATTTGAAAGAGAAGGAAGGAAAGCATGGTTTCTGTTGCTCTCCATTGCAGACAGGTTAAATGATGGAATCTCTAAGTGTACATCTTTTTTCTTGTTTTTATCTGAAATTTTAATTCTTGTTATGGGATGTAACCAAGTTATATTGCAAGCTATAGTGTGCTGTAAGGAATACACTGCTGGTTGTAAAGCAAGTAAACATGCTCGAAAGCTGGTCTACTGAATGATGATTCCTTGCTTCTTATGATACACGTAAATACCTGGTTGTCCAGATCTTCCTCTTAAACCCTCAACACCTCGCCTGCCTTTGTCCCCTGGGGCCCCCGGTAGCCCCATGCCAACTGGACCCTGTGGTCCCATCTGTCCTGGAGCTCCATGGGTCCCACAAAGCCCTGAGAAGCCCTTTTCTCCCTTTAGACCTGGAGGTCCCTGAAGCAAAAATATTTAGTAGATTTAAACTTATGCTTAAGTGTAATCAACAGATGTTGAGAAAAACAGCAAAGTCAAAAGTGGATCATAAACACTTACTAGGCTTCCCTTTGGGCCAGACTGGCCTTTGGGTCCTGGGGATCCACAGACACCCTCTCTACCATCTGGTCCACGAAGCCCATGGGCCCCAGGTGGTCCTTGATCTCCTTTCTCTCCTGGGCAATTGCAGATGCCCCTATCTCCCATGGGTCCCGATTGGCCTGCAGGGCCTGGAATGCCAGAGGGACCCTAAGGCCATCCCAACATTTTAAAAACAATTCCTACAGAGAGTGACCTTGAAAGAAATGCTACAGGAATAATGGCTTTTTAGGAACAATGAAAGTACAGCATGGTGTTACGTCTATTGTAAGAGACAATTTAACGCACACTGTCAGTAACTCATGGTCAAATTTGGAAAAATTTTAAGAAAGAGAATTTTATCTCTTTCTATGTGTGCTAGTTGAAAAAACAAAAACATGCAAAAAAGCCCAAAGGCACAGAGGTGGGGCCCACACATGGTGTTAGTATTTCCAGGTATTTAAAAGATGTTAAAGTGACTTGTCTTTTAAAAATAGAATTCCATTATATTGTTTTAATGGGGGGGCGCAGTGGGTTGGACCGGGTCCTGCTCTCTGGTGGGTCTGTTCAAGTCCAGCTTGGGGGTGCCTTGTGATGGACTGGTGTCCTGTCCTGGGTGTGTCCCCTCTAGCCTTATGCCCTGTGTTGCTGGGTTAGGCTCTGGTTCCCTATGACCCTGTATGGGGTGTGTGTATGGTGTTAACTGCTTCTAAAAAATTTTTTGTTGAAAAAATTTTTAAATTGGGGGTGTGGTGGCGCAGTCGGTTTGACCAGGTCCTGCTTTCTGGTGCGTCTGGGGTTCGAGTTTCACTTGGGGTGCCCTGCGATGGACTCGCATCCCCTCCTGGGTGTGCCCCCTACCCCCTCCAGCCTTGTGCCCTGTGTTGTTAGGTTAGGCTCCGGTCTGCTGTGACCCTCGCTTGGGACAAGCAGTTTCAGACAATGTGTAAAGTGACTTGTTTTTTAAAAATACAGTTCCATTGTATTGTTTTAACTGCCTCTAAAAAAATTTTTCGTAGAAATATTTTTTTAAATGGGGGGAACAGTGGCAGAGCAGGTTTGTCCTGTGCCGGCTCTCTGGTGGGTCTGGGGTTCAAGTCCCACTTGGGGTGCCTTGCTATGGACTAATGTCCCATCCTGGGTGTGTCCCCTTCCCCTCCAGCCTTTACGCCCTGTGTTGCCGGGTTTGGCTCCGGTTCGCCGCGACCCTGCTTGGGACAAGCGGTTTCAGACAATGTGTGTGTAATTTTTAAATCTATTTAAAACTTCTTTAGTATCTATGTTACTATACATAATATAACATTTCATGACATTGTCAGTTTTTCACACATTAAATCATGGAAAGTACTTAGGTGGTGAATGCTCAGGTATTTAGGTCTTCAAGGTGCTTTTAACAGTTTTTCTCATCAGCATTAGTATGGTAGCATTATAATTTCTGGTGGTTAGTCAAAGCAGCAGTACAAAAGACTGACAGTAGTTCTATGGTTAACACATGGTGCCTTACCTGTGGACCAGGTGGGCCTTTGATGCCTTTTATTCCATCACTACCTCTGGAACCAGGCATTCCTTCTTCACCTACACCAAAGCAACTGGGTTTAATAAATTTACATTTACACAGATGGTAACTTGATGCTTGACTGTGTTAACAGAGGAAGTGTGAATTCCATGCTATCTTTTGAACATATTTTAGTTTCCGTACCTGTTTTGTTAATCCTGATTTTTGTCACTTGTAATTAAACAGTTTTTTGTTACAGGTGATAATGATTACCTGCAAGTCCACGTGTGCCGGGTTGCCCAGAAGTACCAGGGGGTCCACGCTGGGCTTTTCCAGTGTTACATTTTAAACAAATTTCACCTCTTTCACCTGCAACAGAGAACGCTGCACTATTCAAGAAAATCTGTAGTAAGAGAATCAAGAAACGAGGTCATACAGCATCAATTATGAAAATAGAGAAAGTTGTGTTGGGCAGCACAGTGAGTAGGGCTGCTGATTCAGAACACCTGGGCAGTGTAAGAGGACATGGGTTCAATCCCTGCTCAGTCTGTGTGAAATTTGCATGTTCTCCCCATGTCTGTGTGGGTTTTGTTCAGGTGCTCTGGTTTCCTCCCCCAGTGCAAAGACATGCTGTTCAGGTTCACGCATAGTGTGTGAGTGACAGAGAGAGTGTGTGTGCTCCACTGATGTATGGATGAGTGACTCATTGTAAGTAGTGTATCTAGCAGTGTAAGTTACCTTGGTGAATAAGGTGTGTGGGCTGATAACACTAGAATTCATTGAAAGTTGCTTTGAAGAAAAGCATCTGCTAAATGAATAAATGTAAATGTGTCAAAAAAGTTCAAAAAAGCATATGCATGTAGCTATACACATACACACACATTTTCTGAACCGCTTGTCCCATACAGGGTCGCGGGGAACCGGAGCCTACCTGGCAACACAGGGCGTGAGGCAGGAGGGGGAGGGGACACACCCAGGACGGGACACCAGTCCGTCACAAGGCACCCCAAGCGGGACTTGAACCCCAGACCCACTGGAGAGCAGGACCCGGTCCAACCCACTGTGCCACCGCGCCCCCCCATGTAGCTATATTGATAGGTAAACATGAACACCATCATGAGGACTGCTGAAAACAACTGTGACAAATGTGTGAAGATTTAGACAAGAATTCGCATGTACAAATGTGCACTCAGGTAGAGAGGGGGAGACAAATTTTGAAAGGTTAAATTTATTTGTTCTTGAAAAGACTGGCAATCATATAACAGTTACACTACACACAGATACATAATGTAACGGCGCTGAAGGAAGTCATACCAGCGTCCTGTAAATAGTTAATATTAGTGTTTATGTGTGTACATAGTTGTGTGCTGATTGGTTGTCGTTCTTTATGTTCAGTGTTGGAAAGGGGAATCCTGGGGAGTTCCGGGGGTAGACCCTGAACCATGGGGTGCAGTAGGGGGGCTGGGAGTGACCCAGGGGAATTCTCCAGTGTTCTGCATCTTTTATACTGTCTGAAGCATCTTTGCTAAGACTGCTGGAGAAAGACATGTACGCGTTTAATAAAGAGCACGTTCCTTTTACCCTGACTCCTGACCCAGTTTCTAGTAGCTCCATAGCGGTATGCTACAATATGTTTAGGCATTTTCAAGTACAGGAGCTAGTCAAATATCGTTAGCAACCATGACCCCAACCCATCTTTCCCCTAAAATACATAGGAAATTTGCCCTCATCTTTTTGGTATCACTTTGCACATAGTAATATGAGGTAGCAAGAAGGAAAATGATTGTGCAATTTGAGTTGTAACCAAGAGGCTTGAGTTTTTAACTTTGATTGTTTCAGTAAACAATGTTGTAGATTTTAGTAAAACTAAATTTTTTGAGGTTTATGACTCTAATAATAAGAAGAAGCAGAAGAAAAAGACCATTACAAACCTTTTTCCCCTTGATAGCCAGTCAGTCCTTGGGGTCCTGGTATCCCCTTTGGACCTGAATGCCCTTGCAGCCCCGGTTTGGGCTTTGGAGAATCTATTACAGAGTTTAAACATCATTCAACCTTATAGCCACAGAATTCATGTTTATGGCCCGTACTTCCTTCTTTTTGTAATAGACATGAACAATAGTAATGAAGAGAGGAAAATTTACCTGGTAATCCTGGAGGTCCCGGGTCACCTGGAGGACCGGTTTGCCCCCTGGGGCCAGTAGGTCCTTGGGGTCCGGGGATGCAGGGGCCTGGGTCACCTCTCTCTCCCTTGAGGCCACTGTAACCAGGAAGACCAGCTAACCCACACGGACCAGGAGCAGAGGAGCCTTGGGAAGAAAAATGTATTGGCAAAGGGTGCTTGCATCTGTGTATTCTCTCATGTCGGTTCTTTAAAGCATGACAATTTAAGAAGGAGACATCTGAGCAACCTGCAGTGCTACAGAAACATGTGGAAACTAGATATCCATACTTGCATACTAGATATTCCGAAAGAGAAAAGAACAAAAACTTCTAGAGGTCACCTGGTGGGCCTCGCTGTCCAGGAAAACCATTCAGACCTGAAAAGAAAGAGACATCAGAGTGTCACAAAATCTGATATCACTTACTTGTTAAAAATGGTAACAGACTCCCGAAGGCCACTGTGATGGTCAGCCATACCTGAAGGACCTGGTGGACCTTGTGGTCCAGGTGGCCCACAAAATCCAGGTAATCCTTTGATACACCTGGCCACCTGGATCAACTGTTGAAACAGACAGCACTCCAAAGACTTAGACAGTACCAACACATAAAATCAGTATATTTAAAACAACTATTCAATCGAAATACTGCGGGTATTTGTGTGTGTGCGTTTCAGCTATGTATTACAGAATCTACAAAGTGGTACTCTATTGATATTAGGAGCAATTTTAAATAAAAAAGGTACAATATTTTCTGACTCACATCCCCAGGAGGACCAAGCGGACCACAGTCACCTCTATGTCCCTGAAAGAACACAACCACACAGTGACCACCAGGCCAATAAAAAGAACACAAAAATGTGGTGAGCATTCATGGCATCCAGCTCTGAACTCACTGGCACACCAGGAATCCCTGTGGGTCCAAGCTGGCCAATGCAACCTTTCGGGCCCTGCATAAAATAGAAACTGTGAAAACAGTCCAGCACCATAAAGCAGACTCCAGACCCCACCTTACTTAACCGGTCAACCAGACAGTTGTATTTGGTTCACGAATGACAAACAAGTTTACCAGGAGACCGGAGATACCACAGGTTCCCTTGTTTCCAGCAATTCCCTGAAAGAGGAATGGAAGAGACACAGATAAGACACAGCTTTTATACAGGAGTGGTGGTGTACAGTGAGGCTTGGCTTGCTGTTTGTACATTATTGCAATAGAAGGAAAAATAGTGACCGCAACAGCAGACAACTGGTTTTGTGTGCCACCTCAGGATAGAGGCCATACACTGAAATTTGTGTTACATTATTTGCAGTTCAGTAGATATCTGCTAATTTGAAAACAGTCTGGTGACAGGTAATAATGACAAGAAATGTTTTCAGAGATTTATCCCATGGGCAAATGCAACATTTTTGTTTTAAAAAAGATCATTATGCTAGTAGGAGGGGGTGTGGTGGTGTACCAGGCTTGGCTGGGTACTGCTCTCTGGTGGGTCTGGGGTTCGAGTCCTCCTTGAGGTGCCTTGTGATGGACCGGCGTCCTGTCCTGGGTGCGTCCCCTCCCCCTCCAGCCCTGTGCCCTGTGTTGCCAGGTTAGGCTCCGGCTCACCACAACCCCGCTTGGGACAAGCGGTTTCAGCCAGCGTGTGTGCGTGTGTGAGATTATGCTAGTTTAAAAAAACTTTCCATTGCTTACAGTGTTTCCAAAATTTTTCTAATCAATACACTTGTACCTACAAAACTTCAAAGACATAAACATTTCTCAGTTTATTTCTTTTTAATTGCATTTTCTTCAACATTCTATTTTGTGAAACTTAACTTTTGAAAATCAAAAATAGCTTGCATTTCTGCTTGTCACCGTTAGTTGACTGCAAAATGCAGATCACTGTGAGAGAGGGCAGTGGGAGACAGTGCCACAAAGCCTTTCCAGAACAATTTCTTCCTATATATTTTTTGTTTATTATAGCTACATCTATTGAGACTTTCTCTTTAGAGACTATAGAGAAATTATCTACTAAATAAACAGAGGCACATGCCTATTATTGTGCTTTTTGACTACAGACATGTTTAGGTAATTAATAAGCTGCTTCCTTGCGGCCAGTTTTATTGTGTCCTCAGTTGCAAATGAAACATGCAGTTGGTACTTAAGGCCAAACACTTCTTAATACATTCTCATAATGCTGCCCTACATTACACTGTATGCACTATTTCATTCTTCTATACCACCTGATGCACAGGAAGCACATGGCATTGCCTTGCATTCAAACCAGAACAGATCACAGTAAATAGGAGGCTATGGGTGTGATATACAGGCATCCTTCAATTTATAAACTTTCTTTGTTCAAAATGTCAACAAAAAAAAAAAAAAACTATAAAAAAGTGAAGGGGAAGTGAAGTAATATACAATTGTCGGCACTATATTTGTTGCTGTCTCCTGGATATAAGGAAAACACCGTTTGTTTCCAAAACTTACTGCCTAGAAACATAGCCATTAATTACCTCATTAAGAGTTTGATAATCATGAAGTGACTCAAATGTCTGCATCCAGATTTTTCCATCTGTTGGTGTGTTTGGAATGTGAGAGTGTTGCATTATGGGAAGTGTAGGAAACTCCATAGGAGTGTCTGACAACTACATTGTGTTGTTTATTCATTTAGGTGACACCTTCATCCAAAGAAATTTACAGCTATTTACCATCTATCAAGCTGGATAATTTTAACAGAGCAATTTAGGGAAAGGGAAAATGCTATTATGAAGGGTATTACAGCAATACATGCAATTCAAACTGGCAACCTTCACGCTCAAAAGCAGAGGCTGTAACCACTATGCTAGCAAGTGGCCTTCAAGTGTGGAGGTGATGTCAGTAGCTGCTGGATGTTTCTGTGAAGTGGAAAAAAAGCACTCCGCCAGCTGCCCTTTAATGCAATGGAATGGAACTGGGAAGAGAGCCCAGCTATAAGCAGATTTACTGTTAATAGATTAGCTGATGGTTTTTCAAGGGGGTGCGGTGCCTGTGCTCTGGTGGATTTGGGGTTTGAGTCCCGCTTGGGGGGCCTTGCGACGGACTGGCGTCCTGTCCTGGGTGTGTCCCCTCCCCCTCCAGCCTTGCGCCCTGTGTTGGCAGGTTAGGCTCGGGCTCACCGCGGCCCTGCTTGGGAGAAGCGGTTTCAGTCAATGTGTTCGTGTGTGTGTGTGTGTGTGTGTGTGTGTGTGTGTGTGTGTGTGTGTGTGATGGTTTTTCAGACATAGATGCACATTTTGGCAACAATGCACAGCTTTAGAAAGCTGTTCCCAATAAATGTGGATCCCTTGTTGAGACAGAAAACTGCCCTCAGCAAAAGCAATAGGTGTGAGGCACTTTTATATTGTTTTCTGAGATTTGCATTGCTTTGGAGAAAAATGTCTAAGTGAATAATCCATATGTGAATGCAAAGAAAACGCAATCTGTTTCCGAAATGTACTGCCTAGAAATATACTTATTAATGACTTTATTAAGGGTATGAAAATCATTAAATGTTCTATATCATGCTGAAAGCTTGGGCAATATTTGGTTTTATGATATAATACAGTACAGTACAATACATTAACTAGTAAGTTATTGTAGCGGTGGCGAGAGGAACTGTGGTCTTCCATAATGCGGTGCTGCCACTATCTGTGACTGTACATAGGTGAACGGGCAAACATTTTAGGGAGTTATGGGGTTATTGCTTGCCACAGTGTTGTAATGGCTGTTCTAGAGTACTTGCTGGGTATGTATGTGTTCTGTGACAGCAACTGTTTAACTCCGTTGTACTGAATGGTAACAGCACAGATGTTTTGTGATGTATTAATGGTATTTATCCAAATTGTGTCCTGTACCTTATATCATGCCTCACCTTTGTTTTTATTGTTTTGATTCTAATCACGTGAGCAGTTTTGGTTTTGCTTCTCTGGTAACATGTAGCAGGAGCCTCAAGGTGTGGCAGTCTCAAAGGGAGTCTACCTGAAAGAGTCCACCAAGGGAGGCCTTTACCACTATGTATGTGAGTTCTGCCATCAACATCATGTTCTGCAAGGAATCATGTGTGGAACATGTTTAACATTAAACTTGTCTACGGCAACCAAACTGCACTACATCACCATCAGCAGAGACCCAGACGGACATGCTGCTACAGTAACTTGGTTTATCCCCATTTATCCATGCTATTTCAACCTCTCACTGGGTCTCTTCTGGGAACTGCTAGTCTGCTGCGAGGAAGGTTGATTTCATCGCGGCCTATGCTTCGCACCTCTCACTGAACCTTCTAGCCCTCACAGAATTCTGGATGACACAGCCAAACCTGCAGCCCTCTCCATAAACTACTCATTCTCCCACACCCCTCGTCCCTCTGACATAGGCGGCTCCCGGCCAATTCCTGGATGTCCTCAACATTAAGGGTGACATAAACCTGCATGTCAAGAACAATCATGCAAGCAGCTTTCTGTCCCAGTCCTCTGCTACTCACAAAAGCAACAGTCACCTCAACCTTGTCTTCTCTCGAAACTGTGGATATCTTGTCCTCTGTGTTATTCTGCTGCATGTGTCTGATCATTTTGTCATGTCCTTCAGCCATGCATCACTACTACTAACCCCTCTTCTGCACCCTCTGTCACCTTCCATCGGAACCTTAAATTTCTCTTGCCTTCCTCCGTCTCGACTCCTCCTCTGCCGCAGTATGTGCTCTCCCTTCTGCTGCACAATTAACAGAGCTGTTCACAGAAAACACTAACGTCTTTCTCTCAGCCCTGTTTTCCTCTCTAGACTCTCTGTTCTCTAACATCCAGACCAGCACGCTCTAGTTTCACCTCATGGTTATTTGATATACTATGTGCCAACAGGATAAACTCCGGACTGCAGAGCGATGATGACAGAATCTAAGACTCTCATAGACCTGGAAGTTCACAAGAATCTCCTAGCAACCTTCCACTCTGCTGTTTCTTCAGCTAAAACCACCTTCCTCTACAACAAACTGCAGTCTGCAATTAACAAACTACACAGACTCTTTGCCTTTGTGATCACTACTCTGTCCTCCTATTCCTCCCTCTTCTCTCATCGCTGACGATTTTGCCTTGTTTTCCGGAAAGAAAGTCAACCCAATCACGGACAAGATCTCGCCATCCACCTGCTCGGTCATGCTGGACCTCCAGCGAAGTCACTCTTTCTGCATTTAATCTCCTGTCAGAAACTGAAATGTCAGACCTCCTGCTGTCGCACACAGCCATAACCTGTTCCTTTGAGCCGATCCTTTCTCCACTTCTTTGTGGCATTCTGTCAATACGAGTTATGTCTGACCTGCCAAAATATTCCCATGTATCACCCCTCCTTGTCTCTTTGTATTGATTTCCTATAGCTATATCAAATTCAGTGGAAGGCTGTGCTCAGCCCTATCTTCAGCCCTCTCAACTTCTGTCCTGCCACTAGATAGAGATGGAAACTGGGAAGAGAGAGTGAGGCTGACGTTGCACAAATCCCCCTCACTTTAATCCATGTCATGCGCAGTCTCGACACCTCCTTATCAAATTAATAGAGATGTCGAGGTCTTCATCCACAATGATGGACAAACAGCACTCACATCAAATTCCAGACTCCTTGCCCTACAAAACCATCAACAGATCTGCTCCCGGACATTAAGAAGATGTGATCATTCGCTACATCGCAACCAGACTTCTACGCTTCTCCACGTCTGCCCACATGGTGGTCCCTCACACAAAAACTACAAAATGAAAAGTACAAAGAATTTTGGTTTTGGCTCTGATGCGGTGACCTCTCCCTCTCACAACTGCTCACCTATTTTGGACTTGGTTCTCCCCTGATCTATTCAGTTCACGATAAACATGTAAATGTTTACTTTTAATAGTTTTGTGATTAGAAATTGTTGAAAATGCATAAATCATTATGCAGTTACTTGTTTAGTGTACACTGGTTCATTTGGTGGAATGTGACAAATTAACTGTACTTTAGAATCATGTGTCTGCATACAAGTCTGTTGATGTAATGCACTCATTGTATTTTTCTCTGAGATGTACATTGCTTTGGAGAAAAGTGTCTGCTAAATGAATAAATGTAAATGTACTTGGCAAAATTGATTTGTGGTTCTTGAATAAACTGAGAATGCACTATTCTTGTTCCGAAGGCTCTTGGTACCATAAAATTCAATATATATGTAATATTTTCTGAACTGAATTACTTTTGTAAATCAAGGGTTACCTGTAATTTCTGATAGTGGATAGAGGAACACTTATACCCTGCAATATATGAGCAGGTGATGAAAATGGAGCAAAAAGTCTTAGAGCTAATGTTTTACTTTACAGCTTTATTTGATGTTTAAACAGAACCTAACCCATTAATAAATTAGAGGATTAAGCTGCATTAAAAACATTTTATATTGTGAAACAGTGGTTGGACTTACAAACAATTCAAGTTATTAACACTTGCAGCCCCAAATGTATTAAAAATTTAAGGTACAAGTGTTTTATCATTGGCTTCCATAACAGAAATATTTATGTAACTTTGATTCTATCAATTGCCATAAAACAAAAAAAGGATAAATATAATACCTCAAGACCACATTCCCCCTGATCACCTTTCCTTCCCTTCAGTCCAGATCCTCCAGCACAACCCTATACAGATTGGAAGTCACAGAGAGATCAAAAATACAAACTGACAAGCACAAAACTGTGTAAAAGTGGACAAAAATAGTTTGTGACTCAAAATTCTACTAAATTACATGGGTAAAACAATTGTCTACAAAGCATAAGAAGGGTTCAGCTGCATCAGAATAACATTACTGACAGGCTCCCCAGGACAGCCTTGATCTCCTGGATTTCCTGGTTCCCCCTGGATCCAACAAAATCCAGAAAAAACACGTTTGAAATTTGAATATGTTCTATAGTCCGAATGTTTTATGTGTGGGTAAATTTGTAGTGATAAACAAAAAATCTCAGTGGTCTTATACAAAATTTTAACCTCACTCTTGATCCCAACGCAAGTACACTTAGTTAATATCACATAAATAAAATCTTATATTTTAAAAAAAATGCTGAATAACATATTGAAATCTGAATACTACGTTTATCTTGTTTAAAAACTACGTAAGCACTAAATTATGAGTTATGCACTATTTGATCATGTATAACATGTAAAATGATGAAATCAGGATAAGTAAATGTAAAGGTGATAACATCTGAGATTCTCCCCAATTACGACATGGACATAACTAGGTTCTATAGCATGTGGGCCATTGTAAAAAGACAAAAGACAACTGAGAATGTACAGGTAAGCAATTTCTACAAATTTCTTATTATTTTATGAAAATCATATCAACAATGAGATATTTGATTTAATGACAATAACTATATTGTTATACAGTTTAAATAAATGTGCACAGATGTATAATTTACCTTCAGGTCTCTGGGTTTGTCTAAGTACAACTTTATTCCTTTCTGCCCTGTTACTCCAGGTGGACCTCGCTCACCCTGCAAAATTTAATGTCAGGCATCCAGCACAAAATGTCGAGGAGCAATGCACAGGCAATGTATAGTAATACCTTGTCAAGTACATGGTGAAGTTACTACAGGTGTGAACATATAGATTACTACATGTAACAGTGGAAGAGGTATGAGATGGATCTATACTTACAAATGAAAAATTCATTATTATATTGCTACACATTGATATATTAACTATAATGTGATCATTATTTAGTGTTTTTGAGTATTTTAAAGCACAGGTTTATCCTGGGTGTTACTACAAAATTTTGCTTACACTGCCTTTTGCTGGGAATAGACGACTATAACATTGCCTTGAAAGACAATCACTTTCTTACATCTCATACTTCATATCTTTGTTAGACCTTCTAACATTTTTAGCAAACTGCACCTAACACACATTAATATAGTCACTTTTGTTCACGGTTTCAGTAGCCTGGGTACAAATTCTTCATTTACCAAGAAAAGAGAAAATAAGAAAACAGGCAAAATTATGGCACTTCCCCAAAAATTCTGTTTGGTACTCATTTTCTTTTTCTTTTCTTTGTTCATGACCCCAAAGCCTCTTGTACAACTAAGTCAGAATCAGTAAATGCTAAAAAACACAGATATTTCTCCACTTATTCAAGTATTTATTTGGCAGAAACTACAGATACAGCCATATAAAATAGAAAATATTCTGTAATAGTTCCACTCAGGGGGCGCGGTGACACAGTGGGTTGGACCGGGTCCTGCTCTCTGGTGGGTCTGGGGTTCGAGTCCCGCTTGGGGTGCCTTGTGGCGGACTGGCGTCCCGTCCTGGGTGTGTCCCCTCCCCCTCCTGAGTTGCCGGGTTAGGCTCCGGCTCCCCGCGACCCCGTATGGGACAAGCGGTTCAGAAAGTGTGTGTGTGTGTGTGTGTAGTTCCACTCATCTATTCACTCAGTACCTGTGGTCCCAAAGCATAGGGCATCATGCAGGGTACACACTGTATGGGATGTCTGCCGCTTTTATTTTAGTATTAATTTTGAAATGCATCAGAATTAAAACTCATATAAATTCACTGAAAATGACTGAAACACAATAGATTTATTAAAATTTATTTTAATACTGTATTTCAACTAATTTAAAATCAGCATCAGGAGTTTTTTTATTTGAATTCATTTTCTAATGGTGTTTCATAGAAGCATGGGTTATTTGCAGAACTTTTAGAAAAAGGAACAGCAAATGAAATATAAATAGATGAAGTGGATAATTTTCAAAAATTTTACCTCAAAAGTTCGTAATACGAGCAACAGGTGTTTCTGCCACTTCACAAGAAATAGCTTGTATCTTTACTTTGGATTTTTTTTACCTCTATTCAAAAATTAAGAAAAATCTGCTACAGTACCAGTTTTGACACTGTCATATTAGATAGCTAGATAGCGTTTATTTCTGAATACATGAATTTAACAGGACCATGTTTGTAATCTTAATCGAGTTTAAGTATTTACATCAGTTTTTATTCAGAAATGCTGCAATGCAAGCGAAAGACAAAAGCAGGTACTAAAGTCTTCCAAAAAAATACTCACTTTCTTCCCGCTGGGCCCTGGAATATTTGGGCGCCTCCCCTCTTGACCCTTCAAGGAAGAACAGAAACATTGGCCATTTCTCCCACAATGAACAGATCAGTTAATTCACAGCTCTACATGAGTTCCCACTTACACGTCAAGTTTAGAAGAAAGTCAACACAGAGAACAGAACACAGGTACGAATATGCACACACAGAGTTCAGTAAGATATGTAAAACTACACAGAGGATACGTAATGTCTCACCTTTAGTCCTGGTACACCACATGGTCCCACAACCCCCTGGGGAAGAAAGAACACTTCAAATTTCTAATAAGATGAACATGCAGTTACCATGCTATTTTCATAGCTCAGGTGGCCCTCTTACCCGTCTGCCAGAGGGACCCACTGGCCCAGGTGGACCCAGGGGACCAGATCTCCCACACTGACCCTTAAACGGAGAACAAACAGAAATTAAAATGTAAAGTCAGACACTGTCTAGAAAGTCATTTAATGATAGCTATGCTGTTTTTCACACTGTGACAAGAAATTAAATTCCTTACATCTGGGCCCTTTCTTCCTGGTAAACCTGATACTCCTTTGGGTGGTACAGATGTTGGTAATTGGGAACAGTCACCCTGTACGAACAAAGTATACCTGCTGAAATACAGACTCCAGCACTAACAATAAAATGCAGTTACAGAATACACAAAACTGGACTGAATCAAAATCCAGTGAACTTCTGGGAAAGAAAAAACAAGAGGAACAAAAACCTACCTTTGGGCCAGGTGGACCAACTATACCCTGCAAATATAACCAAAATTCTTGTTGTGGTTTCATCATGAAGGATATTACCCAGTGAAGCATCTCAAATATAAGAGGAATAGTATTCCATAATCAATGACTTCTAACACACACACACACACGCCTGTACCAAGTAGCAACTGAGCAGCTGCAAAGCAGAGATGAATGGTAATCGAAAGAAAATGATCTTACAGGACGTCCGTCAAAACCATTTGGACCAGGAAGTCCAGGGAATCCCATCTCACCCTGGAAAATAAGCAGGCCGTTATGCAGGTGGCCATACAAACTTCCATTTGTGAGTGTAAATGTGTATGAGCAGGCCTACAGATGATAGAAATGAGACACTGAAGGCCTCTTATGAAAGCACCTTCGTTCCATTGCATCCTGGAATTCCAGGAGATCCCA